>NW_020799098.1:19179806-19222047 GCF_003259725.1 Athene cunicularia
GGGGAAGCTTTAACAGGAAAATAGAAAACAGAGTCTCTTTCTTTTTTTAATCAAAAAAGTAAAGCCTGAGCTAAAGTCCCTGAAGATTACAAGACAAGCTTCAAACCCAGAAACTTCTTGACTTCCTGCCAGCATTTACACAGTAAACACATCTACTTTCACGTTTTTCTCTGAAAACCAACTTGGTTACAAAAAAATAAAGCTAAGCTCAGTATCCACACATCTAAGCAACAGATGTGGCCCACAGAGTCCGATGCATATTTATTTATTAACAGTGACTCACATCCATTCATGAAGAAAGGACATGGGGGTATTGCTGCCCTATAGTCTGTGAATCATGATCTGAAGTTGGGTTACACACAGGGAATTTCAACTAGCTGCCATGTAAGCTCAGTTTCATAATTTACATAGCTTTGTGTTCCTCTATTTAATGAGTTTTTCAGGGACTTCAGTGAAAAGTATACAGATCTCAAAATAAGCAAACAAATACGTTTTCAGTAGTAGCAATTCTTAATTTTCTTCTCCAGGGTTGGGTATCCTCTTATACCAGCTGCTGCACCCTACACTCCTGTCACTGTCTATGCCCACAGCAGCTGCTGAGTCCATTCATTCTACCATGTCTCTGCTCCGCACTGATTACTGCAGAGCAAGAGGCAGTGCTGAAACCTTCTTAGCATCCCAGAGAGAAAAAGACTGAGTCATGATTGGCTCTTTTCTTTGGCTTTTTTTCAGTGGAAATTTGGAATTTTCAGGAAATGATTAACTCACCTGAACATCTAGTGACATCAAACTACTGAATACACTTAGTATATTATGAATGTATATTTGAACCACAATGTACCTAAGACAAAGCAAAGAATTAAATGCTTCTGCGAACATCACATTCTTTGCTTCCTCCTCAAGGCAAGCAGGCTCATAAGAAGAAAATCAGAGCCAAATCTACAGCCAAGCTTGCTTTCTTTTCAGCAATGAACCTCACAGATTTGCTTAATTAAAGCCCATTTTCCAAACAGGGGAAGCTAAAGTTTGGGGTGGGTGGAACTTCTACAGAAAATTAATTATGCTACCACTTTCACCATTTCAAAAATTAAACATCCACTTCCTCTTGATTTAGCTTTCCCACAGTTCATTCATCAAAAAGCAGATGACAAATATGTTACCTAACAAAAAATTAGAGGCGGTCAAGCTCTTTCTTCAATAGGATAAAGTTTATTAACATCATTTATTAAAACCATTTGGAATATATTAATATTATGGTGACAGCAGATGTTATAAATGTTATATGGACTACGATGCCTAAGTAGGAACATTAACTTCAGATTAAAAACCCACAATTTATATAATATGCGTTTATTTCAGTGCTAGATTGAACATCAGCTTTCATCTGTGTATTTTTCCCAATGACAAAAAGTTCAACTCATAACCAAATAATATTTTTTTCTCTCTGGATTTAAGACTGACTAGATGAGATACTCTCCATGTTCTGCCCCTCATCCAAGCCAACATTCAGCTGCAGAGTCCACCGTGGTAGTTCCCACGGTATTTATTACATGCTGCTACATTACATTTTATGGAGCAGAAGCTTTCAATGCTCTGAAAAGAAAACTGGTGACACACCAGGTGTTGCAAGACTCTTTCTGACCACCTTGGGACTAGAGTGCACTTGGAAACAAAAGTACACTCTCTATTTAAAAGGCAAGAAGCAGATCAACAAACCTTGAGGCTCAACAGAACTCGCAATCCAGTGTAAAATTCCTTTACAACTATTTAAGATCATACTTTCTTACTATTCTCCTTAATTTAAAGGAATTGTCTTGTAGAGCAGCCTCCATTTTTTTGTGGTCATCTAACTCATTTGACTGAACACCTTAATCTGCTGGATATAAAAATGTTCAGATAACATTTCCATTTATTTACATGCAGTGACAATATTTAACGTACTGCTAAAATCAATTACTCAATATATACGTTAAGCAGAACCTACTCCCAAATCCCACTGAGACATTGTAGCTCAGGCCTTCAGGCAGCAAAAGAAAGGAAGGAAAGAGACAGTTGTTATTGTATAAACATTAATATGATGTCTTACCGACACAGACCAACAATGGTGCAAGAAGTTCCAACTGTTTCATTTTTTTTTAATACATTTTGCAAAGATTAGAAACGCTGCATTTATTAGCGTATGAATATCATGGAACGCTATTTTTGAAGAAAAAAACTACAGTACCTTAAACTGGTGAGTTTATGATACACATTTGTTCTAAGATACAAAACCACATTAGCAGGGTCTTAGACAAATATTTCACCTGCATCTTTTGGAGAATGTGTGGAGGGACAAATGCACTAAGTACACTAGGTGACTAACCGAATGGTATTCCATGGAAACAGATTTGTGACCTTCAGTTCTGGAAAGCATCAGGAAGAGAGCCAGTTCTAGAAAGGTGACTGAGAATGCCTACAATGGGCAAGCTACAGTGGAAATACACCACATCAGGCCAAACAGTTGAACAGCAATTGTATGTCACAAGGTCTCTTCAGCTTTGTTAAATGTCTTCTTCTAGATGGAAAGGTTAGGTGGAAAACACAGAGACAAAAAACTACAAAACTACACTATCTCCCACTCCCAGTAGCACTGATAGGAAGCCATAAACAGCAAAACCTAATGATGCAAATACCAACAATAGAGTAGCATAATTTACAGTGGTTAAAGAAGACACAATTAGGTGTAATGGGAAGAAGAGAAGCAAAAAGTAAATGTAAATTAAATATTGCACATTTTCCTAACAGCGAGGTCTATTAGGAAGCAGATTAATCTCCCATTACTTGAGTAATTCAAACCCAAATACAATACTTAAGATGCTACAGGGAATAAGCCTGTTCTGGGGAGATGGACTAGAAAATTTAAGATCATTTACATTTCCAATTTCTCAGAGTTTATGATTCTACAGAAAAACATTAAAAATACGGTGATAAAATCCATGGAAGTTACAAGAAGTACAAATTTAGTAAATAAAATTTGTTGAAAAGCATAATGGCCAATATCCTTGTGTATCATATTACACAATTGTTTAAATAAAATAGTCCCTTTTTTTGCCTGCATACTATAGAGACAATTTGATTATTTCCAGTATTTAAAACTTTTTTTTTTTTTTAAGTATACTTATTTGACTCGCGAGTTTAAAGAGGCTAGTGATTTTTGGTTTCAGCTTAACATTTATTAGAGGTTTCTAATTTTGCAAATGTGCTGAACAGTACATTTGTGAAATCACTGTCATTAAAAAAATTATAGCCAAGCTTTTCTTAAATGCAAATATACCCTTGAAAACTAAATAATGTAAGCTGTTCTCTTGAATTTTTACTAACCTGGAAGACTCCACAAGCCAGCAATTTCCAAAGTTCTTAATTTCTTTTCTAGTTCTGCCACTCGATTACCTAGAATTCTTCAGAAAAAGAAAATAAAAACAAAAGCCAGGGATAGTGAGCTAAAATTCCTTGTTATACTAAGGTAACCAAAGCCCAATTGCTTACAGGACTACAGTTCAATTTTTAACCTGTTACTTAACTCGTGCCGTATGACTGTATCCAGTCATTTCTTTTCACTATAGAATGGACAACCTTCCCCAGAGTTAAAAGAAAATTAAATATAGTTGTCTAATCTACCTCATATGTTGGTTTTGGGTTGTTGTTTTTTTTTTTTTAAATAAGGTCTAGGATGTACTGGACATTCAATCTTTGTCCTTTGGTAAAGACAAAGAATAGCAAAAATAGCAACTCACAATATTCCAATCTCCTTGCCTGCAAATATTTCTTCCTGTTACTTTTACTTTCTCTACAGTTAAAATCAGAAGGTAAAAGCTATGCAGAAAAAATATGGAAAACTCAAGACAACATTGAGATTGATTTTGAAGTCCTAAGACACAATTTTGGCCTAGTCCTTTATTCGCAGAAGTTTCTCCATCACTACAATTTCTTAAAACGACAAGGAATATCTTTTCCACTACATCTTTTCTTCTAATGCTGAACTCTGTTTTCTACTTTAATAAAAAGCTTCAAGCTCTTTAGTGCCTTTATCACCCACTCTTAGTTTTCAGTGCATTTCTTGGGTCATCTCTTCTTTTGTATCTGATTCCTACACAAATACTATTTGCAGTTAGCTCTTCTGCAGGATTTAACTTTTAGTCTTAATTCTCTCCCCAGATCAAATGAGAGATTGCTATCTTGCAAAGAAAGCTCTTTTTTTTCCAATGAATTTTGAAGTGTTTCTCTCACAGGCACAGCAAGTCTCCTAGAGTCAGAAGCCTTTAGATAAATCCCAAACAATACCCAATAGAGTGAGAAACCTAGACACAGCAGCAATTCTAAACATGACAGCAGAGATAATGGACAGCAAGTTTTACCCATCAAATTACAGCAACAGGATAAGTCAGTTAAATGCTGAGAAGCAGCATATCACAACACAGAAAGGCAATAGTATCTTCCCATGCTCACCAGAGCTGTGTACTACTGCACTGCATGCTCTCTAGTGAGAGTTTTTATGCTGCAGACATTTGAGTATACTGGGAATGTCATTACTGACAAGATGGCAGCGTCTGGGAAGGACGTGAAGAACAGTAAACCCAGCAAATATCAAAGGGGCTAGAAGAATTGATTAACACGGACTAAGTATTTTTGAAATCTCTACTGTAAGGGCTTGCAATGACACAATAAAAGTCTGTAAGTATTTTAAAGATTACAAAAATAAGATGAGAGAGGGAATGTAAAAGAGAAAGCTTATAATAAATATCAAAGAAAGCACTGAGAGTTACAGGGGTGTATATCAATTAAAAAGCAAACAGTCCATCACATTTACAAGCAGAGTAGAGAAGACATTTGGGAGCAGTTATGTTTATTTCCCCACTGAAAGTCAGTAATCAAATAGGTTACCAAGGTTATGATTGATCTATTAGTCTTCTCCAATTACAAGCAAAATTGGTCAAGTCTAGATTTTGCTTTCAGAATGCTTCCATCTGGTATGAGAGATTCAGCCTTAATAACTCTATTTTCATATCACAGCATATGTGCCGACATCCAGCAATTGCATTCTGCAGTACAAAGCAACAGGTAACGGAGAAAGGCATAGAGCAACCTTCAAGAAGCTCTACCTTGCACACAGGGAGCCCACTCTAACCTCCCTGTCTAAGGTCCCATCAAGGGTAGCTGAGAACATGGAGTTCCCCTGGCTTACAGGGGCAGGAACAGACAGAAATGATGCAAGACTTCTTCTGTGTCATGTTACCTCAGCCAGGGAGACAACAAAAGAATGTTGATTTGGCTAATGATTGTCACCACAAATGGATCATCAGTTTAGGACTTCTACCAGGAAAAGAAAAAAATCCTTATTATTTTTGTAAGTAGTACACCAGTAGATCCAGGACAGAAAAGAGGGGAAAGATACTGCCCTCCCTGGCAGCTAGTCATATCACAGAAGAAAACTCAACCCTTTGCATCAAGTTCAGTTATGGGTACTGCTCTTGTTATTCAGACAACAGCAAAGCCACTTTTCACTTACTTCTCTTAAATTCTATAATTATCAGTTGTACCACGCTATCTCTAAAAGGTTTTGGAGCAAATATATCTTGGTAATTCCTACTGGATCCCCAGAAGAGACCCTAAGCTATTTTTTAACCTTTGTCACATAGAAGGATAATTCTGTGACTCTGAACAATGGTTGACAAAAAGAGAGGACAATACTTAACCCTGCTTCTTTCATTCAAGGAGACAGCAAACAACATTCAGGGATGAATATGATTCCAGTTTGTTTCAAACCACATTATCTGAAGACAGGTGTGGGAGAAATGAACCCTGCATAAAACTGCAAAATCTTATAGCAGTTTTTGAAAAATAAATGTGTAAGCAATCCTGAACACAGTGTGGTTTATCTCATTCCTTCCTTTCCCGTGTGACCTCCAGATAATTTGCCACCTCCATATGTACTGTGGGAAGCTGTGGTGGCCTGGAAGAGTATATATTTTTAAAGGGGCTGCATGAGTTGGTAGCATTAAATTCCCTATTTTTTTTTTTTTTTAATCTCTAGGCATAGTGGACCAGATCTTTGACTAAAACAGAAGGATCATGTCATGGACAACTCTGTTGACAGCTATTTCTGTTTTGATTCTGGTCATGTGTCTAATGCAACAACAGAGTTAGTCTAAACTCCCCTCCAGGATTATCCTGTAAGGTTTTACAGAAATCTGCTGTTCATGTAACAGCAGCAATGCTCTCACCTGAATTTAGAAGCTCTCTTCTGGCTCTCCCATGCTTCCCAACATACATGGCCATAATCTGAAGGGAGCTCTACTGATTATATCACCTGAGCTCTGTTCACCTCTATTTTAACTTAGATCTTGCTACAGAAGACATATAACCTCATAAATCATCCAAATACCTGTAAATAGGGTCCATCACAGTCACATATCTAGTTCTGTACATCACATGGAAACATTTACTCAGTTACAGACTAACACAATCCTTTTTGTAATTTTGGTCATGACTGAGCTTGACCAAGTTAGAAAAGTTAAAATTAGTGCAACATGTCTAAGTAGCAGAGCAGCTTCTACACTGATCTGGCTTGCACGGGTCCTGGCAATTTCAGGAACAAATTACACTAAAAAGAACATCTAATAAATGGTTTACTCCTGCAAAAGAAAAAAAGATTTTTATCCACTTGCTAGGCAAGGTTAAGACTGTTTATTTTTACATTTATGTAACTATTTATTCTTGCAACACATTACTGCATATAGAATTCATTTACAACTGCCTTTTCAAATTAAGCTAATGTACTTGTGAGGAAAAACATAGGATGTTACTCAAACTTCGCAGTAGTAGCTACCAATCAGCTGGGGAAAATGAACTGTTTTCTTCCCAAACAAGTTTGGGTTTATGTTTGTTTTTTTTTTTTAAAGTGGTGGTAAAAAAAAAAAACAACTGGATTTAGCCTACTCGTTCCTAGGCACATACTCCCACACCTTCTTTTATCATGCCACATATTCAGAAAAGCAGCAGTAATAACAGTGTGGCTGTTCCAAGAGAAAGTGGCAACGGATGTTTTTAACAACAGTATAACAGCAGAAAGTCAACTTCGACAGTACATCTAAATTCTAACCTACGTGAAAAAAACTCCTATCTTGTTATTGCTTCAGTTAATCAGAAAGTAAATCTACCATTCTGCTATTGTAAACTTACATAGCCATATCTCAATCTGCAACCAACAAAAGATGTTTTGACTTCAGAGTAGGTTAACTGGAGGAAAACAAGTTCATACAGTCTAAAAAGTCTCATTTACTGATAATAGAATCACTAATACGTCAATCATCTATCAAATATCAAAGCCAGAATTTCCTCCCTGAATGAAACAACCACCCAAAATCTCCTGTTCTTTACCCAATAAATCTCACTTCCTTCACACAACAATCTCAAAGAGTAACTGTGTCTTTCAAACATACTCTTTGCACAGGGAAAGCCAGGCAAACAGGACAGAGTGGTGAAGAACATGACTTCTACCTTCTGATCTTTAGTCATTACAATTCTCTCTAGCTCCATATTCTTCTCAACTCCCTACCTTGAATGAAGAAATGTCTTCAACAGAAAAATGCATCTTCTACTGTACCAGTTTGTGGACCTGTCTGTTTTACTTGTGCACTGACCTCACTCTCACCTCCAACCTTCTGCAACAGGTTTCTTCCCCATTATGACAAGTCAGCAGTCTTTACTTGTAACTTTTTACATGGCAAATAAGTGCTCCCAAGAACCTGCTAGTGCACCTCAAATGAAGTATGTCCTACCTGCATTTCCCTTTTTCACTTTAACTCTTCTGTGTCTTAGGTGTTTCTACTTGAAGTAATTTACATTCTTCCTAGCTCTTTAAAAGCTTCTTTAATCCAACTAAACATAAAAGTGTCAAAAAGAACATGCATATCACATAGGAGTGTTGCTGAGTTTCTTCTCTCAGCTTGCTCAGGATTTATCTTTATTTTTTTTCCCCTGAAGCATCCTGAACTGAATATACCACTACAGATCTGTGCACACTCCTGACCTGGGAGGGATGTATGTCACCTCCCTCTAAGACTTGATGTTCTATTGGGCATAGAACACCAGTTTGTGCAGGCATCCAGTCTCTAGTTCCGTGGCTACATACGGCCAGCTGGACATGCAGATAGAAGAATCATACCTCGTTGTGAAGGCTTATCTCAAGAAAACCCATACTCAGTAGTTGAAAGCAGAGACAGTGGTATCAGAAAGTGAAGCCATCATTGCAATGATACATTTGAGAGATGCAAGAGGCTGCACATGATCAAAGAGAAATACAAAATTAAGACAGAAGTTTGCTACAGTTACAGGCAAGAGTATGCTGACTAGAACACCAGGTAATGATACAGCATCAGGATGCAAAAGGCAAAGATAGGTTATACCTGGAGTAAGAAAAGTTGTTCTCTGAATGTTTTCTTTTTGATGTTATATCAGCAGTAAGAAGGGAGTACACTGGTGTTAGCAGTTCATTAGCACAGCTCAGTGCAGTAACTCCTCTTGCATTACATGACACATTTAGAGCATGAATTGACTGAGCTGCCATCAGTTAGACCTGAGCTACATTTTCATCACTTTAGTGTCCCTTTAGCTGATTAGGCATTTACTTTCTCAAGAGTATTAAGAGTGGCTATACACTGCTCCTCCACTTCTGTTGCCACATCACTAAGAATTATGCAATGGAGTCTGCCTAGCATCAGAGTTATCAATTTTCAAAATGAATCATCTATTGTAGTGTAATAAAGTTTACTTCAGTACTACTCCTTCTTTTCATGAAAGATGTCTGCCTGTTTGTGGCATTTGGTCCTGATGTGCTTTTGAGAAGCCTGAATAACCTCTGATTACCAGTAGTGACTCAGTGCTTAAAAAAAAAACCAAACCAAAACTGAGCACAGAATCAAGGAACACTTCCTAGCTCTGATTTTCATATACTGTATAAGGACAATAATATCAGAATGTCAGAAAATGTGTCAAAAATTATTCTGCCATGATAGGAGCTGTGCCAGACACAAGGAATTCTACTGATGAGCAGAACAGCTAAGAGTAAACAAATTCTCCTTGAAAGTTCAGTTCAGATTTTTTTAAAAAACATCATATAGTAGCAATCCAACAGTGTTTATCTCCTACAACTTTTGGCAAGGTAACTATAGGAGCAACTGTTATCGTTTGTATGACATATAGGCCGCTAGACTGTGACAAACATTTTCAGACCCTTTCCTAGGTGCAACATTTACTATTCCCATCAGTGTTCATTAGCAAATTTCTGTATTAACAACAAATATCACATATCTTCTCCTCCAATTCAAGAGTGTCCTTCCTCCCGGCAGCTTTTCTTTAGCCCTCCCTACAGACTACCTGCTAGAAGTCCCCCCTGGGTTATTATGGTTTGTCTTAAACCTGAGCAGCAAACCAATCCTTGCCTAGCGGAGACAGACAGGTCTCTGTCAACTCCAGACTTTGAAAATGTAATTTTTCTCTAAACACATACCTGATCTTAAAAACTAAAGAAATTACCAGTTAACAATGACAATGAATTTTCTGTGAAAATGGATCTTCTTTCCTATTTCCCTGAAACTCCCCCAAACTATGACTTTTCCATAACTTGATAAGTTCTATTTCACTTAAAAGTCATGCTACCTACTTGTTGGTTTGCCTTTGGTGTTGTATGACCATGTTTTTTTCATGGATAGTTTCCAGCAATGCAGTGGCCAGTGATTTGAGATCTGAAATGGACTGTGGTGTGGCTGGTAGGCTACATCCATGATCCTCCGACAACAGCTCTTGGACTGTAATGTTAAAAAAACAAATGAGTTTTGGCTTCTCATGCACAGAGATGTGACACAAACATTTACTTCACATTACAGAACTATTCCCATTACTTAATACTTTTTTTTTCTTTCAATTAACAAACAAAGCCAAGAGACGAGAAATATAATCTCTAGCAGGCCTAAAGATGATGGCTTTCTAATCTGATCGTTATTCCCACAGCAATTGCCAGAACAAGTACAGGCAGACATATCTTACGTTAACTTAAATCTGCTTTTTGAAAATTATTTTTGTTCAGAAGGAACAAAACTCATTCTTCTATGGGCCTACAGATTGGTAAAAATCAGTAATTTCTCTCCGACCTGTATTAAAACATAAGCCCACAAGGAAGCTTTCATATTACTTTTTAGAATTATTATATCCTTCAGGTTATTTAATACTGATGTGAAAATAGTCACCCATGAACTCTTCCTCTACAGCTTAGAGCCTGTACCTCCCAACCAGACCAGGAAGTTTACTACTATCATTAATTTTGGTAACTAGACGCTGGTTCTTCCTCTTTTTGTATATGTATATGTATATGTATATATGCATGCATGCAAGTACACAGAGAAGAGGACAGAAGAGAAATCAAAACCAGAAAATCCAGTTTCAGCCTACCATGACAAATACTACTGATCTTGTATGTGTGTATGAATACACCAACAACTAAACAGTAGGATGACAGGTATACTCTTTGGCTCAAAGAATTTTCTCTTCCCCTTTCTTTCCTGATCTTGATATTTTCTTTGAAGGGGGAAAAAGAGATTATACCATTTCACTACCCATGAAGAAACATGGGACAAAAGAATTTCTTGCAAAACATCTAAATGTAAAAAGTTTACAAGAACATTAACAGAAAACCTCAATTAGGGACACTCCCCTACCACCCAATCTATTTTTCATTGAAATACGCGTTGTGATTATCATTGTTAGCAGAGCAAAGAGATGAATAAAGAAGTGATTTGTCAGGGTTAAAGTTGCAGAGGGGTTTAGAGCTTAAAAAATAAATTTTTTTGATAAAACGAACAGGGCAGAGAATGAATGGCAAAAGAGTAACAAAAGGAGAAACACTTGAGAGGCAAATTTTATATTGTCAAGTAAACTGAGAAAATGACAAAAATTAGCACATAATAATAAACGGGAAAGACAAAAAATATTTTGGTTTGGTTGGTGAGTAAAGGGTTACTGAAATTAAGAGTAAGGTGGAAGGAATTCAATGAGATACACCATTCCGCATTTAAGTAATACCTTGCTTTGCAGACAGGACTCCAGTCAGAGCACTGCTACTGGATCTACTATGAGTCTTTGAATTTTTTCGTCTCTCTAGTGCGTTCTAAGGAAACAACAAATATCTTATTTAGAAAAACAGTAGCCCACGAATCTTTTAACTAAGAGTAAAGAATCTGGAACTTTGGATTCTGGTCTTCGAACAACTCTGGAGGGCCTGTAACCTATGGGAGTGTGACTCTCCTGGAGTATTATTCTCTAGCCAAAACTGTCTTCGCAATGTTACAAAGACTCATTCTATCCCACTGTAATCTCTATATTGTAGTCTCTCCCACCCACTTCCCCCAATGCATTTTTAATACTTGCCTATTTTTTAATAATCTGTTGAGTGCCAGTGAAGATACTGCAGTATCCTGTAGAGAATATCAGTTGGGAACAAAATCAGACTTTTCCCAGCATTTCTTTGGATAGGCTTCAAAACACAAAGCTCAGACTCCTCTATCAGGGCTTCTAGAAGCCCTTTTAATAGCAAATATTGACTTTCAGGAATTAGTAGTAGAATCATCCTGCTACAGAAGTCCAGCTCTTCCAAAACAATTATAGTTTTGTGAAACCTGCTAGACCACAAAGACTCTCAGTTCTTACCCACAAACTAACTCACACTCCAAGAGACCGAAATTGTAAGTGTGAACAGACACTAAAATGAACTTGGTACTTCAAGGAGCGTTGCTCATGCTGTGAACAGACACTAAAATGAACTTGGTACTTCAAGGAGCGTTGCTCATGCACAAAAAGTCTCTGCTGTGACTGCTTCATAGTGGCCTAAATGGCTAAGTCCTATTGACAGTCCTAAAACAACCCTTCTCATGCGCTGACAAGCAGCCCTCCCCTCTCACACCCAAAATTACTTGCAGAAGAAAATAGAGTGCTTGAGTTCAGGGAAGAGCAAGAATATTTTGCCCTCAAGATTCAGTCCTGAAGGTTTCATGCAAAACAGCATATATCTTAACCCAGGAACAGAAGAACAATGAAGACTTAGTGATCATTAAGACACATGAAGAAACAGTGCTGCCCTTAGGGGACAGGGAGACATGACCTGCTTTGACTGCATCTGTGCTGCTGTCACTTCACCACACTCTGCCTGACCTGCTACTTTTCACCTATCAGCAGGCTGGAAGGCTGATCACCCCACCCCCAGCAGGAGGAGGGTTCCCCCACAGAAGTTTAAAAAAATGTATTGAATTAATTTTTTCAAAATACTCTTAATGGGTATCCCTTTGTACTATGTTGGTAAAGAAGCCTACAAGGAAGATGGAGCATGTTATATGTACACATATTAATACTGTCAGAATGTTAATGGCGGATTCTCTTTGGAAGACACAACTTTGTTCTTTAAATGCATATGAACATGAGGATGAACAATGATCTCCATGAATAATGAAGCACAGTTTAGATAATACACTGAGAGGATCCTACCTTATATTTAGTAATATTAGACTTAAGAAGGTTGACTTCCTCTTGAAGTTGTTTTAATCTCTCTTGAAGATACCTGAAAAAGAAATGTAATCCTTTACTTCATGCTACCTTCAAGTACTGCCTCAAGCGTCCCTCTTTACTTTGGCATGTTCTCTTTTTGAACTACTGAGAGTTCTTTTCCCTCTGCAGTTCTGTGAGGGATAAAATAACAAAATCTTACTGCTCTTGACCCCATAAAATTTTAAGTAGGGAAACAAATTGCATCAGAAAAGGAGGCTGCCCTTCTCTTAGATTTGTCAAACACGCTGCACAACCATTTTATATTGGTCCTCAGGTTTTTGGGGAGAGAGGAGAAAAGGATATATTTATGTCTAGAGGAAATAGTCAGGAAGCATTAACTCATGTCCTCTGTACTTGAAGGTTTGTGAGATGGACACATGAAGATTTGTATATATGTCAACACAAGACCCAACTATGCAGAAATTTTGCATTGCAATATCCATCACTTATATGGCACTTCTCATTAGCAATCACAAAGTAGAAAATTTAACAGTATAGCTGAAAAATGGTATACAGTTAACTGAAACAGTACAGTTCTTCCTAATAGAATTTATGCACTTGGATTAGATGGCTATTTATACATAGGAAAATATTTTTTTCATGTATAAAGGGTTTATAAAATATCCTCTTTCATGTAGCGTTAACTGCAGCTGTATTGGGGTTTGTGACAATTTAACTATTTTAGAGAAAAAAAAAAAAGTCATACCACTGTCAGGGGAGCAGGGGACTTAAAACTTATACAAAACTCTGTAGGCCACACAAAACCGAAAAAAACCCTGCAGTTGATGGGAGGAACTAATGCCTTTGGAATTACACTTTCCTACCTGAAGCACAGGTCTCTATAAATGGAAAGTGTTTTACAAGATCTATTTCACTTTAAGGTAATTGTTGACATTAAGGGAGGTACCTGCTATGACTCTGTCAATGACTCCTCCCTGTCATCCTTAGCAGAGACCATAAAACACATTCTCTTCCCAAAGGAAGTGGTAAGAATATCTGCATGGCTGATTTCACCAACAACTTTTGTTGGCAAATCACTTCATGTTGACAACCTCTCCCTGTGGTGAGAATTATGTCCGAAACTGTTAACTCCGGGTACTCAAAGTCCCTGCTTCCAATCCAAGATTAGCCCATACAGCCCACTGAGTTTCTGAAGATACCAACTTTTAATATTCTTGCTTTTGGTTCTGTACAGTGATGGGCATAAAAGGTCTGCACTTCTCCTCCTTTTCCCTGTTTATCTCTGTTTGGGAATATCACTGACATCTCTGTAGCCAAATAAAACATTTTTAATTTTCTGCAGTTTAACTTTCTCAATATTATTTGATGGTTAGCTACAGTACAGACAAAACAGACATAACAAATTGCCAAAATCTCTTAACTTTTATTCTTAGGTATATTTTCTTTAAAGTTTTGTTGTGAATGACTTCCTGATGCTTCTGTTAAGGCAATACACTGCTTCTTCTAGGGAAACAGTAAGGTTTGCAATGCACTCACCTGTTCTCCATACATAAAGCATCTACATCGATGATACGGTTTTCATGTCCTCCTAAGACATGGTTAAGTTCTTGGTTCAGTCTGTCAGACTTATCTTGGTAAAAAGAGCGTTCCTCTTTCACATCCTGTAACTCATCCAGTGCAGCCTGAAGATCATATCTCAGCGTCTCAATCTGAGAAGAAAGGAGGGCTGTATGACTATTTTGAAGTTTAAACAAAAATATTACATAGCACCCAAACTGAAAACAGCAACAAGCACTGCATGTCTGAACAGGACTGATTTTAGACAGTCAAAAGTCCTTCCAAAGGTCATAAGCCTCAGTACCTTTACTGTATTTTGGTATTACTTCATTAATTTGAAATTAAGTAATTTTAGCAGTTAGACATGTTTTACAAAATTTCTAGAAAACAACTAAAATGTAACAGCAAAACAAACCTTAATCCATACTATAATTCTGCTACAAACATAGGAAACTGGTTTTAGCATGTAATTTCTAGGACTCCAGGAATTAATTCAACCGAATAAGAATTTGGCAAATTTTGAAGATGAAAAAAACATCTGTGAGAATTTATACTCATTCCAGGACTTTCAGCAATGAAGTTCCACAGAATAGGAAGAACTGAGAAAAGTATAAAATAAGCCAGCAGTTGACAGGGTGAGCTCTGCTAGTAAGCAAAAGGGTGAAGGAGTACAGTATGAAAGATACTCAAGGACAAGAGCTTCAAACTTCCAAGGAGAGGAAACAGAGAGGTGAGAGACGTCTGCAATGAGTTGAGAAGTCTCCAATGCCACCTCAGAAAACACTGATAAGCCGGGAATAGCAACAGAAGACCGTGTGAGAAGAGGCCAGGTGATGAACAGAGAGAGTGAGAGCTTAGGAACAGATACACCAGAAAGAATCCCACTGGAAGAAGAACAAGTGCAATCAACAGTCCTTCTGGTAAGTTAAAGTAGAGCTGCACTTGAGTGAGGACTGAAAAACAACAGAGAACACAAACCCCCCAAATTGTCCATAAAGCTATGTATCAGTATTAGGAAAGTGTCTGATGAATTGGATGCTGCATGGTACAAAGTATTAATACAGGATATAATGAGGTACGGAAAAGAGGTCTGATGCAAGAATTTTTCAAAAGAGGGGAAGAAATAGCTAAGAGGCAGAAGGAAGAGGAAACTAACAACACTTCTGCAGAAAATTTGATTCAGAGAATATCTTTAGGAGATTCACCCACCACCACATACTGTGTTGGAATACTTGTAACTGCTTTCTCTAAGGAGTCTCTTCAATGACATTCATTGACAATACTTAATTGTCACAAGTTGTTGCTGCACCTTATAAAGAGGAGAATCAATAATCTAGAGAAGGAATTCCTGAGATTAGGAAAC
The DNA here is from genome assembly GCF_003259725.1 of Athene cunicularia. Lineage (NCBI taxonomy): Eukaryota > Metazoa > Chordata > Aves > Strigiformes > Strigidae > Athene > Athene cunicularia. The sequence continues at coordinate 19,195,318 of NW_020799098.1, forward strand.
TCACTCTAACCACATGTATATTAAGCATGTGTATTAAATTAGTGCTCAATAAGAACTATTTCAGTAAAAATCCCAACACCTTCATCACTATTTGCAATACAGCTACCAGCCTTCCAAACACAACAGAAGTAGTCATTTACTTGCTACTGCACTAGCTCTGTAAAACATGACAGTATATGCCCATTTAGATATTACTTGTTCTCGAGCTTTCTCCAGTTGTTGAACAAGGTCCTCCCGTTCATGTGCTGCAAAGTGGCGAGCCCCAACTTCATCATCTCCAAGTCGCTGCTTAGCTATTGTCATTCGGAGGAGCTGTGATTACAAAAACAGATTCGTTAAGCATGAGAACACAGGCTGTAGCATCAGAGTGCATCTGCATTAGAAAGAGTAAAGCTGTCGTGGATTTCATCTCTTCCAGGCCAAACAGATGGTATTATTTAGACGAGAGGGAATTTTCCGAGCTGAGGACTCAATCCTGTTCTCAGTGAAAAATTCCAGTCAAACACATCAACAGGAGCTGAATTAGACCCTGCAACAATAGTCACCAGAGTATACAAATGATGAAAGACCAAGTAAACACAGACACGTGGTCAATGATTTTTGGGAGTGACAGGAACTAATTCCAGTCAGACTACAACTAGAGAATTCTCAAAAAGCCATCTTCATATATAAACCTTAATATTCTCTGCAGCAGAGAACTCTTTCCAGTTAATAAAAAGGCATGAACTGGCTTGCCCAGCTTCATTTTAATGATACCACTTAAAATCTCACTGCGCTACATCAGTGAAGAATTTGCATTAACAGCTGCTAATACGTTTGCTTGTGCATTATTTTTTCATCTAATCACAAAAGTTAATTCACGTTAAAAACAAAAAACCAGGCCAACATCAAAAAGACTTGGCTAAAATGCTCAAACAGCTCTGTGACTGATGAAAACACTCTGACTTGAATTAATACACAGTTATATTCAATATTCAAAGCAAAAAGCAACTACCTTTCAAGGACCATGGAGAATTAAAATAACAGTCTACAAGGCATTCAGCATTTAAAGTTGTTCATACTGAGTACAGCTAGGCAAAAGTGTTGCCTACCCATGGCCTCATTTGTAGGAGCTCCACAGAGACTAGAGAAACCCACCACAATAACCAGCTTGACTTTCCATGTATCTTTGACTGCACCAAGGAATTAATGTACATCATTATATTGCAGAGATAGAAAAAAAAAAATCAGTCTTCTAAAGTAGAAGATTATACATTAAAATCTATCTTTGGTATTTATGGAATGCCAGTCACCATAGCTGCAATGTGCCAATTAAAATCCTGCTGATGCAAGAGAGACTACCAAAATCATCCTTGCCACTTATTTCAGCTCCAGTTCAGTGCAAGTCACTGAAGCTAGTACAGCTTGTTCTGATAAGCAGTTCATTTGTTGAGGGGAAGCTGTGCCCCCCAAAGTAACTGGTTTTGGCAAACTACATTTCCCTGTCCCCACAGGGAAAGTGCAAACCACTGCACAGTAAGTAAGGCAGAAAGGATCCTAGGGGATATAATTCCTATTAATTTCGTTATCAAAACAAATATGTCAAAAAGACAACTAGCAAATCCTGGAATGGCTTTATAGCTATAGGACTGGTTTCTTAAATGATAAAAGGCTGATGAACAAAAGGTATGGTAAAGTGATTTAATTCAGCTAGATTAATTCAATTTCTAGAATCTCTGGCTAGTGAGAAAGGCAGTAAGAAACAAACGTAGTAACATTCTGAGGACTCATTCTAGTTCAGAAAAACTGGAAATAGGAAGGGGAAATCACACTTTACCAATGCCTCAAATGCCCACAGCAGAGAAAAACTTGTGCATAATGCTCGGCACCAGGCTGGGAACTGGTTCAGAGCTGTGACTCATGCACTGTGACCAACTCTCCTCCAGCCCGTGAGAGGGTGAGACATAAAATGCAATTATAACTGCAAGCAATTATTACTTGCAAGGTCAACCAGTCTGCCAATAAAAGGAGAACTCTTTATTTACTACTAATTTTGAGATGACAAAAAAAAATAAATCTATGCAGTCTTATGAAAAGAATGCTTCCAAAATCCAAATTCAGCCCATAAAAGCAGCAGTATAAACATACATAAAATAAAATACCAATCCATAAAATGACAGTGCTTCTTCCAGACAGTTGGCCAATCAGAGAGTTGACAGGGTAGAACAGGCCAAGTCCTTTAATTCTGCATTGTGAATGTCTCATGAGGCAGCACCACCTGCTATAAAATTCTTCCCTGAAAATGCTGTAACCCAAAGAGACACTAAGTGTTATGCCAGAGGGTTAAGGGTTTATTTCATGTATTAGTGCTTTGTTATAAACTTTATACTCCTGCCCTCTGGATGCTGTATTTTTATTTCTGTCATTCAGAAATCACTGAGGAAAGGACCACTCAACTTCATTTTGCATCTGGAGCTACCCCCCAGGATTCTGTGAACAGCATCCGCAGTGGAGTAGATTCAAATTAACGGCACCTTACCAGAGATAGCTACTGCTTGTCAAGAACCCATAGACTGTTAATCAAAACAATCCTATGCTGCAAGCCACTAGTCTTTATCATTTTAATACCACTGCTTTGTCTTAATCAGTGTCAGCTAAAATAATTATTAATAAAGTAGTAACTCTGTAGCAGCCCCACAATGTCCCAAACAGGCTTCACTGGAATAGCTGCTCTGTAGGCTTGGAGTCCATAGCAATGCCTGTGCCAAAGCTGTTCATTCCTGATTACCAATAAAACAGGCAGAACAAAAAGTGAAACAAGCACAAACAGTAAATTCTTCATGGAAGGCAAAACCCATCATGTTAAGCCACAGTCACTGGCTGAAAAAGTGGATCAGAACTATGTAAATTTGCTACCTTAAGTCCCAGTTCTGCCAAAACATACGCACCACATTTAATATTTTGCACTGTTGCTGCATGAATGATTATCTGCCTTATAATAACAAACTGTCAGTAATGCTGCAGCCACTGTTTTCCATGCATCTTCCTCTTGCTTAACACTGCCCTCGACAGCTTACAAAACCATGTCTTTGCGTGGGTAGGAATTCAAGTGAAGGCAACTGAGTCATCTAGTCTTCCAGAAGCCTCCAGTTTCTCTTACGCTTTTCATTTTTACTCTTTATAAGAGAGAATTAGGTTTCCTAACTATCCTCTTCCATGTTTCAGTAATTGTTCTACAAGCATTGCTGCCAGAATGTTAGGAAGAAAAGATTTACAAATAACTATCACAAACATAAAATAGTTTTCATGTGTCAGAGCTGATAAGAGATTGTGATCAATCACAAAAATACGGAGTCTTAGATATCTGTTGCTGGAGCACTGCAGTGGAACTGTTTCTGTATTTCTCAAATTGCATCAACAAATCCTTCCAGAGACTGACTGCCTGTAGAAGTTTTATTATTTGTGCCAACAGAATACTAGTTGAAATTAAAAGAAAAAATTAGTCCAGTTAAACCAAATGCAGTAATTTGTCATTGCCTAACTGATGATGTACTTAACATGATTCAACAAGTAAAATGTCGCCAGTTTAAGGTCTTTTTGCTAATCCAAATGACTGTATCCTACTAGTAGCAAACATTAAAGCTGTGAAAAACAAGTCAAGCCATCAAAACATTTCTTTATCAATAGAGCTAATGTGTGATATTTAAAGAGGGTTTTTTTTTTCTTTTTTAGCCCTACAAAGCTCTTGCCACTCAGCGACAAAGCCTGCATGAGTCACCCCTGCTCAGACACAGGCAGAATTGTTCATCCATAAGCAGCTTCACTTGCTGCAAAAGCAGCTGTTTGTTCATCTCTTGCCAGAAGTAAGGTTGACGTAGACCAGCTGGGCAGGATGCCCTCCCTCACTTTGGAAAAAACAGAAAGAAGAATGCAGGGGGAAAAATGTAAGAACAAGCAAATTATTATAGTTCTTTGTTTTTGTATATACCATGCATTATCTGGACTCCAGTGCCTGAAGTAACCCAGCTGCCAGTACAGGAGAACTGATGAGCAGAACAGAATGGCTTCAGGAACAAGCCTCGAATTTTATCACCAAAGCTAGGAGGGAACAGAATCTGACACAGGAGGAGAGTGTTAAATCCCTCAGAGAGATGGCAATGCTTTTTTAGGCACTTCAAAAAACAGCAACCTGACTCTAAAATAAGCTCCATTTCTCATTTACTAGGAAAGTGAAGAATGTGTTCCAAAAATGAAAATCCTAGTCTAAATTAATCCCTGTCTGATGCAGTTCTTTCCTCCCCCTCTTTATTTAGTGATGCACTACTTTGCACCTTTTGGAGAGGCAGGGCAAGGTGGGCAGAATAACTCTTTTTGTATTTTTCCATTCGTGACGATAATCAAGAATTTAACTTCATGCTGAGAATACAGATGTCACAAAGATGACCAGCTAGTATCAAGTTAACCCACAAAGGCAAATCTAAACAAAGCCAGTTCAAGCACAAAGAAGTAGACTCTGTGTTACTAAGGTCATATTGTTATAAGGAATTGAAATAAGTATGTAACCTTGATATTTAAATATGTTACAGTTTTACTACCTTCGTGTTCTGTTCGTACTTACAAACCATTGTTATCTGTTCAGGACTGGCTTGGGAAAGGCTGTATGGCATAATATTGATACTGAAGAACTGCAAGGCACTGTCTTCTACACTGTAATAATTCAAACAATAACAGAAATGAAAAGAAACACTGGGAAAGCAAGTCTTTGAAGACTTGAGCAAGTTACACTGAATGCTATGTGTACTACAAATTCAGGTCTCGCTACCCTTTCCCAGCTCCCTGCATATCTTCACGGAAGTCTTTTGTGATAAACAATGAATCAGACTGCATTATCACAATATACTTATGGTTAAAACAAAATAAAATAAAATGAACTCAAATGGAAAGAAAAAAAAACCAAACACCTGAATACTTAAAAGCCACATCATTTCTATTCACATTTTAAAATCCTGTAACTTTAAAACTATAGTTGAGGGGGGGAAAGTTATAATACATTATTTGTTTAATTTTTTACTTCGTTAACCACCTTGATTCTCAAATTCAACCTCTCACTAGTTTGATCCCTGAATGTACTTTTGCATACAGCTCCAGCTGTGAATGTTACATACATTTGGCTTGAGTTTAAATATTTCAATTAACAGAGACAACAGGAGTTTGATTAATACCAAATGGCAGATTTTGAGCAATGTTCCATATAACTAGCTAAATTTAGCAATAAAATAATTGGTTATGTAAGGGTAATAGGAGGAAAGCTTAATACAAAGCTCACTGTGTATACTTGTGATCAACTGCTCCATATTTTTTAAGGGAAAAATTATGCTTTCCCTGGTTTTATCTACTAACATTTTGCATTTTCATTGCAAAAAAATTGAAAATTATCACATAATGAACATGACATGCTTATCTGTACTTATTTGTAAGAGGAAATACCACTACTGACATATATTTTTTTAAAAAATAAAGACAGTCTGAGATCATTAAAGCAAGACTAGGTGCAAAATACGTAGTTAAGGACAACAGAGCAAAAGCAGCATACAAAAACATATAATAAGCTGCATTTACTGGTATCCTGTACAAGCTCCTTTTGTTCTACTGTTTTGTGCATTTATTGTAATCAAAGCATTCTAGAAGTTCTGTAACCCACTGTTTTATTTGTTTTCCTAAATGAGTAAATGCAAAACTCCAACCGTTTATACATTCCATCCCGTTTACTGATAACAAAAGTTTATAATACCTTATTGTCCCCTTGTACTTCTCCCAGTCTCTGTTGAAGCTCTCTAATCTCTTCTCCAAGATGTTTATTTCGATCTTGAGCCTCACTCAGTAGTTGAGCAAGATTTGCCTAGAAAAGAAGTATCAGTCAGAAGTTAGTGCCTATGGAGAGAAGTATAAGTGGTGACTGAAAGGAAACCCTAGACTTACTCCTTAACTGCCAACAATCTTCACTTATATTGTTGTTGGTACCCAGACTTCATGCTTCATTAGAGAGATAACAACAAAAGTCACCAGGGCTCCTTTATCTTTAGTAGTAGGAAACACATATAGCATGTGTGCATACACACTCTCAGAGCAGCATACAAACCCCAAACAAGACAAAGTGAAAACATCTATGTTAGTTCTGGTATCTTGGCTGGTGGGAAGAGCAAAATGCAGAGTACTTTGACAATATTTATACAAAGTTGCCAAAATAAGAGTTTTGAACTTGCATATAATTAGGCAAAAGGCACAGCTGAGAAATAATTATGATATAATTATATTCCCTAATAGTGTTTAGAGCAGATTCCTAGCCAGTAAAGAGGATGCCAGCCACAGTCCCTGCCCCTATGCAGAGCTATACCATAGATATCTAGTAACACAAACATGACCTGACTTGTGTTGTTAGATGCTAGGTAGACATCTAGCAAAAGAGATGAAAACTAGAGATTAAAATCAAACACACCCTCTCACCCCATTCCCAAATAATCCAGGTCAAAAGTTATCATTCACATTAACCTAATAAATTAGGAGGGTGAGCAGTCTGTACTATATTTCTACAATAAAATTCCATCAGCTTTATCACTAACCAAAAAATAATGCAGTATCCTCTTTTCCTATCTAAGACATCTGAAAATGAGCAAATACTACACATGAATTTTTTTTTTCCCCTTAAAAATATCTCATGAATACACAAACGCTGACCCAGCACCAGCAAACCCTACTAGTGACATCTCTTCTAAGAGAGTTATAATCGGAGTGGCTAATGTGCAGCCTTTCAAGACACTGGCTATAGGCAGCTAGGCATGTCATCCATCGCCATAAATCTGAAGGGTATAAAAAAAAAAAAAAAAAAATTTCAGATCTAAGCGTGACTTAAAGCCCCATGAGTCAACATTTCTAAGATACCCTTACACCTGCTCCCTGGGTTTGAGGCCAATACATCAACTGACTGTTCCTAGTTGTCTCTTGGTATTTGAGGTTTAGTTTTAGATTCCCTATTTGTTTTTCTTTTTCAGCTGCCCCATCACTCTATTTTGATATCTCTCTTTCACTTTCAGTCCTACTCTTTTACTCAGTCATTCTCACTACCACTTGATAGTCTAAGAGAATGTTGTGAGTTTTCTCTTTAAAACTCATATACTATCAAACCAACAAGGTGTCTGATAGCCATTCCTGTAATCTTTCCCTTTGTTTACTAAAAACTGCTATTTCCACATGTCCTCTTTTGTATTTAAGAGAACTATTAACATGAATATAGCTATATATGCATCTGACCATTTGCAGGATTAGACTATTAAACTAACCAGCTAGAACTTTTGTAGGCTACTACAAAAGGCTACTATGAAAAGGCCGACTCTGAATTCCAATTTGTCTAAAATAGCAATAGCCTTAAACTTTTAAACAGAAAAAATAACTTGAGAAAATGTTATGTCCTATCTGATGAACAACAAGCTTAATTCACTGCTACAGCTTCTGTACTTCTGGTGCTCTGAGACCAAAGGTTCAGAATAAGGTAAGTTTCTCCACAGTTCTGGAATGGATTAAAGCACCTATTTAAACTACTGATAAACCTGAAGCCTGAAGACTGCACATAAATAATCTGGGAAAAGAATGCAATAGTAAAAAATGTAAATAGCCAATTATAGGCCCAAAATTAAGCTGCTTTTAATTTTATTTTCAAGACTGCAACCATTCAAGCAATGCAAAAGGTTCCTCAAGTATGCTTTGGTAGAATGATATTTTTTTTCCTACACATTACACAAATGTGTAATAGTCATTCATATAGTGAATGAATCAAGGAGCTTCAGAGCACATTCAGTCAATGATTCTGAGGGGTACTTAATGGCTGTTTAAAAGAAAGAAAACAAAGAAGCCATGTTTGCAGGAAACTCTATTTAAGTATCGAAGGCTACTGCTCAGATGCAATTTTCTTTTTTTTTGATAGCTGACTTTCAATAAAGGCCATCCCACCACCAGACTGAGTTACTTAAAAGGAACACGATTTGTACAAGCCTCTCTGAAACACATGTATTTATGAAGTCCCTTTTTATGATGAATTTGAACAATTCCTAACACTTCAATAGCACATGTAATTTCAACACCTGGGAAGAACTCAATCTCACTAATCAGTGTTTACAGCCACACCACCAGGATTCTAGTAGTCTGTAGTCAAAATCCAGCTCCCAGTAACTGCAGGAAAGGCATTACCATGCCTATACTAAATCTTCCTGCTCAGATTTATTTCCTTTAAAACCGTTTCTCTGGGATTGCAATTCTATGCTGAATTTTATTTGTCAGTCATATAAATGACTTAACGTGACAAAAACCTTTATACTCAAGACAAGGATTTTGGAAGAAACTTTAAATGAAGAATTTTAGACACCAAAGTAAAACAGACTCATTGAAGCGTGCTAAGAGCATTACAATTAGCTAAGTATAGACTTGCTCCTTTAATGCAAAGCTTCTATTATACTTCTGTTAAACTAAAACAACTAAGCTATGTCACAGAAGTAGTCTCCAGCAATTATTCATTTCCCTGGCTTAGAGGTTCTATACAATGTATAATTTAGATTGTTCTGAGTTTTAAAGGTTTTGGCAAGACCTCATTAAAGCTCTCGGTTAACTGTGGATAGAAGGAGAAATATTTGATTTTCAAAAGTGCTCTACTGGGCTTAAAGAGAGCCAGCCAAGAGGATATGTTGAACAACACCTGAACTTGGTACCATTTCTTTGGCATATATAAGAAAGTATACCATATGGTTGAAAGATGATAAAACTAACAATGGAGGACTGGCTTCGTGAACCTGTAAGCATGCATTTTTTGAGGAAAGGGGAGAAATCTATGCAAGGAGAAAGGTGATTCATTTTTCCACCTGGCAACTTCTTTTCAATATTCATAGAACAAACACAGAATTCACTTAGAAATTCAAGACAAGTTACTTCAGCAGACAATAAAGCTCATATCATTTACCTGTGCAACAGAGAACATTAGCCAAATTCAGCTTCTCTAGATTCAATTTCTTCAACAGTTCTTCTGATTCTAGCTGAAGCCTCAAAAAGACTCCTGTAACTGTCAGAGACTTTTCTTCTTTCACTCACACCATTCAAAATAATGCCAAAACTAATGCCAAATACTGATGAAGAGAGATTTCTCAGCCATGGGTAATGGGATGAAAGAGGTCTATACCTTTCTGCTGCTTCATCTTGTCTTGCCTCTGCAACAACCCACAGCAGTGGAAACTATTTGTTTATCCTACCCTCTCTCAATGCAACTGTTTGTAATACTAAATAACAGATACTGCTTCATTCAAGTCCCTGATTAACTGCCTAGTATCAGACAATCTTCCTAGAGCTCTGTCCACCTCTGGCGACATTCAGTTTCCAGCAGGTATTCTTTAGCCTCTGCAGTATGACAAGCTATTTGTTTTACATCCAACTGTCACAGGAAGCTTGCATGTATCACAGAGTATCTCCAGTTGGAAGGGCCTATCAGGATCATCAAGTCCAACTCCCTGTTCCTTACAGGACTGCTTAAAACTAAACCATATGACTAAAAGCATTATCCAGACACTCCTTGAACTCTGACAGGCTTAGTGCTGTGACCACTTCCCTGGGGACCCTGTTCCAGTGACCGACCACCCTCTCAATGAAATATGATTTGAGCGCAGTCCAAACCCCCACTGCAATACTAGACATAAGAAACCATGCCCATATTCCTTTTTCCTCTGACCACAAGCAAGCGCGACCATAGCCAACAATCCCACCAGAAGCTAGAAAGAAAGGAGAAAAAGACCAATGTGAAAGTGCTGAGTGGGAAGTGCCTTTCTTTATTTCATAAGGTGAAAAAAGCACCATAAATCAGAACAGCCCGGAGAGTGAAAGATTCAATAGGATGGGATCACAGATCTCACCCTTTTCCACTTAGACTTTGTTAAAATTTGCAAGAACATTTTTGGCATAGAAGGTGGAAGAGAACCTTACTTTTAACTACAGATGAGCATCTGAAACTATTGACAAAAGTACCTATAAATATTTATAAACATAAGCTAGTGAATACCTCTCAGACAGCAACAAATCTTTGCTCACTACTCACCAATGACCCAAGAAGAAGGGGGTAGGGGGAAAAAAACAAAAACCTAACTCCAAATAGTTACCCCTGGCATTAAGCACTACGCTTGAATTTGGCTCCTTTAACAATTTTGCAAATCTAGCCACACACACGCACAGTGTTATTTTTCTTCCCACCACTTTAAAAATGATGGATAGTAACACAGTCTTTAATATAGCTCTCAATTCTCTTGCACATAAATCTTATCTGACACTTAAAAAAAATATAAAAAAAGGACTTTCTACCTTTAGATACTGCCTGAAAAAGTAATTTGGCAAGGGGGAAGAGGGGGAAGCTTCCAACATACCTTTACAGTTTAAAAATATTTTTAGATACAAACGAGCATTTCTATACTGCAGTTTACAGTCTTTTATGTTTCTTTCAGCCACACCTTCAAACGAAGAACACTGAATTATAGGGCTGACAGAAAAAAAAGTTTGATGAAACATTAAGCACACTTGATAGGTGTGACTGATAGGAAATTTAATTGCAGTTTTTCCTTCAATACATTCATATGATTGTAATGGCTGAATTAATACAGAAAAACCTGCTGTGCTTACCAACTACCACTGTTCACTCCAAGGTAACCTCCCCTAGCACTAGACTCCTGACAGTAAAAAGCAAAAATTATTGTCTTTTTCTTTAAGTTTAAAAACCATGTAGAGAAGACTTCTGAAATTAGAGGTCCTGAGCATACTAAACAAAATATACTTAATATTAGTCATATTTCCTCACTGAAAAACAAGGGCAAAAATCCAAGCCTTGCCAAGCAGTCACTTGACATAAAACAAGAAAAGAAAATCCTCTCCTCCTATGAGTGACTATCTGCTGCCCTGCAAACCAGGCAGGAATCCTGTCACCAGTCAAAACTTGACAAGGCTCTGCAAAATAAGAAAGACTTGCTCGTGCTCACATACCTTCAAGACCGCCAGCAATCGAAATTTTTATAGAGCTGATTAACAGAACGAAAAAGCCATTTTAGCAGTAGACACATAAAATGAATACCTTTTTCCTCTTTTTCAACCAGTCTTCTCTGTGTTAGATTAACACAGTGTTACAGAGGACCAAACACTGAGCCACACCTAGAGCACTTGCCAAAGGCTGACAAACAAAATAAAGTTAATATCAACTACAGACTCATTTATAAGGCCAGTTTTTGCAAAGTAACTTGTTAACATACACCATAAGCAGCAAACAAAGGTGTCAGCATGACTACCAGTATCATGAGAAGTTACTTGGCAGAAATTCCTTTAATGTGAAGGTTCAGTAAGATTCTTCAGTCCCCCCATAATTTATATAGGCATCTAGATTTTGTTGACAGCAGATGAAGACGTAGTCAAAGAGAAATGATTCATTTTACTTATACAAAGACTAGTATATTACGATAGAAGATTGTTTCATTAGCTTGTTTTATCAGAAGTATTTTAGCTGCTTTGAGATCTTAAGGACAACTTAAACTTTGAGATAATGCACAAAAAGAATGGAGATCCCTTACACATTCTGAGTGTTGTGACTAATTAACAGAATATTCACTGAGAGTATTCAGGCGCAGGGGTGTGGATTAAGTGTCTCTCTATTCCATTAAGGTAACAGCAAACAGAGGAGAGGTTGTTGTACACATCGGGTCTGAACAACGCTTCAAATTTTAAAGGGGGACTATCATATTGCATTAGAACGAGCATTTCTTCTCTCCTAGCCTCATGTTTACTGGAGATACATGTTGAAGAAACAACAGTGTCACTTCACAAAGCATGACTCCTAGTGTGGCTAAGCCCTAGATTTTGCATACTGCCACCCACCTACTTCTATCAACAGAACAGCAAGTTTCAGCATGCAGAACCAAAATCTCTCTACCAGCTATGCTCCCAGAGCAGGCACATTTTGAAATCCATGGGAATATTGCTCTCTGATACATTGCAAGGGCAAACGATCTCACTGTTTTCCACCTACCACCTCACACTATGGGAGTCAAACACACACACCTACAAACCACAGCAAAGCACAGGTCTAAGTTTAGTGCATGCATAATGTTTTTCATCTTCAAACCCTCTAAAGAGAGGAGGAAATCACATTAATCTTCACAGCACCCTTGTGAGATAAATACAAGATGATTGCTTACTCTGTAGTGTATTTTATCTGAAGATTTTATCTCACAGGGCTCTCTGAATGCAGCTTTTGTGCCTTAGCACAAGACTAGCAAACCTTCCCAAATTCATTAATTAACAAGAAACAGTCACACTATAGTCACACTAGTCATTTTTTCTGATGATGTCAAAAACTGTCATAAAGTGATCCCTGAAGTTTGTTTCAAAAGTTAATTGTGACAGCTGAGTAGATTAAACTAGGAGCTGGAGGTGGAATGGATCCAAATGGGTCCAATTTGTAGTATGTCACAACATACTCCTGTCTGGAACCTCCGGTCCTTCTGGTGTTCTGTTTGCCCCCATATGCCACGCTCATGAGCTTATTCATTAGCAGAAGTCAAGCTGTCTGACCAACATCTTGGTGAGTGGGTAGCATGCTGCTGTGATGTCAATGATTGCTGAAGCAGTCAAGAGTCTTGGTTTGAATGAATCACCTCGGCACACCTCCAGATAACTATAACAGAGTTAAGGACCACAACCTTCAGGAAAGTCTCTGATAAGACTTTTTCCTGGCAAAAAGAGTAGGTATCAAGCTGTGCTCTATACTAGGACTATGTCATCCTTATGATGTGAGGCTCATTATTAAGAACCTCCTGTGGTTCTATGACCACGGGACCCTCTCTAAGGCTCAATAGCTGCTTGCAAGACAGAGGATCCACCTGACTACATGAAGCAAAACTATCTTTGCCAACAGGCTGGCCAACTTCATAAGGAAAGCTTTAATTTAGAAATTTTGGGGGACGGAACAAGGAGGCTTAGGATAGGGTAGGCAAGCCAATAGCCTGGGATGATGGGAAAGGAGGGGACATAGCAATTTGCAAAGCAACTGAGCTGAAGTGTAATTCCTTTAATCATAGACATGTAAAGAAGGAAGTGCTTGCAAAACAGCCTCATGAGGAAAGCTCTCAAGCCTGTACTGTGGAACCAACACACCTGGATGCCCCTCAGAAGCCTCTACTCTAACACATGCAGCACGGGGAAGAGTTCAGTCTGTGTGCAGCTACAGGGCTGCAATCTCATTGGGATCATGGAGAAATGGTGTGATAGCTGACACAGCTGGAATGCTGTAATGGAGGGATACAGGCTCTTTAGGAAGGATGGCAGGAAGGTGTGGAGGGGTGCTGCCCTTTATGTGATAAGAGTAACTGGAATGAATGGGGCTCTGTCTTGGGACAGGTCAGGAGTCAGCCGAGAGCTTTTAGGTCAAGATTAGTGGGTAGGTCAACATGTATGCTGTTGTACTGGGTCTCTGCTATAGCATTCCTAATCAGATAGAGATAAAGTCTTCTTCACAGAACTGGAAGAAGCTTCATGTTCACTGCCCTGGGTTCTCATGAGGGACTTTAGTCACCCCAATACCTGCAAGTATCTGAGACACACACCCCCCTCTTTTTTTACTGTGAGAGTGGTCAAACACTGGAACAGGCTGCCCAGAGAGGCTGTGGAGTCTCCATCCTTGCAGATATTCAAAACTTGACTGGACACAGTCCTGGGCCACCTGCTCTAGGTGACCCTGCTTGAGCAGGGGGACTGGACTAGTTATCACAAGAGTTGCCTTTCCACCTCAACCATTCTGTAATCTTGTGATGCTTAGCTCCATTTAATTTGATTCCTCATATATTTAAAATACAAATATAAGTCCTCACCAGTGAACATATGCATTGCGGCTTTATTTTTGACACACAGCCCCACTGCAAACCCATTATCTCCAACTGAGTGGTCTCACTGAGATCAAATTAAGCAAAGCATATTTAGGGCTGTGGCCCAGCACAGTCATTTTCCTAACCATGCATTTTACTTCACCTTCGTTTATTCAAAGGAGCTTATTTGTATTAAAAGAACTTCCATTTCATATAGAATGTCAAAGGATTCATTGATCTGTTATTTCAGCGACAAAGCTTCTCCCAAACTGAAGTTATACTGAAATTTTAAGCAATATAGACAAAAATAATAGTCAGTATAAATCAAGCTAAAAAATCCCAACTATGTTTTCTTCTTTAAGTTTCCCAGCATGGTAACACTGTCCAACAGATATCCAGTACTTGTTTGCCAAGGTTATAAAAATGTTCTCTATCACAGCAAATGCATATAAATATATACCACTGCAGAATGGTAGAATTTCTATTTGTACAGGATGCATAACAGAGGCTGTGTAGAGAAAACAACATTTTAACATGCCTTTCAAAATGGGGAGTGTCTGTTGTTTACCACCTGTGGTGAATGTTAACTTTCATTATTCCTATCCTTCTGAAACATTTCACCCCTCCATTATTTGTCCAAAAATTACTCCTACAACAGACACTACAAGACATTATAAAACTACCTTAAACCACAGCATTTAATTGTGAATGTTTAGAAAGAGGGACCAGGAAAGCACTGACAGCTCACAGGCTGTGATAACAACACTAATGGCAAAACATGTACTGCAGGAAAAGAGATTTCAATAGCAAAGTTTCTCATTTCCTGCTTTTGTTGGCTGGCAGAAGGTGAGACACATAGAGCAATCTTTGGCTTATGTCAGAGATGTGTACCACTGCACACACAGCTTTGAGAGGGAAAACACTGCAAAACACTGCCTGTTAAGATACCTTTCAGTAACACCAATTTTACAAAAACACATTCTAAGTTAACTGCTTGCTGATAGAAATTGCCTGGTTATATGATATTTCCATACAAAACATGAAATTTCTGTCTTGCAAAACAGGAAGAGAAGGTACAACATTGAAAACAAGTAATTTTAAGAAGGCACAAAGTGTAATTGATAATAAAGGTGAAAAATGAAGAGATGAAGGAGAAGAAAACGGCAATTCTAACCCACCTATTACATTTAAGGTTCTAGATTGCAATTTCAACCATAATTTCTGAGTTGCAGTAAAGAAATGTGTTGTTCAGTTTATCACATTTTTATCTCATTTCTGACCACAAGAACAGCATGTACTTCTATGCCACACAAAATTCATTATAAAAACAGAGACCCTAACCCTATAAAGTGACTATGGTCACAAATTTCTCCCAGCCGGCAACTAGGCTTCTGGGCAAAAAGGGGATGGAAAAAGTGCAAAAGAGCACAGAGAACATCGCTCTTTCTTACATCAGACAATGCTAAGAAATGTATGTACAGTAACAATGGAATAATATTCATAACTTTAGGATTTTTTGATGTATTTCTCAAAGCAAAACTGTACTCTTCTTCAGAAAGACCCTAACTACTCCAGATTATCCACTTTGCTACAGACATACCTCTCAGGAAAATGAAAAGAAGTACACTAACAGCCTATTACTGTACAACCTAAAGTATATATTGTCCTTGAGGGAGGCCTATAAATGACCCCATCAGAGAACAAGCTTTTCTTTCTTTCAGTCACCTAGCATGAATACCTAACTTCCTCAGAAAACAGACAACCCATAGCTAGATTATTAAATGGATTTCCAGGCACTTAGGATGGTAAGATTGGCCAAAACTTAATATAATTGCAGCTTCTGATTTTAGACTAAACTTTGCTAGTATTTTAGAAACAAGTATCAGATTTATTTGTTTTGAAAGATGAAAGACAAATTAGAACAATATCCATGGGATGGCACATCTCCCTCCCTATTTATCTCTGCAATGACCCATATACTGCATTGCTTTTTTCCCCTTTTAATTGTATAATCTTCAGTTCCATTTTTAGTAGTCAGAATGCATAAACCTGTATTTGGCCATAAACTTTTATATGACCTCTGTTGAAATAACAGAATTTCAAATAAATTATGCTAAATAATGAGGAAGTTAAATGATTGTACACTGAGCCACTGACTTCTTGGCAGCTATTTGTTTCAGTGCCCAAAGGAGTAATTATATTGCCTCTGAAAGTTTAGTTTGAATCAAGCAAAACCATAAGCCCTTAAAATTTTAAGAAAATAGCAAGAACTACATCGAAGCTTCCAGGGAAATGATGATTGGTAAAACTTCTGATCCATTAAGATAATGCAATAACCATGTTTTAAACATGGTTAAAAGACTGGCAGGACTAGCAATTACAGCAAAAATTTTACTCCTTTTGGGTTGTCCTCCTCCCCCTGCTCACACACTGTGTTTTGGGTGCCATTTTTCTCTAAAAATTAAGATAATTTTAAGATGTGACAACCAACACTCCACATGAGGGACACACTACATGGATCTCTTTTGTTGGCAACAACAAAAAAAAGTGAGCAGGCAAGAAGTTTTTCAGGGGAATCAAAGTGCAATTACCATTGTTCTTACCATTTATAACTCACAGAACTCGAGTGACCTGGGAGAGTACCTAATGGAAAACAGTACTCACAACAATAAATTAACAATTATGGAATGCAGACAATGCATTTCCAGATTGCTTTTATGTACGAGAAGTCTTGTCACAAACCCATTTTAGGACTCAATACAAGAAGGATAAACAACAAAGAAAACAATCTCAAGTCTCCATACACTGACCAATTCCAGTCTCAGGTGAACATAAAAGCAATAGCCATATATTCTAATTAATGATAGTTCAGATATTTCAGAGTGAAACATGTTTAGACAAAAGCACAAGAGTCCACAGTTTAAAGACTGAGCTTTTCAATAGACAGAAATGCTTGCTTTTTACCAGACTTCTTAGCTAACGTTTTCATACTTCTGCAAAGTACTTTTGTAGCTGATAAATAATGTCAACTAAAAAATAATTCCTACCTGTTTCCTTTTTTCAGGCGGAAGGGATGGATCCCCATCCTACAAATAAATGGACATATTTTCTTGGTAACTTATTTCTGAAGCCAGCAACTATATTAACTTTGTGGATCAAGTTTTAAAATATGTATTTCAACTAAAACATTAACAAAATTATTTCTAAAATACCGTATCTTGATTAATATCAGTAATATTAATTTCAACTCAAAAAATTGTCCAAGGCTGAAGATTTGTTTACATTTCTAGAACAGCAGGTCATTACAAATTTATGTTGCATTATTTTTCATAACGGTACATTAAGCTGCTGTGGAATAATAATACTGCAGTCAGTTTTTAAATGGAATTATGACTGAAACTAATTTCCTCAGAGCACACACTGTCTTTCTGTGTCTTATATAACAGGCACTACTTCATCAATGCGGAACAAATGAGTAATAATATGATCAGGGCTGTACAACTGCAGGACTACTGTAAACAAGTACCTAAACATTTTTACAGCAGTCATTATGCACTTATTTCCATTTTTTTTGAGGTTCACCTTTATCCCCCAATTATACAGTATTCATAAAGAACAACCTACAATCAGCTCCCGATACTTCTTTTTCAGAGACTGGTGTCGTTCCCGCAACTGATTGGCCATAAGCTTGTACTGGTCTCTTTCTTGTTGACAGGTATCCAGCTCTTTGGAAAGGATAAGCAATGCCTCCTTTTTACTTTCAAGCTTCCTTTTGCACACCAGATACTGCAGAAGAGAAAAAAAACATCATTATAATAAGCCATTTTTTCCCAGCAAGTACTGGATTCAAGAGGCTCAAGTTTTTCTCTGCAAAGATGGAGGAAGACTCTCTGCATGAGATCAAAGTCTGACACAAGTCATCTTAGTTTATTAATAACAATTATGGGAAAGAAATCTCTTGATTCAGAAGCCTGAAATTCATTTATAAGACCACATTCTCAACTGACCACCGTGAGTTAGAAAAATTCAGAAATTCAAGTTTCTCCTCTTTTTCTTCATATGCAATAGTATGAAGAACCTCACAATTTGACCTGCAGCCCTGGGAAGACTGCTAGAAGGAAGAAATATTTGCAAACTCTCTTTTCCACTTGTGTCCACAATGCCCAGCTCTCAGTTCGCAACCAACATTTCCTGCCTCTTTCCCCCTTCTCTTCTCTTCCTCTCCCCACCTACCAGCAATGTTCTCTGTGCTCAGCCTCCCAAGGACCATGTTCAGCAGAAACAGTAGCATGAGTGGCAACCAAAACTTACTTTGAGTCTGAAACAACTGCAGTGTGATACTTTATTTGCACAGATTAAAAGAAACTAATTCAGCTGGGATACTCTGTGTATGTGCTTGCTGAGTCAAAAGAATGGGAAATAAGGCAGGAATATTGCAAACACCTGAATGGGGAGGGAGGGCAGAGAGTTGAGCCTTCCCCTCCAGCCACTGCCTCTTTTGTACAGGGCTCATGCACAAAGCAAAGCAGAACTTGCAAATCTTAGCTGTTCCAAGCATGATCTGCTCCACTGCCTTTCCCCACTGAGAGTAAGAGAGTAACATGTATGCCACCCTCTGCTGCTGTGGCTGAATGTTACCTATCAGAAGTTTGAGGCAACTTTTTTCACTTAACATGGTGTTCAATCAGCAGATTCTTCTTACCCGTCACTTGACACTGCTCATGCTAAAGCCTATATTTCTATTTCTGGTGTTACTCACATAAGACGTGGCACTAAATACTTTCTGAATGTGCTCTGCAAGAGACCAAATATCACAGCAGTCATGAAAACAATTTATAGTTTCATTATATACTCTGACAAGAACACTTTGTCATTATGGGCTCTTGCACAAAGCAAGAGCATCAGCACTTCCATACTGTTCAAGTCAGTGCTGTTCTTTGGGACAAAAATCATTACTAGTGTGTACTACTTGCTTAAAATCGACTTTGTTAACCTCAATTTCGAGTCAATGAAAAAGAGTAAAGTGAGTTTGGTATATTAGTACAGCCAATGTTTTCCAAAAATGGTAAAGGCTTAGTTGCAAAAAAGCAGGAAGGGAATGAGAAAAGTAATTCCAAGAAGGATTTGAACTCTCAAAAAGGACACTTCCACCTTGGATTAATTTCATTTCTGGCAATACTGAAGTTGAAATCCTGCCATAAATTTTCCAGATTATGATGCCTTGGCATCAACGAAGGCAAATGTACCTATGTACTTACGTCCTTACTGATACCTTACACAAATGTCAAGTCCCCTGATAAAGCACTGAAAGGTATCAGAAGCTAAACTTTAATACTGTCAGCAAGTGATTATAGTGACATGGTAAACTGCTTCAAACTTGATAAAATAATTCCTTCCCTTACAGTGAAATATTTGCCTCTGACAATCTCTCGTCTTTTTTTTTTTTTCAATTTCATTTCATGTCTTAGTCAATTCTAAAATATGCCTTCACTAAATTGTTTTTAAATGCTAAATACTAAATAAATCTGATACAGTAATTGCAAATAAAACCAAGAAAATGCAAACCTCACAATCACTTTAAAAACACCCAACAGTCCAAACCCCTGAGCCAAGTAGTCCATCCTGTTCCTTTAGCCACCAGGAAGAATGAAGCTAGTCCATCCAGCAAACGCCTACAGGGGTGGAGCAGAACAGCCTATACAATGTACACAGTGGGAGGGGAGCAAAGCTAGACATCTCGCCTTAGGGCACCCAACACCACCAGCAGGTGCCTCCAAGCCTTGCCACAACCACTGGTATACGAAACAGTGCACGAGAGTCAGAAGCTAACTGGAGCATGTGGATAAGACTGTAAAAATTAATACTTATCAGGCAGCAAATGCAAACGTAGTGCTAAACAAATCTTGCTTCTGCCATGAGTCATAGCTCTCCACAAAGGACACAGTCAAAGAATAAAAGGCAGCTTTACCTTTCACAGCAGCACTGGCAGGGGCAAGGGAATTCTCCATTATCGCCTAGGTTGATGATAATGAACTATAAAAAGATTGTGGGGACAGTTCAGGGTCTAAATGAGAAGGAATAATGGTCTCCTTCTTGTTTAAAGTATATTTTATCTTAATGACTTATACACTGATGATGTGCCATAGGGAAGGAAAGGCCATGGCATCTGTCAGCAATGTACAGTTTGGATTTACTCTAAAAATTAACACCTAGACTTTCTGAAGCCATTTTTGCATTTTGCATATATCGACTTTCCCAAATAAATGAACTAAAAATAATAATAATGCATAGTAATTTGTTTCCATGGGCTAACAGTAAACAACAAAGCCACAGCATTTCTGTGGAATCTGATTATTTGACAGAGCTATTTTTCCAATTCCCATTATCATTTTTGAAGGAAAAACAAACTATACAAAGCCAGACCTTAACGAGATTATTCAATATATATGCTTCTGAATGTTGAAAAAAAAAAAAGTACTTATAACGGCCATAAACTGACCTAACAACTGTACATCAGAAATGGATTCTACTCAGGGAAACACCTGAGTCCCACCAACAATTTCCCATATATGGACAAATAAGTGCAGCAAAATTGGTATGCTGTCAAAAAGAATATAGGACTTTAACAGTCTTTTGGGAGAAATGCAAGCAATAAGGAAAATTTTCCCATATAGTCTGAGAAAAAGCAGTCAATAGATGCTTCTGGCATTCATATAGAGATTTCTTCCTCTGCAACTGAAGGAAAGCCTACATCTTGTGTACTATCAATGAGACAAACAAGTAAATTCTGTTATGCACTATAGTTATCAAAAAATATTCTTATTGTCCTTTGTTTCTTTTTAATTGATGTTCCAAAATAATCTTTGAGTTTAAAAAACAAAGTTAACCAAGAACCAGCTGCTATACTTTCCATCTAAAAGCTACAACGTACAACTTTTCATATCTGTCTAGTTTTTATCTACCAATTCGCTGTTATCTGCAATAAAGCAAATTATAATTGCTACAAGGAAGATCATAATAATTAAAGGAATATATATGACATCCTACATTACTGCCTGAACTGCTTTACAGCCAGATAACTACTTTAGTGAAATTGAGTAAAAAGAGACTGACATTACAGGAGAGTGTAACTGCTCCAAGGTGACCCTCTACATCGAACACTTACTATTTGTCCATTGCTATTTTTAGTGACAAATCTGGATAGATCTCATTAACGACACTGTAGACATGGTCTAATAATCTGATGAGCTGGGACACTGTCAAGGTTTTAGACTTTCTTTTTTTTAAACCAACAAACACACTGAATTCCTATCACAAAACAATTTCTTGTACATTTGAGCAAATTACTGGCCTATACTTGTGTATTTAACGGCAGTCAGTGCCAAGATGGAAAATACCTAATTTTCTGAAGGTAAAAGCAGAGGTACTATCTCCAAACTGTGCTTTGGAATCACTATGGATCATATTCTGTGTTCTGTCAACACTCCAGGACCTAGTGTCCTCCCAGAGCTGATGGGCTACTATACCATATGTGGGCTTGGAAACGATTGTCCACCATGCTCTTAAAGAACCCATCAACTCTGCTTATCATCTTTTAGACAGCAGATAGAACTGCTGTTAAACTGCCTGAAGTTTTATCCAATTCTTCCTCACCATACTCTTGGTGGCAGTTTTGTTAAGGAAATGACAAAGTGAAAAGTTCCAAAATGCACTGCAACGTCACTCTTCAGGGTGTTTGTTGACTGTTTCAGTAATGTTGCTCCCCTTGACTTCAGATTAAATAAACTGTTCAATTTATCTGAAAGAGTCAAGCATTCAAACCCAGAGAAATACACAATTACTGGCCATTTGCCTGCCATCTCATGTCCTCATCTCTGATAAAACCTGAGACAATGCAGTGTCCTTGGTTTTATCCCACAATATCAACTCTGCCCTTCCTGCTGCCCAGCACTTGCTTCACTAGCTATCTCACAACTGCTGAAACACAAAGCAGGCAGGTATCATTCACTGATGATATAAGTAATATAAGCAGCTTTCCAGAACACCACGTCTTGTTTTCATGATAGTATTACACCACATGATCTTCACTGGTCATTTAATAATTACCATCATTTGGTCTGATTAGTCAAAATAACACTATTTTGCAATGTGGTCCTGCCCTTAGAAGTTCTATATGCTGTGCATCGGATTAAATCATTAAATTCCCTGTGTTTGTTCCTCAACATCCCTGTAGATGTCTTAGTCTGGACTGAAATCCAGAAACATAAGAAGCAAACACTTGTTTGTTGCCTGAAAGCCCAACATGCAGGTCTCCATAGCACCTCTCCCATAGCTCCCTGAGAACTCTGAAGAACAGTAAGACACAGTGCCAGTTCTTTCAGCATTTCCACTTTCTTTTCCAAATGACAAAGCCATTACAATGCCAGACACCTAGGGACCTCAGAGCATCCACTCCAATATGTTCTTCCCTGCAGCCACTGGCATTTCCTGGTGTTTAGAAAAGCTCTGAAATCAGTGGCTCCAAAGCCTGTTGGGTGCCCTCACATAAGTTTGGTGAATTACATTTCATGCTCTGTTTGAAAAGGTAACATGACAGAAAGTTAGAGAGATATTATAAAAACAAAAATCTCACTAATTTTCCTTCCTCTTCTCTCTTGTCCACATCAAAAAAAAAAAAAAAAAAAAAAAAAAAAAAAGTGCAACCAATGGGAAAGGTAGGCTCTGTCAATTACAAGCAGGTTAGGTTTCTCACTCTCGTCAGAATTCATGTCTGGAACATTTAGCTACTTCAACTAGAACTACTGCTCAGCAGTTGCACATTTGATAAGTAATTCCCCCAAACCCTTTCAAGTTTTAAGCTGGCAATTACTAGGCAAGGGAGCTCAAGAGCACAAGTATATTGCTTCCCTCTGTGGTGCTGAAGACCATACACATCTAATAACCAAGAAATAACCTCTTGAGAATCACAAATTAAATGAAGACTAAATTTCTTCAAACTAACATTAGGAGACACAGTCACACATGAGTAGCTGTAAATAGCATATAGTAAATGCTCTAATGTGTGGGAGGTGACAAGGAAAAAAGAAGCATTTTGACACTGAATTTAATTCCAGAAGTTGACAAATCCAATGGAGAAGCTAGCAGAAAGAATGGAGAACAACCACTAGTTCTATGGGTTTCCTAGGAAACCCTTCTTGCTTCCAGTGGAAAACACCATCAGAAGTACATATTTTCCAAGCAGTATTAAATTAGGACTAGTGCCAACTCTCAATGAAGTGAATGGAAGCACACTCACCGACTTCAGCAGAAAGGAGACTCAACTTTTATAAGTCAGCTAAAGCAAGGACAGAGATGGCCTTGCAGATTAGGTGTTTTTCGGTACCACACATGATCTCCCAGTATTATTCAACTCATCCTACCACCCCAAGATCATGCTACCACCTACTACTTTCTCTATCACTGATTCTGTCACCATCCTTAAATCAAATTATTCTATGACAGATTACATGGAATTCAGGCAAAAACTGAAATCACATCCTTCCCCACAACACAATATACAGAGTTGGAAGCTTCTGTAACTTGTCAAAAAGAAGCCCCCCAACTACCCTCAAAGTTCATATATCATGTTTTACATTCACATTCATGGGATTTAGTTACGTTTCATCTTCCTTATAGAAACAGGAAAACTGAGCCACTAAGGAGCTGACTCACATGAGTTTGCGTAAATCAGCAGCTTAGCATATCCTTGAACGTGGCTGTCAGGCTAAGAAAAGAAGTAAATATGGGCATTTAAAAGCAAACAAACAAAACTCTGCAACCAAGATTTTGGTGACCAAAATTATTTTGAAGAATTCTGTTCTCTTCAGTGAAGAGTACAGTATAATTACCTCTCCATGGCTGCTTTCTAGCAGCGTACTCAGCAAAGCAACTAGTTACTGTCACACTTTCCTGTTTTCACCCTCTTCCAGATGGGAGAGGTATTTTGTTTGCACCAAGGATTTTATTTTTTTAAATAAAAGACATTCAAAAGCATGTTCAAAGGAATGGACATTACTCTTATGATAGTATTTTGAGATATATGAAGATAACTTGTTTCTGGAGGATTTAGGCTACCATCTCAGTCCAGCCAGCAAGAAAGTTCTTGCTACAGCTCAGTTTCATTTGTGTCAAACAACAATTATTGACCAAGTCTTCATCCTACAGCTTTACACAGGTTTTTCAAGATCCTAAACATGGGTCATTTGGTGAGGTAAATGTCAAGACAAAAACCCATACTCCATGAAAAAATTACATGGTAACTCAACAGAGTACTTATATATATATATTAATCCATCATCAATACTTGAACTCATCTAAATTAACTCATCAGCAAAATTTATGTGGATTCTCACTCCTGAAGTATGTTCTTTTGCATTCAGTTTGCAAGATTATCAATGGAAATAATGACTCTTTCTGCTCCTTCAGTATCTGTTAAGTTGGCTTTGCCCCAGTATTCCTTCCTACGTCATCCTATTCTGAGTTAGTTTAAAGAATGTTTAGGGTACATGTGCTGCAAAGATTGTTCAGAGTACCAATGCACACTAGGCCTGAAATTCATGTGGCTGTAGAGTAAGTGGAAAAATACATAAACATGGAAGCAAAAGAACAAGCAACAAGTTGCTGTTGAACATAATGCAAGCAGAGAAAGATACACGAAAGGGTACAGAGCAAAAGGCACTGAAATGGAACAAAAGTCAAAAGGAAAAAAAAAAAGTCACAAAAAACCCCTGGAACACACCAGAAAAAAACAAGAATTCTTTTTATCTAATGAAGAATGAAAAGCCAAGCTACAAAAATATACAGCTCTGTGTGTGTACAAGTGTTTGCATATGTATATATAAGGACCAAAAATACATCTGACCACTTTTATTAACACCTGCAATACCAGACTTTAGAAAATATTACAGCTGCTTTGACAAATACTTCAATTGCTCCTAGCTTTCAAATTTGGAGGACTGAGCTTGCGGAAATGAAAAAGAACATGACCCAACAGCTTCTGGACTTTTATACCAAGATTTTGAACCCCATTCTGTTTTAAGTGTCCAGCATCAGCAATGTGGAAGTGTTTGTTGAGAGCTACCAGGTCTCTCCTGCCTATGTTATCTTACAGTTTGAAAGCACTTCAAAATGTTTACAAAATGCATAGGGAACAAAAATTACTGAAGCCAAGGGGCCTGGAGAAGCTTTGCACCACTGAGAATTATAGCAAACTGCAAAAACTTTACTATAAGTTACTTCAGAAGTCAGAGCCACTTTCTCATATTAGCATGTTGGAGTTAATAGGTAAACAACACAAAGTTTATCACAACAGCCAAAGGAAGAGGAAGGCAAAAGAATGAAGCCTATACTCTGACAGCATATGTTACAGACTTCATGCAGAAAAACAGGCTGTAAGCCTGCTGTAGGAACAGAAAGAAAGGAAGGAAAAATGGAATATAAATCATTGGGCCTCTAATTGTTCCTGAAAAAAAAAGAAATTACATGTATGCTTAAGTATTTGCAAGAATGTAGCTTAGCCAAGTCATTAAACTCTGCTATAATCAAGAAGCCCCTAAACCAGAAATAAGTGTTCAATTTCAGGACTGAGTTTCTACGTTACATCATATCAAAAAGAAAAAAGTTTCAAAATAATTCTGAATTATTTTAAAGCCAAGAATAAGGACATTTCCTTTGAATACACCTCGTGAATTGTCTCTCTTACTTTTCTCTGCTGTGACACCACCCCCACTCCAAATAAAACTCCATTTGTGACATGAGATGTCAGATGAAACACTGCACTATCAGGATACCACTAAAAGTACACTTTTCACTTTCTTCTGGATTATTTTATATGTTTGCAAGCACTGAGTGCATAGGTAGACTTCAATTCTGAATGTACCATACTAGCACAGATTTGGGCCCACACAAACTCCCACTGAAATCACCAGGAGAAGTGACAGGTTCCGGACCTTGAACTCATGCATCTTTTTGACAGGTCAGGGCCCTAAGACATGCTCACATAATCCAACAGATGCAAAGCCCTCCTGAAATCAGAGGAATTCACCTGTGTGCATCGCACTCTATGACAGTAGACCCAGTCAGGCTGATCTAGGCCTATGCCATTTGCACAGAAGCTTTGTTTGCTAGCTGTAAACATAAAAATACTATTTTTATACTTATGCAAAATTAATGCAATGCAAAATGCAATGCAAAAATCAGCATGCCAACCTACTACAAACGCCATGGTTCTGCCTATTAAACAGTTAACTTTGACGATATTAAATTATATTGACCTCAACTTGTTTTGAGTTTGGTAACGTCCTACACGAAAGTGCACCTGTAAATGTTGTGGATCTTTTAACGTGGACGTAGCAGATAATAACATTTTCCTACTCATATATTTCAAAAATCCTCTACCTGTTGAAGCTCATGGCCACTGTGCTATTACAAATTTTTCTCCCACTTTATAATTGACACCACGGGTCTCAAAACCCTTTCCTTTGTGTTTCAAGTGAAGTAAGAAAACAAAGCGTAGGCCAGAGGAGCCAACTCGTAGGAGCAGACCCGTCACCCACGCTGCCTGCCAGGGACCTCCCTCCCGGCTGCAGCGGTGCGAGGCCCGAGGCCTCAGCCCCACGGGCCACCGCCGCGGCTGAGTCCCTGGCGATTTCACGCCAACAGCAGCTCGGCGCCTAAAGGCCCCTTTTCGGGCAGCCCCAAGCCAGAAGTTCGCAGACGCTCGACCCCGGTGTTTAGCAGCCGTGCAGGCGGTCGGGGCCGGGGCCGGGGCCTCGCCGGCGGCGTGAGG
>NW_020799098.1:19222097-19271515 GCF_003259725.1 Athene cunicularia
GGCCCTGCCCGCGGAGCGGTGCCGGACCCAGGCCGCCTCCACCCCGCGAAGCGCCCGACGGAGTTGGGCAGGATCGTGGTACCCGGGCAGGAGGAGGAGAGGGTCACCCCCCACCGCGGTGCCCGGCCTGCTGAGGAGAGGGGCGCTCCGCAGACACCCACCGAGGGCTGCGCAGAAGTATCCTGAGATGCGCTGCCGCGGGAAAGGTCCCCCTCGCCTTACGTCCTCCTAAATAACAGCAGGGCTCTGAACAGCCAGACATACCTGTAGAGCGGTCGTTGAAGGGATTGACATCAGGACATACGGTACTGTAGTAGAGACTTTAACATAGAATTCCAGAATGGTTTGGGTTGGAAGGGACCTTAAAGATCATCTTGTTCAACCCCCCCTGCCATGGGCAGGGACACCTTCCACTAGACCAGGTTGCTCAAAGCCCCGTCCAACCTGGCCTTGAACACTGCCAGGGAGGGGGCAGCCACAACTTCTGTGGACGACCTGTGCTTGTGTTTCACCATCCTCACAGTAAAGAATTTCTTCCTTTATGTCTTATCTAAATCTACTCTTTCTCAGTTTAAAGCTATTACCCCTATCACTACATTCCCTGATAGACAGTCCCCCTCCATCTTTCCTGTAGACCCCTTTAAGTACCTTTAAGAAGGCCACTGTAAGGTCTCCCCAGAGCCTTCTCTAAGGTGAACAACCCCAACTCTCTCAACCTGTCCTCAGAAGAGAGGTGTTCCAGCCCCCTGATCATCTTGGTGGCCTCCTCTGGACACGCTTGAGCAGATCCATGTCCTTCTGCTGTTGGGGCCACAGAACTGAACACAGTACTGTGGGTGGGGTCTCATGAGAGCAAAGCAGAGAGGGAGAATCACTTCTCTTGATGCAGCCCAGGATACAGTTGGCTTTCCGGGGTCTGAGTTCACATTGCTAGCTCATGTCCAATTTTTTATCCACCGTAGATATTACTTGTATGTAACAAAACCCCCAAAGATTAGGTACACATTCATATTGTATACGTAAAGTAAGAACCAGCAGGAGGACAAAGAAGTAGAAAACCACCTACTCAAAACGTGGTACTGTTACACTGCCTACTTTGGGCACAGATCTCTGTTGTCACTCTGTTCACAAAGATGTAAATAGTGTAAATAACGACCCAGGACTTGGTCTGGCTGCTTTTTCTCCCTGCTCATGCAGACGCCCCCATCAGCACTGAAACCCAAGTACACTACCCATCTGGCACTCTACACCCTTCCAGATACCTTCATGGCTCAGCCATGTGGTTTGACATCCAGACACAATGTCCTTCCATTCTCTAAAATGGCTGAGATCTTCCTTTGACTTCACATTCCTTCAAGCAGGTGATGCCTCAGCCTTGCCACTAACAACATTTCAATTCCAGGTGCTTAACTAACAGCTTATATGGGAGGAGACATAGGCAGAATATATGGAAAGAAACATCTAAACCCAGCAGGAACTCTCTTTAAATGTAAGATAATCAAGTTTAATAAATGCATGTGGTTATCTTCACATAAAAATAGTCCAGGAGAGCAGCTAGCTTTAGTATTGAACTTTAGGTTGATAAATACAAGTTCATACATTTTACCTGCAAATTGTAAATCAAACTTAGACATTTTCTCCAAATTATAACCTATTTTCTCCTAAATTAGCTGGTCCTTATCTCTAGGAATTCTGCAACTTGAGTGCTCTAGAGAGCACATTTGTCTTTCCTCTTTGTTCATACTTTTCTGTGGTTTATGTTGTCCTGTGTGTGATATATCACAATCCTGCATGTCCTTGCAGGCTTCTTGGCAAACCATTGCTGAAAACAGCATCTTGTTTGCACAGGCAAATAGCAAATAATGAAAATTAAATGAATAAGAACTATAATTGGAACCCACTGATCAAAAGAATCATTAATGATATTAGAAACTCTGTAATTTTCATAGTATTGTTGATAGTTAAAGCAAAGCTATACAACTGCTAGTATAGATGAACCATATAGAATCTTTTTCCCAGTTCTGCTTCTCATTTGCAGAATTTCTCTCAGTTTTCTTGGTCTCGTATGACTCCAGAATCAGAATGCTCTTGCAGAAAGAGCTCCACTTATAAGAAAGATAACCATCTAATAGCCCTCATTTTTGAGGGATGTCACTCATTTTAATCCCAAAGCTTCTTGCAGTCCCCACAAACATAAGGTTTTAATTTTTATTGATGATAATTATTCAAATGAGAAGTAAATATTCATGAAAGAGAGGTTATTAAAACAAAAGGAACTCTCAGTGTTTCCGGATCTTATGATTTTATCAAAAGTCTGATGAAAGCTGGTGTTTTTCAGAAAGCCCAAGTTCTTGGATGAGAATAACCACTTTCTTTTGAAGTAAAAGAAAGATTCAAGGGAATAAATAAAATATGAGCTGAAATGTGCCTTGAGTACACTTGATAGGATCAGAAAGGAAATAAAAGAACCCAAATAAGTATTTTTAAGTAATCACTTCTAGTGCCTGATATCAAGCCTTTTGGCAGCTTCTTCGCTCTCCTGATCCTCTGCCTGACTTACCAGTAGTTACTATGACACTCCTATGTAATGGTCCCAGTTGGGACCAAGTTACTCTGCCAGCCTCTAGGCAGACACATATTGAGATATGGTTCCTGTTTTAACTCAGAAAAACAAGCTAAGAAGAAGATGATAGAAAACAAATACTATCACCCTAGTTTATAAATAGGAAACTGAATAGAGAAGTAATTGTCTTGCCCAAGAAAATCAAAGTTTCAAACATAACGAGGAAGCAAAATTGCAGGTTTCAGGAGTACCAGTCTGCTGGTTTAGTTACAAAACTAACGAGGTGCCTTGATTCTTCTACCTACTGCAGTAACTGCTTTTGCACCGTCACCTTGCCAACATTAGAAGAATACAGTATGTCTAAGGAAAAAAAAAATTCTCTCAACCTTCCTCTTCAGCTACCATCCCGTTGTCTTTGTCTCTAGATCTGTTATCTTCTTTACTTTCTTCCTCTATACATTCACTAGATAAACTTATCTCCTTTTAGTGTTTCATCTCCCTTCTCTGCAATTCTGCTTTGTAATCAGTCTTTTCCCTCCGTATCTTGAGTTCATCTGTCTTTTCACCAGATTACCCTCCACTTCTCTAAGCATTTTCTACATTTCATTAAGAAGGCTCTAGACTTTCTAAAAAACTTTTTTCTGCCTGGACAAATTACTCATTTAGAATCAGATCCAGGCTCTTTGATGCAACTACTCAGGTAAACACATGTAGGAGATTTAACCAACAGTTTTCACTTGTAGGAGATTTAATCAACAGTTTCAAAACACAGCTTTCAGAAATCATTGTCTTTGTCGGACATTAAGAAAGAAAAGAACCCTTTTTTTTATCCATAGGTAAGCCAATGAATGGATCACTTCAAATTTTGCTGCTTATTTTTGTCATCATTTGTCTACTGCACTAACGTGATCATTACATCCATGTCCAACTCTAAAGAAATATATCAAAAAACCCAGTGTAAATCCTCAAGATCTGGACAGGCTACATCATTGAAATGTAATGAAAACATCTAATGCTTGTCCCCTGAAGAATGATTCAATCTGACTCTCCACAGATGGTTCAGGGTTCCATTTAATCAGGGTTTAAATACCTCTGAATGAAGATATAAACTATCATAGATAAAACATCCATTATAGTACCTTTGGTAATTTATGTTAGCATTACTTTAGTTCATGTTCTTCCTAATCTGATGATAGATAAATACATGCTCAAACCCTCATGCACACATTTTGGAGGAAGCATCCTATTTTGAGGGGTTACTATTTCTTTTAGTATTTAAATGTACCCCTATTTGTTTTCTTTCCTTTGCTTTTGCCTTTCCTTGTCAGAGGCTGCTTTTTGTCCATTTATATTCCAGCTGTGTCTTTTCAATTTTCTCAGGTTCATTGCTGGTTTCACTATCCTGTATCAGCTCTTCTACTTCACATGCATGATCTGTCAGCAGGACAATATGATCTGCAGATCAGAAGCAGTTTAGCAGTTATTCATTTATGTTGAATCCTTTTGTGCCCAGTCAAGTCCGTGAAGGACACATCTTAGGCAAACAACAAAGATCTTTAAAGTGATAGTATTTCTTTTTTCCTCTTCAACAGTTTAGGACCTTCAATGTATTGTATTTCTTTGTGTATTAGATGCTGCATGTAACATTAAAATTGGAGACAGTCTTTTTTTTTTTAAGCTATAGTATTACTGTTAGCTGGTGCAACTGGATACTGGAGTTCAGAGTTGAGTAGCCCTCTCCGAGACAGAGAGAGTGGAAAAAAGAGAATTTGAGGGAAGAGGCAGAAACTGACTGTGATATGCACAGGCCAACTCTGGGAAGGAGCTTGGTAGTGAGATCTGGCCAAAGGAGGGAAAGGGAAAAGCTACACAATGCAGCAGCCAAGAAAAAGAAGTGCAGGTAATGGGTGGGATGTCCATGGAAAGAATTTAGGGGGGAGGTGTAAGGTGGTGGAGCAGAGCAGAGACCACAAGTATGAAAACAAACTGATTTTGAAAATTAATGAACACATATAAGCAAGAGAACAATCCTAACTCTGAGCTTTTCTGAGTGATTGAGAATCCAAAGCCAATCATGTTCTATTGTATAG
This sequence comes from Athene cunicularia, assembly GCF_003259725.1. NCBI lineage: Eukaryota > Metazoa > Chordata > Aves > Strigiformes > Strigidae > Athene > Athene cunicularia. The sequence goes on from NW_020799098.1 coordinate 19,226,751, forward strand.
ATTTTCTAGGAGAACTGTATTATGTATAACTTCATAAGCAAGTACTTCAAACAATTTTGTTTTAAAGGCTGATTTCTCCAAGGCCCTGTGATGTCGCAGCATCTAACTCTTAGGCACACTTCTGTCTAGAGAAATCGTCATTCTCAGGTAATACGGGAGGTTTCCATGAAAAACAGCTGGTTGTGTGCTTCCTAGCTACCTGTAGCTGAAATGCTCAGAAAATGGGTAGGACAGTGGGCACAGGTGTTTGAGAAGGTCACCAACCTTTAGATATTGCGAGTAAACACCCATTATACAAAACTGCTCAGTCCAAACACTCTTGTGTGGACAAACAGCCTGACACCAAGCATGGATTTCACTGAAGTCCCCCAAGACCACAAGGCTGTAGATGAGGCTCTGAAAGATGCTGGGGGGAGTTCAAATCCAACTTGGGCAAGAAGGCTCTAAATACTTTAAGAGTATCTATAAAATTAATTGGTTTGATCTAGGCTGTATTAGAAAAGTTTGGTACTGCTGTCTGCTAGCAATAGTAGGTAACTGTGTAGGGATTGTGAGTATGTTATTTTATGTTAGCAATAGTAGGTAACTGTGTAGGGATTGTGAGTATGTTATTTTATGTTCAGCAGTGGCATTCATGGCTTTTCTTCCCCTCACCCTAAGAATGAGGAAAACTCAGTAGAAACTAGAACCAAGCAGTAAAAAAACAAGTACAAAATCTCAGAGCCTGTTTTAAGGTCTTGTCATTACAATTGAATATAAAGTTAATGTAAATGAATTCTGTTTTCCCAGAGGCATCAAACTCCTCCTGTCAAGACAGTCTCTCAGGAGAGACTGGAAAGTCTCTCACTGCCCTCCTTCTGCATTATTATTATTTCCCTTAAAATATCTTGCTATTGATGTAACTAAAAATGCAGTATAAGATCAGAGAAAATATTTTGTCAAGTGACTCAGACAGGCACAACTGACAGGTACAAAGGAAACGTGCACTGCATTTTATGTTTCTCTGAGTGTGTTACAAAAATGTAAAAAATAGTTCATTTTACTAAGAAATGCAGGTGGGCAATTCAGACTACTTTCCGTTAATATGAATTGAAGAGTGACCTACTCCTGTCATCAGATTTGACATATGAGTGGCTTTTCAGACTTGTAAGTTCATTTTTCAACTGGTGGGATATATCAGATCCCCAAAAGCTGTCTGACCATTGCAGAGACATTTATTGCTGTGACCACACCAGCAATAAGACCACACTTTACCACAAGGACCATCACTTTACATATGTGGTCAATACTCAGCTGAATGTAAGCAAAGAACAAGGTGGAGAATATGAAGGACAACCAGCCTGATACTGTGCTTCCTAGCCTATTTAGAGGGAATAAAGCTCACTGACTGAAAGCGGAAAAATTAAAGTGAGGCAGAACTTGTTGAGAGTATCACAGCAAAATAATTTTCCATTTGAAAATGCCTATCTGGAAAAAAACAAAATGTACCTGCTTTGGTAAGCAGTTTTTCTGGATTAATGAGGAAATTTCTCATCAAACCCTGACTGAGTACCTGAGAACAGGCAATGGCACCATACAGAGACACTGAGCTGACGTTTGACTGGTTTACATTCAAATTGTAAAGACCTTTGGGACTTCAACCTCAGTCTCTTCCAAGTGAAGTTTGGTGTGCATTTTTTTTATCACCATGGAAGCTTCTTCGGTTGGTAAAAGTAGTTAAATGTTAATTGAGTCAAGGAACTGAAGCTTGTGCTTCATAAATGGCAGGATATAACCTCCCTCTCTTCACATAAATACTTATAGAAGTGCAACAGCTTTAACAGAAGAAACTAAGAGATCTATCTCTATGCTCCAGGTTTGAATCAGATGGAAAGAAATTAAACCCCATAATTACTCTATCATAGGAGCCAATGGAGTAGATGCTGTTCTAGAGTGACCATCTCTTTCTTTCTTCCTGCTGCTTTCTCATATTGGTGGCAATTTTACTGGTGAGATTATGGTCCTATTAAATTATTATTCCATTGAAAGTAGATCTGTACCTTTAATTTATTTATTGCTGCTTGCTTTACCTTTGAATTTCATATCGTTTTATTCTCAGTTCCTAACTGTTTATTTTTAAAACAAACCCTTTTGCCAAGAAAGGGTTTTTTCTTCATGCTTGTTGGTCACTGAATAAATTTAAAATCTCCTGGTTCTAGTGAGAGGTCATATGTGGATGGTATGTTTATTTATTTACTTTGACAAATGGCAGAGGCACCAAACAGTCAGCACCAGGAAGAACCCCATAAAACTAGGTAAGATAAGGGCTGAGGGCTCTGACTTGTATTCAGCAGCGGGCAGAAATCACAGGCTGAAGTGGGTTGGCTCCCTGGCCCTTGCCTTGTCCTCCAGAGGCAGATTGTAGGGACAAATGAACATTATGAAACATAATTTTAAACCAAGCGTACTGAAATGAATGAAAATGTATTTCAATTAATTTGTGTATGCCATGCATATCTATGGTACTTTCTTTAGCCATCTATTTTATATCTGCATTCTTTTGCGAGTGAGATTCCTGAAACCTGCCCACAGTGGGCACAAGGGGTTGTTGTGCCAGGTGTGCACTAGCAATTTGATGTAGTTAGCTGTACGCTACATAAGGAGCCAAAGACATTCAGATCTCTGCTGAGTAGGCCAGACCCTACCCAGAAATATTTTCTCCATCAAGGGTTTTCTCTATCATGGACTTAAAATTTTTCTATCTTCACTGCAAGGGTTGTCAAGCATTGGAACAGGTTACCCAGGGAATTGGTTGAGTCACCATCCCTGGAGGTATTTAAAAGACATGTAGATGTGACAGTTAGGGACATGGTTTAGTGGTGGACTTGGCGTTAATAGCTTTACAGTTGGACTCAAAGGTTTTAGGGTTTTTCCCAACATGATTCTATGATTCCCATGATTCTATGATTCTATATCAAGATTCCTGCTAAGTGGAAGCATCTTTGCTTTACAAAAATATGTACATTTAAAGGCTGGAATAAATAAAATTAACTAGTGCTTTCACCCCTGGAGGTGGTGTCCAAGAAGACCACACGGTTTAAGCAACTTCAGGGCTAGAAGATGTGGAGAGACCCATGGTGGAACTCTGAATGCTATGAGGAGCCTAATTCCCACCAAACATTAAGATAACTGGCCTTTCTGCTTTAAAAGAAGCAATAACACTGTCATCTAACAGAGTGTACTGAGTAACATGGCCCCTTGGTTTTTCCATGTTTGAGTAGGATGGCAGCCAATTTGTGTATGCAATGCATAATATTTTGGTGGAACATTGCCAGTTTTTAGGACCCTCCTATGACCTTGTTGTCCTCAGTCATCGTTCTTCTCACTTCCAGACTATTCTCAATCTGTTCCTAAAAGAAAGAGAAAAAATCCACACAGTAAGAGAAAAGAAGTCAAAGCCTGGTTAAGACATTTCCTTGGACATTTTGCTGATGGAGAGTGCACTCTGCACTGTTCATGGGTTTCACTAAAGCACAATGTCATTTTTCTTAACTTCAGTGGTTGAGCATATTACGACACACCAGGAAAATGTATATGTTTCAATTTGGTATTTAACAAGGTGCACAGATGGTGTTAAAAAGCAGGTTAATCACCTGTGAATTTTAGGCATTTTTCTGCTGTCCATAGAGGACTTTAGAAGTGCATTTACTGCATGGTTTTCTCCATGATGATTTGCATTTTCATGGTTGTTTTCAATCAATCACCCCAGAGAGGTTTGCAGATCTTTTTATTCCAAAGCAATGAAGACCTGTCCATGTCCACGTTCCTAGTGCAACAAATGATTTGGGACCTGAATCATGTGGTACTAAGTATTCGCGTTCAGGCATATCCGTACCTCATCGCACCCTGAATTGTTTCATTTTACTGACACCATCTGTTTCTTGTGCCTAAACCAATTTGTATTCCATTTCAAGAGTTGTCCCCTCTGCTCAGCTTTCTGTCCTTGTAAATCGATCTCCTGTACAGTCTGTAACAAATACTTTCCTGAAATCTGGATGAATTATGTCAACGAGTTCATCTTTATCAATTCAGCAATGCATTAAAATGACCCTAATACATTTGTCATACATGATCTTCTTTTAACAGAGCCATACAGCTTTCCTTTTACTAAATCACATCTCTAACTGAATTATAATCTTCTTCCTTATGAATGTTTCCATTATCTTCTCACTATTACAGTCAGTCTTACAAGTCTGTATTTTGTTGGGTATTCCCAGTGTCTCTTTTTGACAGCTACTGAAGCTACTCAACAGTGAAGTGCATTTCAGGTAAATATCAATGATATGCTCCTTAAATGAAAAAGAAAAAAAATTAAAACCTAGTAAAATATACTTCTTGCATTCAAAAGTAGTTTTAGAAATTCACTGAAATGAATGGAGAATAAAGAAGGATTTCTTTATTGCTGGCAGTTAGTGGCACTGATGGATCATGACATAGCCGTTCCCGGTATGGCCAAATAATTCCACTGTATAGAGTTTTATATAGCTACACCTAAAATTCAATGAACTGATTCAGAAGGTTCAGGATAAACTATAACAATAAGTTAAGCCCTTAAATCGATTTAGTATTTTAAAAGGATAGGGAGCAGCAAGATGTCATCTTCCTTCACAGATGTAACTTTAACTGGAACTGTAAATCCAAAGCAGAGTATTGGGGGATAAGGGTATATAATGTGTGATTTAAGACCCATCCTGGAAATCAGTGAGGATTTGAGTACACCAACTCTAAAACATAATCGGAGCGTTATAAGAGTCCATCCAGAAAGTTAGGAGGATATTTTTTAGAAGAATAAAGATAAATTTCATATCTTAAAGAGGCTATTTTTGAAGAGTGCCAGGCAAGATGAGAAAAGAAAATGACTGTGAAAGAAGAAGCAGAGCAGCAGAGGCATAGATAACCACTCATCCTACTATCCTCTCAAGATACGAGCTGGGGATGATTTCTATCAACGACTTCCAAATATAACATTATTCAGCTTTCATTATGTTGTCAATCTAATTTGAATGTAAATTATTCAGAGCACATGGCTGTTTTGCCTTTGTATTTTTGTATTTGCCTGTAAAGCACTGCACACCCCAAGCCAGGAAAAAAAGAGAGAATTCGAGGATTAGAGGAGATAACGTCCTCATTGAAAGTGCTGTGTGCAAATGCTTGTTTTCTAATCACCTTTGTGAAACCTGCCCCTGCTATACCACACAGAGCAATTCCTTTAAAGTAAGAATTGCAGTTTGTTTTATACTAACCCTGGACAGCCTCTCCACTTATGAGGAACGGGAGAAACTCCTGCCAACTTTCATTATTTTCTGGGAAAAAACATGTGACTCCCAAGATTTGGCTTTGGTGATGACCTTAAGCTCACGGAGCTCTCAGTATTGAACAAACTCTGTGTTTGAGATGAAATCTCAAATTCACACTGAAGTGAAATAGAGTTTTTTCACTGATGTTGGAAAGGCCAAGATTTCACTTCTTTTTGAGACAGGAGTTATAAAAGTTTTTGCATGCTGTGGCATGGTTACATCAAAATTGAGTGCTGTAGAGATAGCCCACAAGCAATACAGAAAATATTATCCCTAGGGCTGCAAGATCTAAGGTAGTCACTGTGACCTAAAATAGTAGCTCATTATGTGCTGACAATTTCATCTTCCTTTTCTTAACTCTAAATGAAAGCATAAAAGTTTAACTGAAGGGACAATTAGAGCCTGAGAATGTGCATCTACCTGCCCTTTATTAGCCTACTGGGTAATTTTCTGGCTTTCAGTTTCCCTTTCCATTTTTCCCCCTCTTTACAATAAATCTACTCAATTTCCCTATTTTTGTTGCATTGTCACTTTTTCCTCCATATTTTCTTTTTGATCTCTTTCTGCCCTTTGGCTCTAGATGGGACCTTTTTCTCTCCTGTGAGAGAGAAATTTTGTACACCTGTCTTTGAGCAGCTTTCCATGCTCTCCACCCCAGGGCCTGACTGAAGGACTAGTTCACAATTATGAAAGACCAGATGAGAGAGGGTTTCCTCTCCTGAATCCCCAGATCTGTCACTGGCCCATCTGTGGCTCCCATCTCGTTCTCAGACGAGGCCAGAGTGAGGACTACCATCTTTACTGTGACTCTGGCACTTACTTTTGGGCACAAGGTGCATTTGCAGTTTGATCAGAAGCTACTCCAGAGCATCATAAAGAAAGCACTTGCAAGGCACTACAGCACATCCTACCTGAGTCTCCAGTAACATGACCCAAGGATACAGTAAGTCCACAAGAGTGACTACCAGCAGCAGACTGAGCAGCACACTTGGACCAACATGTAAGCAGAGACTGTGACAGACATGGATCGGTCAGTGTGCTGTTGGACCGCTGCCTTTCCCTGGGGCAATACACAAGAGCTGGGTCCAGCAGATCAGTCCACAGCTCTCACTGAGAGTTCACTCCACTCCCTGTGAGGGTGGGCAGAATATATGAGGCAGGACTTGAAAAAATGCCAGCTAATGATGGAAAGCACAAAAATTGACTAAACAAGGTGAATACCTACCATATAAAGCTAGGCATGTAAAAGGTATAGTCTTGAGCTAAGCCAAGTACATTGAATATCCAGCTGAGAGTATAATGGGAACAGTTTCACATATGAAGACAACACTGTTTCCATCTCAAAACAAAACAAAACAAAACAAAACAAAACAAAAAAAAAAAAAAGGCAGTTATTACATGGGAAAAAGCCAGAGGATGTTTCTTGCCTTCATACAACAGGATGTATATACTGGTGGTGTGATATATTCCAGTTTTGGGACCTGGGCTACACTCTGTTCACATCAGCAGGAGGTTTGTCCAGGCACATGATACAAAGCATGGCATGTCTGAGTGCATGGAGCAGGTCAGTTAGTGGTGATGGTGTGCAGCTGCAGAATGAAAAATGGTTCAGTGGGGAGTACCTCCTTGCCAAGCAGCACAAGGGGTGAAGGATAGGAACAGAACAGAGGAAGAGTGCTAGCGATGGTGGATGTCACTATAGACTTTCAAAGACTGAAACGTAGCCAAGCAGAGGCTGACAGGTAGAAGAACCAGCACCTGAACAACTTACAAAGGGCACAGAAGCAACTTGGACAACACCAAGTTGGACTGAAAGTGTGTTTCTGCAGCAGAGTCAAAGCACTTGGCCATTACCTGCTAGCAAGCAAGTCTGGGTGCAGGCACTGAACACCTCCCCAAGCAACAGGGGAGAGTGGTACATCAAAGCAGAGGAGAGACAGATTCTCAAGAAAGTGATGGAGACCAAGGTGCTCAGATCCCAGCCCAAGCAGAGGGGTCCTGACATGGAAGAGCGAGCTGCACACACTACACAGAATCTTATCTACGTAAGAGGGAAAGAGCTGTCCCATGCAGGCTGCACCTGAGATGTTCCCCCACAGCCATCTTGTGGGCAGTAGGGCTGTGTTGGTGCTTGTGTGACCTGGACTGTGTGCACCACACCAGCAAGAGGCAATGTGGGAGTGAATCCCCCTGCTGCATTGCCTCTTGGGTTCATGCCTGCCACTACAGCTACTATTTTTCTCTTTTGTTAAGGAATGGATTTAAATCAGCTCCCAATGTTACGACAAAAGCAGTTAGTAACCAGTGGGGAAAAAAAACCACTGCCACAAAAAATAAATAGAAATGAGGTATTCTGTTACAGTATTGGGGCATTTCAACCCTCAGGGGTTATTCATGTAAATGAATCTTGTGCTTATTCTGTCAGGGAACACAAACTAATAGCACATGAAGAAATAAGAACCAACGATCTTAAAACCCCAGATGAAATCAAACCACGCAAATCAGATCCCATTATAGATTTCAGGACCATGCTCTTGATCAGATAGAATTTTGCTTCTGTATATAAAGTTGTTAAAGGCAACATCATATTAGGGTGAGAGTTTTGAAGCATCTGAGGTGTTTTGTCCACAGTTTTTCTTTTGGATTGTGCCTGTCACTGCATAAAGATGAAAGGTCTGCAAATATGGTTTATTTGGAGAGCATGCAAAGATTTGATTGATCCCAGAGCTCTATCAGCATAGAGACTTATCAAAGTGTACTTTCAGGAAAACATAGTTGACTGTTCAATGCTACCACAAAAACTAACAGCACTACTTCTGCTTAGCTATAACCCTAAACAACATGTAAATGTGAACTATGAAAGGGAATAGTCCCTGTATTTTCATTCCTGAATGTGTGAACCTCCAAGTACTGAAAAAATACCAAAATTTAGACTAGAACAGAAGTAAAAAAAATAAAAATAAAAATAAAAGTTTCAGTGATATAAACAGTGATCACAAAGAGAAATCACTCTTGATATCAACACCACTGGCAATCCAAATATCTGAAATTTACCTGCTGTCTTGTCATCTGCTCATCAGTCACAACGCTGGGGGGGGTTTATCTTCTTGTCTCTGAACACTGAGCCTCCACTAGCTCACACTCTCGAACTGCTTAGAGGTGATATGAAAACAAGAGATGAAAAGAAGGAAGATTTTTGCTTTGTCACTTGAGCCTTGGATTTGGAGATCTAAATTACCTGAGAGTAATTTAAATTACCTAATTCACTTCTAATGAGAGTGAATTACAATGTTTAGTCTGAATCAGAATGGCTTTGAGTCTATGAGAGGCATGTTTTGCATCTCACAGAGAATGCATAGTTCCATAGCAGAGGAATTCAGATTCAGCCCCTATCTGCACTAGCCATATTGGTACCTTGCTCATCTGTCTTTAGAGGTCTTTGTTCAGCAAGAGAGTGTCACTTTGGTCTTTCTACAGCTTGTTATGTTGTTTACAATCCTACTCAGGCTGCTGTTGAAAGTGCTTTTTTCCTCTTCCCAGTATGAAGGTAGACATGCTGTTACTGTTTACATCAAATAGGCTAGCATGACTATGCAAGCTAAGGAAGAACTATATGCACTGGTATATTTGTTGTAATATTTTCACAGAAACTTGAATATATCGAATTTTTAGATAGTTTTGCTATCAAGATGTGTCATTTTGTAAAGTAAAAGAAAAAAAAAGCTCAAAATAAATTTGTAGAACATATAGTGAAAAGAATAACCCGAAAGTGTGACCTGCTGTTAATAACTTCTTAAGAACTGGCCTAATTTTGGTGACCTCTTAGAGGAACATAATACTACTGAGTCTGTTCAGAGGTAGTATATTCTTTCCAGGAAAAAAAAAAAAAAAAAAAAAAAAAAAAAAAAAAAAAAAAAAAAAAAAAAAGCACTCTAGATTACTGCAAGTAGAAAGCTTGAAAATTATATTCCAGACAAATTACTTCCAATTTCATTTGTACCTATACAACACAGTCTGTGAGACGCTTTACAAATATGTGGTCCAACCTCTAAGGAACAGCTAGACTTTCAGACTTCAAAATTTATCATTGAGACTGGGAGCAGGAGGCTGCTCTCTGAAGTCATGAAATTACATGTAGATACTTAAAGCCTATAAGGTGGTTTTTGTCCTGCCTTTAGAATTCACCCTGCCTACTTCTAGCATATGTGTGTATATGTGTGTATGAATTAAAACATGTTGCCCCCTCTTGGTAATATAAAAGACCTTGTCAATTAATGCGTCAAAAGGACTTTGGTATCTATCATAAAATCATAGAATAATTGAGGCTAAAGGGACCTCTGGAGGTAATTTTGTCCAACACCTGGCTCAAAGCAGGGAAAATGTCAAAGTTAGGTCAGGTTACCGAGGCTTTGTTCAGTCTAGTTCTGAGTAGCTCCAAGGATGGAGATCCCACAGCCTCCCTGGGCAACATGGTGCAGTGTTTGCCCACACTCATTGAGATTAATTTCTTTTCTTCTATCTAACCAGAATGTTCATTAAAGCAACTTGTGTCTGTTGCCTCTTGTCCTTTTGCTGTGCAGTACTTAAACATAGAAGAAAAATTGTTCTCTGTTCCATTTAACTCGACACAGACCTACCCATCTTACAAGGCAGGGAGAATGAAGATATTTTCTGGCTATTACAGCTTCTTTTTGCAGGCTGCCCTAAATTAAATTATACAGTCAATTCTCCATTATCAGAAAGCAATGGCTGAATTGAATGTATTTTATTGATGCATCACATTGGTGTTCAGATATGGTATTTCCCACGCCTCAAAGCTGCCTTTACAACAATTAACAAATCTTCATTTCTATGGTAGAAATACACTAGATTTTTCATGTTTATGAGAAATATAAGGAGCTAGTGATATTCACTCACTCTTCTACTTTGCCCTTAAAACATATGTGGCAGACCTCTAACCACTGAAGTAGCTAGTTAACAGTTATAAATGTATTTGTATTAGTGAATATATAGGTAGACTGTGTGAAAGGGAGATTACCATACTGACTGGCTTGCTTAATTTTTGTTTAACTGAGTTATATTATAATACAAACTCAGTTTAACTGAGTTATTTTATAATACAGACAAAAGAGAGTCTGTATTATAATATTTCATTTTAAAATTAAGAATTCTATTAATCACAATTATTTTTATACCCATAGATAAATAATAAATAAGATGGCTACCTTGATAATACATCTGGTTGATTAGGAAATATGGTTGTCAAAGGTTAAGGTTGGGAACTGAAGTAGTGTAAGGCTAATAACAAAATCCACAATTAGTGCTTGCATTGGACCTTGGGATTGGACTCCTATGTTCTGCCTAAGGCTGCAATCCCCCATGCCCTAGCTAACACCATAAATTTTGCAGTTAAAGTTCACTGGGCACCTGCAGTTATGCTTGTGCATGTCATCAACACCACCTTTCAGTTTGGACTGAACAACCACACATCCGTCTTACTATTAAGTCTGGCTAAAAACCTCCAGGATGGCTTTCCTCTAGCTAAATCTCCAGATTTGCTGGACTGTGTCTCAGAGCACAGTTGAATAGTCTACACTGATCACAACCACTTTAATTTAAAAACAGTACTGCAGGAGAAGCTACTAAAGATAAGGATGACCTCTGCTCCACCTAAAAGCCCCCAAGTGCTGATGAGCAACCACACACATTTCTCATGGGCTGAGGCAAGGTGTCGCTTGGCAGTGAGTCATCTTCCCTTTGAGAGGTCCCCAGATGAATATAATTCCTCGCTTTCACCGAGGTGAAAGCTACCCTGCATCATCCTGAATTCACTGAAGGGTATGAGCAAGCACTCATAAAGGTGCTCTGGAGCAGTGGCAGCACTCATCTAGCTCATCCCACAGAAACTTGCCCATAGGGTTCATCACCAACCCAGGGGATGAGTTGGGTTAAACTCTACCTCCTTATAATAGGGATCTGCATATTGCAGGGAGGCCAGGGTTATATGCTTAAATCTTGAGAGGGGAAAGTCCCATGGAGTGATTCATGGATGGCCACCACAAATGCTAATTTCTTCTGAGGTGCCTGCCTCTACCTGTGAGCTGTGCAAGGGGTCAGGAGAAGGCCCCAGACTGTTGGGTTGGATGCCCAAGGAACACATTGGTATCCCCCTGACATTCCTGTCGGTCTAGCCCTGAGTGACTTGATCATGAACAAATAGACTTGGGGCAGAGCAGAAAATTCAATTTAGGTCTTCAGCATCCGGTCCTGAGGCCTAATCTTATAGATACTGTGTCCTAACTACCTTATCACCCACAATTTTGTATGCCAAAGTTGATGAGCTCCATGTAAGCTTCACAGCTTCAGTGCAGAATTCGTCCTGTACTCGCTAGAGGGAGCCCATGTGGTCCTAGCAGTGCTAAAGAAGAAAGAAATTGATTTAAAGGCAGAGACCAGCAGCACTGCTCTTTTCCCAACTTGGTTTACATAATTAGTAATCTCAGTCCCTTTTTTCTCTTTTCTAGATCTGGGACTTTTATATAACCTGCAGTTGGGGAAGGGGGACTTGCAGAGCACTGTCTGAATAGAACCTTTCATGTTATAAAGAAAGACTACGTATGAAATACTAACATGGTCAGCTGGGCTCTGGTCCAAATATTGTTGACCAAGGTCACATAGCATAAAAATGGCAGCTGTCTAGATGTTTCCTTAAGCATCACCCTGATCAGGAGCACACTGCAATGCTAACATGTTCAGGTGCTCTTCTACACCTTGAGACTGAGTGCCCAAATCCTACTTACAGAGTGGTTCGACAAGGAGATGACCTTCTCCCCAGTCTCCTGTGTCACAGTGACTAGCAGGGAAGAGTTCAGACCACTGGTGGAGATACGGATTCACCATGCAAAGCAATAAGGATAGAATTCAAGTGGTATGTTTCAAAGGAGTACACAAGATGTGATGTGGCCTTGTTATTCTTCTCTTCTTTGTACCACTGTGCACTGCTGCTGTAACTTCTTCTGGCCCCTAAGGAATCAAATCCGGAGCTGCTGCAATGCAGGGAAATGGGCAAGAGTTGGGGAACCGTGGAGTGAGGTATCCTGTTAAGTAGAAAGGCAGGGCAGGGTGTAGGTACCTTAACATGCATCACAGCAGAGGTGACTTGAGCATCATGGCATCCCAGAGGGCAGGGTGTACCCCTACCGCATGGGTCAAACATGCAAGAACATGACAAATTGGAGGTTCTTTGAGGGCTTGGCTTTGCCAGCACTGTGTAAGCCTACTGTTAATGCCATTACCCCTGCGTTTCACTCATTTGCTCGGGCTCTTGCTATGCTTCCCTTTCCTGTTTGAAGAGGCTTGTTTAATTTTGCTAACGACTCTGAATGAAGATAAGGCCCGTGTGTGTAATAACAGACTAAAATTAAACTTCAAACAAATTATCTGTTAGGATTTAGGAAAATCTTATCTGGGGAAGAATTAATCCTTGCTGCTTGTTTTGGGGCTTTAGCAGGCCACTGAGGATTTGAAAAAGAACTTTTTCAGTCTGGCGCATATACAGCAACCACAGCAATGTGCATAATTCTGTGGATATGCTAAAAAAAAAACAAACAAAAAACCAAAAACCCAAAAAGATACCTAAACATCTGAAGCGTAGCCTGAACTGACTGCAAACCAAATGCAGGTGCTGTACATCATCAGCTGTCACTGTCAAAACCCTGGTCTCCTTGTGACTAATGTCCCTGCTTCTTTCATCATTGCTTATCAGGACAATTCTGTAAACTGTCTCTTAAGCCCTAGTGCCCCATGCTGCATGGTTTGCAAACTAGCTACTGCACTCTTCCACTGACATGGGGTTGCTCTGAGAAGAGGATGCTGCTCAATCCAGCCTATTAATCAAATAAACAGAGAGGGGCCAAGAAGTGCCTGCGGGTGTTACTTTGCTGAAAAACGCTCATGTTGTTCAGAGTGCCATTGGGGAATGGGACTAGAGGTGGGGCTGGCAGAGACTGGGCAAAGTCAGTCCATTTGAATGGTACCACCCTGTGATGGTTTGAGGGATTTAGTCCCAGGAACAATTTCAGACTAACACTTTAGTTATTCTTCACTCACCTGCAAGTAATACTTATGACAGACAAGACAAAGACAGGAAGACCTCTGGAAACACCTTCTTACCCTCTTACCACAGAGATACCTTGAACTTACATCAGCAAGAGATTCCTGGTGGAGGTCTTTCATCTTTTTCTCTTCCATCCATTTTTACTTTATTTCAGTTTAGCTGTCCACACCAACTGTAGGGTGAAAGAGCAGTAGGAAGAGGGAACAAGACAGAAAGGGAGCTTTAATAGCCAGGAGAATATAAATCAGTGCTCTTTAGAAGCATAAACTAGACTAATAGTCAGGAAAATCATGTGGAAAAATCTCCGGTGTTTACTGTTTTGTGGGCTCTTTAAGCATATTTTTCTTGCAATTCTGGGAGCATAGATTATGCAGGATTCAGAGTAAAAAGCCCTCGCAGGACTGCACAGCAGTATGAGAAGAGAAACTGCCTGAAAACACTGTCTCAAATTTCCATTATTCTCAACCACAGAGTGGGGTAAGATGCAAGTCTTAAGTGGAAATAATAGGTGCCTGAACTCTGCAGAGCTTTCCACTAAATCCACTGTGAATCCACTACTGTCTTGGGAATATTTGACTACATTGCCATGCCATCAGATGGTTCTGGTTCAGGGTACTTAGAGCAACCTAATGAGTAATAGAATGAAACCCCAGAAGACTGAATGCACATATTGTGGATGTCCAGAACACCCAACTGCATTCCCTGAAGCTGTGTACGAAGAGGGATATCTTGCCTGAGGGAAGTGAATGCAGTCAGCAGCTCAGAACACAGCAGGAAAGCATGTACAGATAAAGAGCAAAACATCCTTTCCTCCTCTTTGATAGATGGTTAGATTCCTTCCCACACGGGTAAATAGCTCTTTGGCCACTCTGCCTCCCCATCCACTCTTCCCTCCTTGCAACTTGCAGCAGTTGTCCTTTGGTGTTTGCAGGTCTGTTTCCCATTTCAAGGGCTCCAAGTCACTGCTTGGCTTAACATAATGATGCAATTTATTAGGAAGTTAAACAGACGAGAACTCACTGAAGTCCAGCTCTGCTCCCCTCCCCAGCTAACACAATCTCTCACTGCAGAGGTACAGGTCTGGATCATTGCTCCATCCTGTCTCTGACCCATGGATTGTGTCAAGGAGAGGAGCTAACAGGGCTCAGTTCCATGTATGGTCTTCCTGCTCATAAACCACCTCTCTCCAGAACCAGGTTCTCTCCACTCCTTGAGCTGCTTATGACCCCATGTTGCTTAACATAAATATCAGATGTCTACAGAAGAATTGAGGATAGGTGGACAATGCATGGAAAGATCTTCAAAATAACCTTTTCCCTTTCATCACAAAGAGTTGGAAGTAAAAAGGAGGACCCCTTCTTTACCTCTGAAACTTCTGGCAAGGACACCAAATTTACAGCCACTGAAGCAGAGTGGCACACCTCCAGCAGTGCACAGTGCAATGATGCCCAGCCCAATAAGCCCATACACAGTTGTACTAGGTTTGTGTAGCAAGATTTTGGGAGGGGGGAACTACAGGGGTGAGTGAGAAGCTGCCAGAAGCTTCCCCTATGTCTGACAGAGATGATGCCAGCAGGTTCCAAGATGGACCCACCACTGGCCAAGGCTGAGTCCATCAGCCATGGCGGTAGTGCCTCTGCTATAACATATTTAAGAAGGAAAAATAAAACCTGCTGGGGAACCTGCAGTGGAGAGAGAAGTAGGAGTGAGGGAAACACTTCCGCAGACACCAAGGTCAGTGAAGGAGGAAGGGAAGGTACACCAGAGCAGAGACCCCCTGCAGCCTGTAGTGAGAGGGCAGGATGTCCCCCTGCAGCCCATGGAGGTCAGCAGTGGAGCAGATGCCCACATGTAGCCCATGCAGAACCCCCTGCCAGAGCAGGAGGATGTGCTTAAAGAAGGCTGGGACTCTGAGGGGAGCCTGTACTGGAGCAGTCCGTTCCTGAAGGACTACACCCCATGGAAGGGACCCATCCGGATGCTGTTTGTGAAGAGCTACAGCCCATGGGAAGGACTCACTTTGGAGAAGTTCATAGAGGACTGTCTCCCGTGGGAGGCACCCTACATGGAGCAGGGGAAGAGTGTGAGGAGTCCTCCCCCTGACAAGGAAGGAGCAGTGATGCAGCCCCCCATTCCCTGTCCCCTTGTGTCACTGAGGGGAGGAGGTAGAGATATCAGGAGTGAAGTTAAGCCTTGGAAGAAGGGAGGGGTAGGGGGAAGATGTTTTTAAGATGTGGCTGTGTTTCTCACTATCCTACTCTGATTTGATTGGTAAATTAGTGCTGGTGGTGGTCAAGTTAAATTGATGGGGTGGTTGTGTTTGGTTTTTTTTTTTCCTCAAGTCAAGTCTGGGTTTTGCCCATGACCATAATTAGTGAATGAACCCTCCCTGTCCTTGTCTTGACACACAAGTCTTTTGTTATATGGTCTTCTCCCCTTCCAGCAGGTGGGGAGGAGTGAGTGAGGAGCCACATAGTGCTTTGTTGCCTGCTGGGCTTAAACCACAGCAGCAATGCAGAGACCTGAGGATCTATCAACCCAGAAGTGCTGTGTTGGTGCAGTACTTTGCCTCAGCCATCCACCCCTGTTTGACGGGCAAACCTCCCTGCCCTCCCATTCCTCCTGGTCCCCAGCAGTGCCACAATCACACAGATCAAACATGGTGGTCTTGGAGTTTCTCTTACCTACCTAGCCATCTGCTGAGAAGTAAACCAAACACAACTTGCACCAGCCAAAGTCGTTCTTTTGTGCTACTTCTTGAAAGGCATCTAATGACCTGCTGGTAATCACTACCTGCATGGTCTTTGTCAGTATGCAGCCAAGCAGGACAAGGCAGAAATCCCTATAGACACGCAGTCTTTTTTCAGTCCAGCCTTTAGCTGCACAGAGAGGTCACTACTGAGCAATCTCTAGTCCATGCAAAAGGAGTATGTTATCTTGGCAACATTTCAAATGTCTGCCGACCTGAAGAGTGAAAGACTAGAGACAAAAGGTTAAGTAGTTTGGTGTGGTGAACACATGGTATAATAGCTCCTTTTTACCTTTCCTGAATTTCCATCTGCATCTCCTATACAGCTCTTGACAATAAATGTCATGTGTTTTATTGCAATAGATATTACTAGCAAAAGGCAAATACATTTTCAAAGGATTGAATTTGTTGCCATGGGAGGCAATGCAAATAATTTGGGTTAAATACAAAGAGACAAAAGAAAGCTCTCTTGTTAAAGTAAATACAATCTCATTGCTTTGCATTCAATTTTAGAAGATTCATGAATATCCTTGTTTTCCATAACCTTGCACGTTATTGAAAAAGATCTTTCATTTGCTTCTACTCTTTGCAATTTCCTTAGATATTCTATTTCCTTGCATCTGCAGAAACTGAGCTGTTTTTCGTATGCTTGACAAACCGTCAACATCTGCATGTGAAAGATTTCAGAGAAAAGAAATAGTAAAAAAAAAAAAAAAAAAGGATGGAAACCTTTCCTAATCATTTTTCCTTTGATTTTCATACACTTGTGTAATAGGATGCATCCAGTGGTGGATTTTTCTGAAAATATATTCAGATTTGATTTGTTGACACTAGAGAACAATCTCAGTGAAAGAAGTTGTCTTGCTCAGAAGCTGCCTCAGACTGAAGCTGTGTACTCCTCATGGGAGTATATCTGTATCTTCATAGAAGAACCATTTGGAAGACTGGTCTTGATTTGAGAACATGAAACAAAAATACAGAATTATGCAGGTGTGATACCTACTCTAGGTGGCATCCATAACTAAAGGATTACCAACCAGCACACTGAGGTGGCACATTTGAGTACCTACTCAAGGTCATGTTGCAAAAAGAACTGAGTGCTGAAAGGTGCTGTGAGCACCCAGGTGTCCTTTCTTCTTTCCCACACAAAATAGTTTGTAACTCTGTGCTGTTCCTTGGTTTCTTGGTGACAATAATTGTCTAGTTTTACCAAATAAGAGAGGGGAAGGCCCAAACCTCATCCTTATGAATTGAGGCAAGCTTCCTCCCAGTTTCTCTTGCTGAATTGTTCATGTAAATCAGGTGCTTCTGACGGAAAATTTGCATTTGTACAAATGTACAAAATAAGCTGCAGGAGAATTTGCTGCACACTGTGTCCTCTCCAGGTGGGAGGAGCAGCTCTCCATGATGCTCCCATCCCCTTTTTCTGTTGCTCAGAGGAATTGAAATCCACTGCTTTTGTCCAAAGACCTGCACGCCCTTGGATGCTGCCTGTGCCCAACAACTGTGCATCATTGCCAAAGAACAAAGGGGTTGTTTATCTATTCTTATTTCCAAGCATAGGGTCCGGGGAGGCCCAGGACTAGGATACCAGACCCTGTCTCCCCTCAGGATAGGGGAGGATTGAGCTTTCCTACCACACAAGCACTTATAAGTAAGAGAGATCCCAACAGGGTTCTCCTTAACCCACCCACAGGGAGACTCTGGCAGCAACTTATGACCTACTTCAGGGGGTTTGTGGAAAACCATTGTGTCATCATTGTTATGACTCTAGATAATTTTTACAGTGTTTACCTCAATGTCACAGCATTTATGGATAACTACAGATGGTCATCTTGGATTGATAGGAAAGATCCTGAGCTAGCTGTCAGTGTAGACAAGTCAAGGTGAAGTACAGCCGGGAAGAAACCCATAGATGAGCCTGAGATGTTTTTAGTGAAGACAAACTTAATGCCTTGGGCTGCAGTTGGGAGCAGTAGGAGTGACTCACTCTCTTCCCTAAATTATACCACTGCGTGGGGCATGCATCAGACATTAGCAAGCTCCCAGTTATTCCAGAAGTCAGTATGCTGTGCCAACTCATTACTTCCTAAATAGCTTCAGTGTCAGTGCTAAGTGGTGACTTAACTGACTGCTGACATTCACTACAAGGTCACTAAGCTAAGTCTATACTTAGGAACACTTTGGTGCTGCAAATGACACGGAAGTGATTTCATCTATACACATTTTGACGAGAATACGAGGAACAGAGAATTAAATATTCTTAGAATGGCTGGACTTTCTACACAAGTGGTTATAAGCAGTATATTTCTTCTTTGTTCTCCTTCCACACGGAGGACTTGAACATAGGGAAAAAAATGAACAAAACGAAAAACTCTTTCGTTGTGAGGGTGACTGAGCACTGGCACAGGTTGCCCAGAGAGGTTGTGGAATCTCCATCCTCGGACATCAAAAGCCTCTGGACATGGTCGTGAGCAACTGACTCTAAGAGACCCTGCTTGAGCAAGAAGGCTGGACCAGATGACCCCCAGAGGTCCCTTCCCACCTTAGCCATTCTGTGATTCTGTGACTTTTTCTGTTTTGGCTCAGGTCATGATCTGACAGCCTTTCTGATACCTGAATGCTTTGTCTTCTGCTGATCCTTCCTATCACACGCCTAACCAACATGGACAACAAAGGTAGAAAACAGAAGCAATATTCAGCTCACTAAATAAAACCTGGAGAAGGAGTCACAGGAAAACAAACACTAAAGAAAACACCAATAAAGAATTGAATAAGAGGTGAAAAAGTGAACATTCCTGCATTTTTTCCTAAGGAAATCTAGCATGCCTCTACTGGTGACTGAAGCAAACGTGCAGCATTTCTCACTGCAGAGAGCTCTTCTTAACTTCCACAGCTCTCTTTACAGTCCACATATTGCAAACTAATTCTTCCCTTCCAGTGCTCACTGAAAAGGGTCTCCCCAGAAGGCCCAGTGTACATCTCTACTTGTCAGCCTGAAGCTTTTGGCATCTTTATGAACTCCCAAGTTCAAAGGGTAGTTCTCATCCCCCTACCCCTACAGCTTTTAGCACATCAGCAAGTAACCTATTCCCAACTGCATCCCCCTCCTGCCCCTTGCTACTGAATCTCTGCCTATCATAAAGCTCCAGGCATTTTAGAAATACTTCCTGCAACCCCTGTGTACCAAGCAACATCATAGAAGCTACCAGTACCATGCTTAAAGTCCTGCTCACATTTGCTAAACTATTCCCGAGTAGAGCAGGACACTGAAGTCAATGTCTTTTTAAAAGAGGTTTCTTAGTTCACTACTTTCATGGATAGGTAGTTTAGCATTTTCCTCTGCACCTTCCATGGCAAAGCTGGTGTCTTAACCAAGAAGAAAAGAGTCCCACAGCTGCCTGAGACCAAGCTACAAAAACGTCTTTGTTCTCCTCTGCTTACCACACCAAAGGGCCAGGATTTGTACCAGTTGGCCCTCACTGATAGTCTATCAAAAATATCAAAAGGTAAATTATTCTCATCTAACCTGCAGATGTTGATATGAGTCTCCCTACAACAATAAAGATAAATATCTCAGCTGTCATTTAAGGGGAAATGGCATATGGTTCTTCAAGTCTGATGATTCAGACATAATAATCTCCCAGTGATTAGGAAGACAGAGGCAAATAAATTGAGGGCAAAGGGGAAAGAAAGAAAACTGAAAGGAGATAAACTCTCTATTACCTTCCATTTTACCCCCAAATCTGTCTTGATCCATATCTGAGAAGAGCAAAGGAGTCAATCACTATTTGTTACTAACGGGTCAGCATGGGATTGGCAAGCGCATCTACATACATGTACACACTATTTCAAGCCAAAGGTACCAAGAAGGCATTAAAGCACCAGTTAGTTTCGTATTTCACTTTATTCTCTTGGTTTAGGTCAGGTACGTCACTAACGCACATTGGGATAAGCCAGTGAGAGCCGTGGAGCTGCCGCAGCACTGGAGTGGGCTGACTCAGGCACACCGGCTGCCTGCACGCTGTACCTGCACTGTCATATGGGGTAGGACTGGTATTTAGCAGGGACATCAGCGTAGCCCTCTCCACAGAGTTGTCACCCAGGATCTCCTTATCATTTTCCAGCCCCACCCCCCAATTTTTTCTCTCCTACCTGCATCCGTTTTCAGCCAGCAGTATGCTCCAAGCTCATCCAGCCTGTGTTGTGACAGGGAAGGAGAGCCACCCAGGCTCTCGCAGTCCCAACTGTGCAGGCTTTTATAGGATAAACTCCAAATATGAGGTTTCACTTTTTAAAAATCATAAAAATCAGGTGGTAGCTATTCCTATGATAGAGGCAGATGCAATAAGTTGGTGGGGAGTAACTGCAGGACTCTGTAGTTACTCACTTCATTAAGTCTTAATTGTAACGATTTCAAGGTGCAACCCCAGCACTGTAATCAGATCCCGAGGTGACAGAGGCACAGATAATTGTAATGAGCCTTCCTCTGAAATGAAAGGCCTGCAGTTTTCTCCCCAGATGCTAATAGTACAAAGCAGAGTCAGAAAATGCTGTCAGCAGGAACCAGGAGAACCTGGGGATCCAAGGAGACCCCTGGGCTACAGAGTTTACAAACAAATAGTAGGCAGATGCCATTAACCAGAGTTGCTTATTTAACTTCTGTTTCCCCTTTCTATTTCTAGCTTGCTCTCAGAAGCATCCCAAGTAAATCTGCACCATCCTGGCCTCATCAGTACTCTGCTTTCTGTAAAACTGGCAAAACCATTTACTGTACTGGCAAGACCAGAAGAGAGATTAGTCAACATGCAGAGAGCAGTGCTGCCCCCTCTTTTCATGTGCCAACCCAGGCTCCATCCACATTGACCCCACTAGTGGTGGGTGATGAGTACTTTCTTGACCCACTGGTCTTTCATTCATGAGACTAAAATGGAGAATTAATTGTCAGGGCACACCTGCATCTGGCAGATGAGTCAGCCCCAAGGGACTGCTGAGTCAGAAGAACTGAAACAGCCATTGAAGTTGGAAAATGAGCGTTCTTGTACAATCCAGTGCTAATGTCCAAGCAGGAAATAGAAATTAACTTTGGAATAAAAGTCAACAATTGCAAATGAATTAAAATGGGAACGACGCTACCAGAAGCCCTTCATTCTGGTGATGTCATGGTTCCCAAATGCCCTTCAGAAATGCAAATTGCCTACAATGCAATAAAAAGGGCATTTTCTAGAGTGTGCAGAGCTTGCATAGTTTAATTAAGCATAAACCAGGGTGACTCTGGGAAGGAAAATGATGTGGATTGCATTCTCTGAGTGACCTTGGAGAGGCACTTTAGATACTTTCGCTACAGAGCAATTAAGTAAACTCACACTTCATATGCTGTCACTCCTATTCCTTTCCTTTATTTAGAAACATATTTTTTGTTCTTCCTGATTCCCTGATCTCACACTGATTTATCTCTGTGCTTAGAAAATGTGATTTGTTTCCCTCAAGGTAACTAAACATTTGTATACTGTCTTACCATCTCTAGTTTTCTAATCTCTACTTCAATATTACTTATATTGAATTTCTGGCACCTGCTTTCCTTGCTTTCCACAAAACTCTGTCCAGGCTACCTCCCTGACATGGCAAAAGTGGAATAAGGAGATGCCTATAGAAATTTCTCATCCAGTCTTCCCAAGACCAACCTACCAGCCTTCTATGATGAAGTGACTACATCAGTGGACAAGGAAAGAGCTATGGATGTCATCTCTCTGGATTTCTGTAAGGCCTTTGACAGTCCCCCACATCTTTCTCTATAAATTGGAGAGGTATGGATTTGATGGGTGGACTCTCTGGTGGATAAGGAATTGGTTGGATGGTCACATTCAGAGGTTAGTGGTCAATGGCACGATGCCGAGATGGCGGTCAGTGACAAATTATGTCCCTCAGAGGTCCATATTAGGACCAGCACTGTTTAATATCTCTATCAGCAACATAGACAGTGAGATCAAGTGCACCCTCAGCAAGTTTGCCAATGACAAGTTGAGTGGTGCAGCTGACACGCCTGAGGGGCGGGATGCCATCCAGGGGGACATGAACAAGCTTGAGAAGTGGGCCCATGTGAACCTCATGAGGTTCAACAGAGCCAAGTGCAGAGTCCTTCATCTGGGTTGGGGCAACCCCAAGTATTAATGCAGGCTGGGGGATCAAGGGATTGAGAGCAGCCCTGCAGAGGACTTGGGGATGAAAAGCTGGACATGACCCAGCAATGTGTGCTCGCAACCCAGAAAGCCAACTGTATTCTGGGTTTCATCAGAAGTGTGACCAGCAGGTCAAGGGAGGTGATTCTGCCTCTCTACTCCGCTCTCATGAGACCCCACCTGGAGTACTGCATTCAGTGCTGGGGCCCTCAGCAAAGGAAAGACATGGACCTGCTCAAGCAGGTCCAGAGGAGGCCACAAAAATGATCAGAGGGATGGAACACCTCTCCTATGAGGATGGGCTGAGAGAGTTGGGGTTGTTCAGCCTGGAGAAGAGAAGGCTCTGGGGAGACCTTATTGCGGCCTTTCAATATTTAAAGGGGGTTTGTAAGAAGAATGGGGACAGACTTTTTAGTACAGCCTGTTGTGATAGGACAATGGGTAATGGTTTTAAACTAAAAGAGGGCAGATTTAGTCCGGTCTTAAGAAATTTTTTATGATGAGGATGGTGAAGCACTGGAATGGGTTGCCCAGAGAGGTGGTGGATGCTCCATCCCTGGAAACATTCAAGGTCAGGTTGGACAGGGCTCTGAACAACCTGATCTAGCTGGAGATGTCCCTGCTTATTGCAGGGGGCTTGGACAAGACGACCTTTAAATGTTCCTTCCAACCCAAACTGTCCTCGGATTCTGTGAAGACCCATATAATCTCTTTCAACCCAAACCACAGACTGTAAAAAACGTATGTCCCTTGCCTGCTTGTCGAAGTGCATCACACCCCTCTGTGAATCATTCCAGGGTGGCACTGTGCAACTCCAGATGCTTCCCTTCAACACTTTCTTCACCCAGAGCCATGATATTACGTTCAATTTGACTTTGATTTTGCTGTGCATGGCTCTGTAAGGAATCATGTCCAGCTTGCAACATATGCAGCTACCCACCATGTATGTGGATGGCACCAAACAATCAACTCAGACCTCAAGATAACAGAATTTGCCTAGTGCTTCATAACATGAACCTCATCTTCCAGCATCTTTCCTCCCATTCAAGATTTTGTGAAACACCTGTGCAAATCATCACACAGCTCTGTGGCAAGAATGGCAATGGTTTATAGGGATGAGGGGGTGGATTAAGTTTTTGTAACTATCATTTGAAATGCTTTCAGAGTATCAGCCTCTTATTTTGTGGAGGATCTAACACCATGTGGCCAGCTGGTTTTGTCAGATTCTGAAGGTCAGTTCTGAAGCCCATTAGATCATCTAGCCTGCAGTTTCTCAAAAAGGAGGATGGACTATATGCGGAATGCAAGAGAAGTTAAGGGGTTTCCAGATACTAGGGAAAAGAACAGTGTTAGCAACTCAGCTCCATTTCTCCTGGGTTGGGGTGTGAAAAAAAAGTCTTAGTAATTTCTTGCTGTGGGCATTGTTGCCAATAGAAAATAGTGGTAGTAGCTCAGGTCTGTAGGCCAGGAATGAATGGGACTTAGAGGTGGTGAGTGCGATTCTTACAAGCTGTTTCTTACACATCAGCCTTCAGCTTGACCTTTCAAAAAGATCCTGCTCTGTCTTCCACTTGACATTTGCAGAGGAGTGACCATCACATTGCTCTTTGGGAACGCTTTTCTCTTGTGACTTTCAAGGAGGAACAGAAATTTTCTGAGGAAGATTTCAAGAAGGTGGAACGGGTGGAAAAAAAATGTTCACCTAGCAAGGGCAAAGCAACCGGGGGAGGGCAGGTGGGGAAATGGTGCTGATTTGAAGCTGATGTTTGAGCTATGATGAAGTTTCAGTGAACCACACCACAAGGGCTGCTGACTCATAAAAAGGTAGAATACCCAAAAGGAAAGCAATGATCCCAGAGCAATCGCATCCCATTATGGTATGTTAGACATGTCTTTGATTGCACAAGACTATAATTAGTTACAGAGAATTGCACTGTTTCTGAAGAAAGAAGAGGAAACAAAAAGAATTACTCCCTGAGTTAGTGACTGTCAGGATCAGTGGATAGTGATCAAGTATTGGTTTAAATAAAATGTATTCACTGTTGATAGATCTATATTTATTTTGGCAATTTCAGAGTCAATGCCAATGATTCAGTAAAATTTAACAAATCTTAACAGACCTCACAGCAAAGACCTGAAAGTCTAGGGACTGATTTTAAGGCTTGGTTCCTATCAACTCTACATGTAAGAAACCCACCTGAGTATCTTAAGTATCTTTTGAACATTGTTTTGAAAATTAATATCTCTTGGTTTTGTGGTAAGAAAGAAAGAAAGGAAGGGAACAACTGAGTTTAATATGAACTAAAAGGTCGTAGTAATAGCTGCATTACACACCTGCTAACACTAGATGGGGTGTAAGGAAAGAGTGAAGGGGAAAGCCAGGGAACAGCAAACCTTGGAGGTCCGAGATACCTCAGGCACAGAAACTGAATTTAACTAAGCTGAGCACGGCTTCTTCCACGTTTTCAAAAGCCCAAACCGATCATAAATTGACAAAGCCCCATTTGCCCACCTTTTCCATCCCTCTGGCAGTGTGGATCTTTGCAGCGTCAACATTTTAACATGCATGATGCACCACAATTAGTCTCATTAACTACATTTTATTCATATATTGAAAGAGTACATACATGTGTCCAGTATAGATTGCATCAGCTTCTCTTTACTAAAAAAAGCTCAATGTATATACAGGCTTAAAATGCTCCCACTGCAGCTAGCACATTGTATTAAATCTATGCTTATACAAACTACTGTTCTTTACATAGTTGTATGTATTTTAGAATACATTACAAATTACCAGGTGGCATGTTCTGTTATCCTTTCTCACTGTCCTGACGGTCTAACAGTGGCAATAAATTATGGATATGCATAGCTTATTTACTATTCAAAACAATTGCTATTAGAGAATATAGGCCATGGAGACAAAACCACCATTGCATTTGGAAAGGCAGAAAGTATTTTTGATGCTTAGTGATTTCTGTTGTATAGCTGCATCCTGCAGCTTTTCCTTGGGAGCAGGAAGAACAGAACACAGCTCTTTTTGAGACCCTGCCTTTGTTTAATCCTGTGAAATGTACCATAACCTTTTCTTCATCACCTGGTGCTTTTTGCCCTCCCTCTTAGCTGCTTTGACCTCCTGTGCACTAAATCAGCAGAACAGGCAGGCTGGCATCTGACTCCAGGGTCCTCCTGAAGCCGGGAGGGATGCTGAGCTGGGCTTTCTGACCAACCAACACAGCTACTCAGCAGAAGCAGCAGCCTGCCCGCATAATTCATTTCCCTCATTTTCTTCTGGTCCCATGTGAATGAGCTAGACTCCTGTGGATCACTTTATCCTCTTTATTAAGCCTGTCTCTGCAGAGACCATTTTAATTTAATTCAACTTGATAGCCAAGTCTCAAAATCCCATTGGCTCTCAAAACAGTACAATCTCCTGGTATTCAATACACAAGTCCTTTTCCACCATCCTCTTGCTTCCCTTCAAGTAAAAAATGCCAAGAGCCAATTTATCTAAACTAGCTTTTAGTTCTGACTGATGCCTCTTGCTGAGTGAAAGGTACTCACAGTGAACCCTAAAAGAAAGTCCTGGTGCACTGAGAAATGTCCCTTCTCATCAGAGTATCTAACTCATTTTAAACATCCATGCTCAGCAGAAAAGCAATAAAAAATGCCTTCTCACAACAGAGGTTAAAGAAACTACTTGACAGCCATACCTGCTTTAAAAAGTAAACTGGGAACACGGTAAGAAATTGCATTCACTGGCAGACATATGAATCCTCTCTTTGTTTTGTCAGATTTGTTAGCTTAATCCTAGGAGAGGTATTGCTAAAACCTACTACAGAGGGTTGGTTTGCATCTACTGGTCTGACTGAACCACTGGGACTGCTTCGCATTGCGATGCAGAGGGCAGCGCTCAATACTTTGGATGGCTGGATGGGCTAAGTTGCCATTGTAATTAAAAATAAAACCAGAATAAGCACCTCTTCAGGAAAAAAAACTAACACATAATTTTAAAACAGAGTGAGTTATGTCTCTGAGAGGCCAATAATAATTTTATTATATATATATATATATATATATATATATAAAAGTCAGGGAAGGCTGTGATATGCCAGGTCACTGGTAGGTTATGACTCCTCATGGGAGTCCTTGTGCATAATCCTCTTCTGCAGCACTGTTCACATCTTGGATGTCAGAAAGTCTATGAGAACATCTCTATTTGTAGTACTAGGCCATGTTTCTCATGTCCAGGGCAATATGTGAAGCTCACTCAGCACAGAGATCGTTAGACAGCCCTGAGTATGAAGGAATAAAAGACAAGTTTCCTTTGCTCTGCATGCTTTATGAAAAGCTGTTCTATTATCCAAGGCAGCGGTGCTGCAGGAAGAAAAGATAAAACATAGTATGGTAAGTGGCATGAAAACTTACAGAAACATATTGTGTAAGTGAACAAACAAGGGCTCTGATACATAATTTGGTTGTGTAAGGATGGTGGAGAGCCCTTCCAGAGAAACAGTCCCTTACTGTTATCCTGACAGAGGCTCTTGAGTGCCAGGACTGCCCTATTTAGGTGCCCCTAAACACCTTAGTCTTTAGCCACCCAAAACACCACTATGTGGTACAGAATGTTCACATCCTCCTGTTTAGCTTTCAATGAACTCACAACCTGGCAAAAGCCTGGAGCCACCAAGAGGAAACCTTTGGAGGCAGGGTTAGCTCTAGCCTGAAACAGCTCTGGCTGCCTTGGTTTCAAGAGACTTGGTGATACCAGTCCTATTCAGACCTCAGCCAGAAAGAGGATTCCCCAAGTACAGCCTGTGATGACCCAAGCCTGAATTTATTGATTGTGAGCTGTGCTGGGGGGAGAGCTGTAAATAAATCATCTCATTGTGTACAGACAAGCTACAGCACACAGTATGTGAATGTGGGTGTGTGTTTCAGGCTAAGCTTAAGCTGTGCCTCTAGAATGAGAGATCACAACAGATTTACTTGTTAAAACACCCCAGAATCTACAGGGATCATCAGGAAAAGTATGAAATAGGGCAAAATGGGTTGGATTTCTGAAATACCTATTAAAACAGAAAGGGGATGGAATTTGTAGTTGATTCATTCATGGCACCATGCAGACCTCCATTATTTTCTGTCTATGTTAACTTGCCAAGATCTCACAGTCCAGAAGTGATGTACTCTTCCTGGCTACCCAGATACTGTGGGCTGGGGTACTTGTTACACACAATTTCTTGCTGAAATAGTAAGTCATGTCAGAAAAATGGCAATAGATTTTGACTTTCCCTTTCATCTACAATGAAATAAAATGATACATTGGACTTACTATAAACCACAGGTTTTGCAGACAGACCTCAAGAAACAAAAATAAAGTGTATTCTGGAACATTACTGTTTGTTTTTACAATCCATCAGCAACCATAAAGAACTGGTTCTAGTCTCAAAATCATTACTAACATGTTAGTTGAAGAGTCAAGATAACTTCTATGCTTTGTATGTCTTCACTTTCTTCACGAGACATTCAATTCAAGGTAGTTTTCTGGTTAAAATTTAGATAATTCTCTTAGATGTCAACAACAATCTTAACGCACTACACTCTCCGCTGAATGACTGCAGATTGCAAAGTGTCTTTGAAAAAGGATAAAACAGACATGTCATGCAGTAACCAAGTAAATGCAATCCCTGATTAATATGCAAGTTTGAAAAGTTCGGAAAATGTCACCATACTCCATAGGTGCACCCTGTTTTTGGAAAGGTCTCTTTTTGCTTTGTTTGTGTATAAATGTCATTTGACATGAATTTCACTCCAGCAGCTTTTCATAAACTCAAGTCAATGATGATATGTTCAAATATTTGAGTGTTCCCTTTAAAACTAGAGGCAAAGAAAAAATCTCTTCGATCTGTTGACACAGCTGTGAAAGACCGTGGTGCCTGCACATAGATTTCTTTAAATAATCTGAAGATCTTCTTTTCACCATCCCACTGGTAAATCTGGGAGAAGGTATAGTCACTTCCCAAGGCTAGGTAGTAATTGTTCTTGAAGGAGAAAGGTTGCAGCGTCATGGCTCCTCTGGATGGAAGAGCCTGTATCTCCACAAACTGTTTGCTATTCCATTTCATAACTCTGGAGTCACCAATGAATCTCGTGAGTGTGATGTACAGGTTATCTTGCATCCTGAAACTCTTCACAGCCAAGACATCTTCCATGTTGGGGATTTCACTGTGTGGGACAAACTTTTTGGAAACTTTGTTCCACTGGAGTATAATGGGAACCTGGGAACGGCTAGAGAGGATTAAATGTGATTTCCCATCTATATCAAGAAACTCAGCATCAGTGTCCCTGAACCACTCGTGAAGGGACTGGTATGAGTAAAATCCTTTGTTATTCCACTTGTACACTGTTGACAAACCTGCTTTAGAGCTATCTGCTATGACAAAAAACATTTCGCTGTCTATCTCAAAAAGCTCTATATCATTTGGCTTGGAAATGCGAGATACTTCAATATCCTGGAATTTGACAAACTTTGTCCAGCTTTCGTCATACTTGTAAATGTGTGAGCCACCAAAGAGCTGTGCCACCACCACAAAGACTTGGTCACCAACAAGAATGGCTTTACATCCCACTATGGACTGACCTATTGCCCAAAGGAAAAAAAAAGCATATATATTAGCACAGTACAAAGCACCCTATAAACCACAGAAAGATTACCAAATCACCCCTCCCCCTTTTTAAATCTGCATAATTCTGTCTTCTGCTACATGCTGTCAGAGCTGCTTCTCATGCTTTTCTTCTCTCCAGTAACTGGAAAGATGACTTAAAATGCTGGAAATGTCACACCCTCAAGGTGTGCAGGTATGATGCACCCAAAATGGTCGCTCCTTTTTATCCAGAATACTTTTTCTTTCTGTTTGTTCAAACACATGGCCCTTAATATCCCAAACAATTCTTTAAGCCAAATTTTATTATTCCAAAATAACAAGACTTGTTATCTCATGACTCAGCAGGAATCTGAAATTCTCTTATTCTTGGAATGTCTATCTTTCCAGCTTAACTAGAAAAATAAAATATAGTCTATTTTTCTTGCTCCAAGAGAGCCAGAGTCAGCTTTTTGCTACTGTAAATAGAAATATTGATGCATCTTGTGGATATATCATCTGACAGTAGGATGAAAAAGATAAATCTAACTCAGTTGTTTCTGTTAAGTATTCCGGAGGTTATGTTAAACTAGAAATATTTAGGAATATTGCAGTTTCCAGATTAGATTAGATCAGGTTATGGTCTGTTTTGACAATGTCAAGTTGCTATACAAGAACCACATCAAAAAAGTAACAATAAAGACTATTTACAAAAGGTTTTGTTGGAAGAAGAGAGGAATTCCTCTCTGAAGTGCACAGTTTAAGTAGAACTGTAAATACACAGATACCCCTATGCATGCTTGGTCACAGTCACTGCAGGAGACTCACCCTGACACTTCTGCTGGTCTCCTACCCATAGCTGTTTCACAGCCAGCCTGGGATGATCTAACACCCTCCCAGTGTAGAAGGGGTGGGATTCATCACAAGTGCTGTAAGGTATCTGCAGCATAGACATGAATGCTTGAGCAGATCATCCAGGCTCTTTCTGGTCTAACTTAGTCAAAAAACACTCTAGAAGATATTTCACCTGGCCTCCATATGTCTCCTTTTGCAGGGGACAGCAACACCTATTCTCTGCATGTTGACTGTAAAGGCAATCTTGACAACTAGCTCAGGTCTGTAAGCCCATGTTGTAAAGGGCTAGATCAGATATCTGAATACCAAGCATACAGTTAATAATGAAATTCCCCATGGAGCACATAGCTGGCTCCTGAGATCTGCAAAACACTCTTTAAGCTCCACAAGAGGTTCTTTATGTGCAAAAGACTCTTCCTCACCTACATTTCAGAGTCCGGAGCTCAAGCTCAGGCCTTCCAGGAACACGGGATGCTTGTTCAAGAAATGAGTCTGGGCACGTATGCTGGGTGTGGAGTTAGGACACAAGTGTTTCCTAATCACAGGAAGGTGAAATACCTCCAGAAGACAGCTGTCTTTGGAAATGACCCAGTCTCAACTTCATTTCTAGAGCTTTTCTAGAGCACTGTTGGCTCTCTTTGGGCCATCGGCTTCTCAATTTACATCCACTGGTATATATTGCCCCCTAATCTACCATCAATGAAACCTGAAAAGCAAAATTTTTCATTTCCAAAATTTCCTGATGGAGGGGTAGCATCTTCGTTATGGAGGTAGGTGCTTGCTGCCTTTGTAGACTTCAACACCAGATGAAGACCCTGCATACTCTTTGTTTCCCAAAACGCAAGGTAAAAAATAATCTATCACACATAAGAAGGAACAGGAGAGAAGGATGCTCCATGGATAAATGTACCTTCTGAGTCTTCAGAACCAGTAGCTTGAAGTAGCTGGGAAATTGAGCAGCATATAACAGCTCTAAAGACTCTGTCCTTGCTGTCATGTTGTGACTGAGCACCATGAGTGCCAGTTAGGGACAGAACAGTTGTTTGCATTAGAAAATCACCTGGCATCCACAAGGGCTTTTTGTTTGATGAGTAATCTGGCCAGGATACTAATTCAGCATGTTTGTAAATGGAAAGTAAACATAAAAGCTTTACAGCACTTCTCTTTAGGTGACAACCATAGTTTAATTATTTCTATGTCATCTTCAGCTGTGAAACACGCTTTCCTGGCTAGCCTACCCTGGAAGCATCTTTCAGACCTATTTCCTTTTACATTCAGTAAGGCATTTTTATATTCTGTTTTGCAAGCACTTTGGCAAGAGTGAGAACTCCTTCAGTTTTAACTTGCAGTATAATCCAGGCAGTGAGTGCTAAGCTGGGCCACGGCATGACATTCACAGCAAGTGTTTGTGCCTTCAAAACAATTCACAAGATCAGACAAAAAAAGCCTAGTCTGTGTGCTACAGCGAGGTTAAATGTGCACGTATTAATAAGATGCTCTACTCCATGAAGTCACTCATGTCCAAACATTACACACTTTGATCTGCCAAATTCAACACAGATTCGGGACAAAAACTATCAACTGGTTCCATTTACGAATCTCATCCTTGTGAAACACCAACAGTTCATCAATGACTGGAATCCCAGTGTTCATATACCTGTGATATTGTCATAACTCCTGAAATTCATTTCAATGTGATCCCACTCCAGCACCATGCAGTTCTCCATGCTGGGCTGTGCAATGGCTACGAACACATCATTCTTTGAGTTGAATGTATCCACTGAAACTGACTGGTAGGGCAAAATCTGGTGAATAACAAAATCTAGAAACATACATTTACAGCAGTTAGGATACATCATTGCTGGAAACACGTAGTAAGTGGTCACTGATTATAACGATTTACACTGAAAAATTTGTGAAATACTCCAGATTTTTTATAATGCTAGCATGGAAGTGTCAGTGCTCATCTTAGGCATGCAGCAACAGGGGAAAGTGTCTCCTGATTTTAGGTATCATAAACTGTCCTCTGGAAATACAGTTGCCAAGAAGATCAAATAGGTGAATAGTGGCAGAAATCAGATTTTCCAGCTAGGCTGGCTGGTATCAATGAAATCACGATATTGAGAGAGAAGTCTCTTTCCCCACAGCTGGAGGTTGCTTTCCCGTTAAGTGAAATGGCCTTGCTAGAATCACTTTCAAGCTGAGAGACAGCAACTTCCAGCTGAAGTCCAATAACTTCTTAAGTCATGCAAATTTAATCACTAGCAATTTGTGTTATGCTAAACCAGGCAGAAAGTGAAATGATATCTGAGGTTTGCCTGGGGATAACCCCATTTTGGCTAGACCATAGACAAAATGGTGTAATCAAATACTCAGTTAACATAACGTTTTATGGAGCATTGTAAAGTAGTTTAGGCATAAAATACAACCAACCTACAAATTACTATCCAGTGGAAAACTTATTCTAGACACTGAGAATGAGGAGTTGGAGCAACGTGTGAAGACTAGGAGTGTAACTCCAAAATTCAAGATTTATTCTCGAAATCTAAGTGCCTTTGTAGATTTAACTCTAAAATTCACCCTGGGCTAAGTCAGCAGTCAGCACAGAGCCAATGTGGGACAAAGTGAGGAGACCTGGGTCTGAATTTGATCTTTGGCCTACAGCTGGGCAAGATGATTATTATCAGGAATAGAAACCAGTATAGCAGAGCTGACAAAGAAAAGCCAGCACTTGGGTCTAGAACATGGCAGAAGGCCTGCACTGAAGTGATATATGGGTATAGATAGATAGAAAAGGAAATGCATCTTCTGCTACAATGGTGTTTCTCTACAGAACCACACACTGCTCTGTTTCAAGCTCCACTTGCTACATGCCTTCACCATGCACTCCTACAGTGGAAGGGACTGAGCATCCAGGGGTTTTGGTGAAATGGTAATTAAGTCCTCACTCAAGTCCCTCATTTTGGTGCATTATGAAATAATTGTTTTTGAATTAAGAACTCGGTCTCTGCATACTTGAAAGTCTTGCCCTTGAGGAGTTACACTTCTGGAGAATAAAGATAGATGACTACCATTAAGCAAACAGAGCAGATTCGACAGTTGTGAAAGAAATGACAGTCTCCATTCTTTGAGGGACTATTATAAATAGAGTTTGGGCTTGATTCATAAATACTGGTAGGAAAACAAGAAAGTTATCTTCATTCTCACTGGGAAAATAAAAGGACTGAAGAAAACTGACACCGAACTATGCAGAAAATAAAAATAAGCAATAAATCACGAAAGGTAGCTAAGGATGGAACAATAGCAGATACAGTCACAGAAAATCAAAATATTTTTAAAATCTTGAGAATAAATAAAAAACCTAATGCTGAAAAAGACATATTTTGAAGAGTTGTGAAGCATTTTGAGGGAATCTGTGAGTTAAACCAAACCAGTCTGTGAGTTAAAACCCACTGCTCATTCAGAAATGATTCAATGTTAACACAGCTATTTTTACTTCTACCTGTCATTGGGCTCTTTATGTTACTGGATGAGTAAAAATGGGTAACAAAATCAGTTGTAATCAGTAAAAGCAGTAAACGTTGTTTTTAGCACCAGCTGGAAATACCAGACTCTAATGTGGAACAGGATTACACAGTAAAGAGATGCTGCCACATCAGACTTGCCAAAAATTTTGGTCCTGGGGGCTCGATTTCATTTTACAGCCAGGTCCACATGCCTTGCTTTAATGCTAGAAAGAGCTCATACAGTAAATGCAGGGTTGAGGGGATGTGTGTTTCCCAACACTTTTCTCTTTTAAAGCTGGATCAACCAGCACAGGAGAGGGAAGAGGACATGGCCTCACTTCCCCCCTGTGCCACTGGCTGCACAGGCTGTTGCTCTCTCCCTCTCACCCCCATGGACAGTTTCACTCTCCCTGTCTCAAGACACATGGTTGTAACGCCGCTTTCTGCTGGCTGGGGTGGTCCCCCTGACCTCCAGCTGCCCACTCTGCTCCCTTTGCACTCTTGCTCCCTTTTGGACTGGCATGAGCCATCATGGATGAGGGACCCAACACTTCTGGTGTTGGGCTGATTTCCCTTGCGGCAGCCCCTGCTCTGGTTGATCCCGGCACACAGCCGATCCCAGCCGATGCTGGCAGAGCAGAGGGGGAGCACATGGGGAATGCTGGAGGACACTAAGGAGAAAGGGAGTGATGATCTATTTGAGCAGCAGCTCCTAAACTGCATCCTACAACTTGATCTCCCTTTCCTCATGTCCCTTCTTTCCTGCGGTGGAGACGTCTACTCCAGGGGAGGCTACCCAGGACCTGGGGGTGCTATCAGGGAGCATTAGCCATTCCTTCCCATCTCCCACCACGGCAGCAGCACAGGTGATCTCCAGCACAGGAGCGAGTACGGAGCAGGTAACTCTTGATTGTAAACTACCTTCCAGACAGCGGGGAAAGAGAGGACCACATCCAGAATAGTCCCAGCTAGGTAAAAGAAAGGGGAAACCAAGCTTTCAAAGCTTGGTGAAATGATCCTTGCCTGCAGGTTTGGGCAAAACAGGTCCCAAGCATGCACACAGCATGTTTCCAGTTAACTGTGGGAGCACGAGGCACATTTTCCAGTCTCCTAGAAGTAAGTTAACACGTGCTGTGTTTACAGCCACAGCACACCCCCCTCACACACTGTTGAGAGAGAAAGATAAGAAAGTGAAATAGCTGTGAGAAATGAAAAAGGGAGATTCTATCACAAAAAGAGTTAAACGTGCAGATCATCGACACTGAATTGCTTTCTCTGTGAAGAAGCAATAGGACCATTTTGGGGTTTGACTTTTTTTTTTTTTTTTAAATTTGGCAGCAAGTCTTTCCATCTCTCCTCCTGTTACCATTGTAGCAGTTCAGTGGATGCAATGAACTGATGGAGCTGCCAAGATGCATGTTTTATCAAGCAAACTGCTTTGTTACCACACCCTACATCCAGTCGCGCTTGACAATGAGTACCAGAGACCAGAAATGATGGGAAGTCTGATCACGCCTGCCAAAGGAGAGAAATACAATACTAAAGACTTACATGAATGAAAGAGGTTTGCAGAGCACTGCCCATCACCAAGTAGGAAAGGAAAATATATCTACAAGTTATGTTGCTTTACTTCAGAATACAGTACAAGCCTAAGCCTGTGACTAATCAATCCTCAAGGAATGAATATGGGCATATTCATATATGCTCCCTTTGGATCTGGGGGAGGCAATGGTAGAGAAGGAAAAAGCAGCTGTGACCTAACACCACAGACCACCAAGGCCACCAGAGGGCTACAGCTCAAGCAATGCAGCTGGCAGTTCAGTGCAGAGCACAAAGATGCTGCCTCAAGGGTGACACATTCCTGAAGATTTGCATTTCTACTCTACTTATCTCTGGTTTGTCTCTTATGCATCATTTCTGCATACAGTCTGTCCCCCTCGGACACTCTGTAAGGATGCCAGAACTCCATGCCTTCTGCACCCTCCACCCTCACTAGCACTGGAGCTCTGGGAAGCCTGCTGCTGCCTACCCCCAGGCCAGGGAGGTTAGGCACACAGCCTTCCCTCACAACAGCCTGGGGATGACTGGTTTGAAAACATCCTTTACTATCTGAAGAGTATATTAAAGCTATATACCATGCTGTGAGAGCACTTCTCTGATGGCATTTGAGCAAATATTCAGCTGGGCAATCCTTGCACCACATAACACCTTAGCTCCCCAGCAAAATCTACAGCATGTGAAATCAGATTTATGCTTGGAACGGACAAAGGGACTAACAAGGGTGAATATTGCCTGTAGCAACTTTATAGTTAGCTTTCTAGATACAAAGAGATGACAGAGGGCAGGTAGGTCAGTGTAGGTCTGAGG
The DNA here is from genome assembly GCF_003259725.1 of Athene cunicularia. NCBI lineage: Eukaryota > Metazoa > Chordata > Aves > Strigiformes > Strigidae > Athene > Athene cunicularia. The sequence continues at coordinate 19,262,497 of NW_020799098.1, forward strand.
ACCAGGTAGATAAGGCTTGTTCTCATGCTGCGCAATTGCTTAAACCAGATTGAGATGAAATGAAGCCTGCTTTTACTTTGTACTTTTGCATGCCAATGGATTTGCAGACACAGGAACATAACTTTGGTACCATTTTAAGCTACATTGCCTTCCTGGTTTTGACATCCTTTTATGTAGCAGATTATCGCATTTTACCTCTGCTGTTCTTCTGAAATACTTTTGAATTCTGAGTTGATTCTCTTTTCATTTACATATTGCCCTTGGATTACCTTTCATACCATGTCCTGAAACTTCACATTACATTACTAATAATCAACTTTTCTATTGTCTTTTAATAATGACTGACTTGACAGATGAAAACTTGAACGCCTCTGATATTACTGTACAGAAAAAAGGCAGAGTGCTGACATCATAGACAGGGAAGATGAAAAACAATACTCATAGCTGATTTTCTCAGTTATATGATGTGACTACATTTAAAGATCGGTAACTGCAGCTGTTCAGTCATAAAATATAAGCATAACCACATGCAAGTTTCTCTTCACTTCCTTCAGCATGCTTTACATTACCTAAAATAAAAATCAAGATCCTAAACAAGACAGTAGTCAGAATATGATTGGACATTTCTCTCCAACTTAATGGAGTTCCATGAAGAACTGCTGGCAGTATTGCAGTCACATTTGATGCTATTAAATTGTGGCCTATTGAATAAAGATAACAGATATAGCCACATTATTTGAACTTCTTTTCATTGCTTTCTGTCAAATACAGAGATTTTGGGAAGCTCATCTGCTATAACTATATGGCCTTATTCCAGATAATAGAAAGCATTCTGTGATGAAAATTAAGTCACAAAGTGAGTCATAATCAAGTCTTTTGGTATATGAATAGTCAGAGCTCTTCTCCCATTATCACTTAATCCAAATAAAAACTCGGTACTTACTTACTTTGGCTTCAAAATGTAATTTTCCCATTTTATGCTTGTTCTAGTACTCCGAAGTGCTTTGTATTTAACCCTTTCCTCCCCCCCAGGTCATGCTCACAGAAGCGAAAGGGTATAGTCTAAACTTCTGATAGTTAACCATTTGTAGTGTGCTTAGAAATATACATTCTGAATACCTGTAGTGGTGCATTCATAATCAAAACTTGTCACATCATTTAACTTCTTATCCTGATATTCTGCTGGACCAATACACAGGACATCAGAAACAGTGGAATTTGTCATCTTTAACCACAAAAACAACCACTTGGCTTTGCAGTCACACTCAAATTTATTTCCCCTTAAATCTCTAAAAAAACACACAGAAATAAACATGTTTGAAAAAGTTGATAGCAATATGAATACTACAGAATGGTTATCACCTTGACATGCTGAATTTAAAAATATCTGAGTAGCCTTGAATGTTTTTGAACTGAGAACAGGGAAGTTTCTTAAGTTTTATTTGGACTCTCTTACTACGGATTCTCCTTCACTGAGTGCTGTCCTTGGAAAAACTGTTTCACTCTAGGAAATATGCTTACATATAATCACAGTAATAGAGCACTGTGATTCACGTGTAAAGTCACTCATGTTTATAAGTTTTCATAGGATTAGGACTGTAACGTAATAAATCCTGACAGTCTGGTTGTCTGCTGCAAGCCTCCTTCCCACCATCTACCGCTGACACAGATAAATCCCATTTCTTCACTAAACTACTCCAGTACCTCTGGTTGAGAGTGGCCTTGCTGGTACCATTTAGTGTTACACTAAAATACAGATGTAAGGCTTGTATTTTTAGAGTCACTGCTGATGTGGAGTCAATTTAACCTCCCTGTAATAACGTATGTGCAATTTCAACACTGTACCTGTTCTTCGATCCCTTGACAATTTTTGTGGCTTACAATTATATTTTGCTGTTCAAGAGAGCCAGGCCAAAACCAGGGGAAGCCGACTAGCAGCTCAGTTACACAGGAAAACATTGACAGTAAGTCAGCAATGTGCTACAACAGCACAAAACCAAGACAAAAAGCAGGGTTTTTTAAATTAATGCCTTTTACTAAAATAATCTCAGGGAATACATGCAACAACAACAGGAAAAAATGTTCAGAGAAATTGTAGTTTTAAAATTCAGTCTCTCTTTCCCTAAAAAACAATTTATATGAAACACCAGAAAGAAGTACAATAATGCAAGCTACATACAGCATTATGAGAAGCAACAGTGATTTGAGAAACAGCAGTTATTTTAGAGGGGTCTACCAAGTAAACAACTGTAAAGTAAGAAAAGCTAGAACAACAAAATGCACATTTCTTTTCTGTGCAGGTATGAGATACAGCACCACACAAATCCAGAACATAAAACTCAGAATAACAGAGTGACAGAATCAGGCAGTCATTAGAAAGATTTTGATTACTTACAGTTCAATTAAAGAATCTAAATCACTGAAGACATCCCTTGGCAGAGCTTTGAGATGGTTATTGGCCAAAGAACTAGAAAAGAAGGTTAGAGCTTAGTATCACCACTATCTCGTCAGGCTGACTCTTACTGAGTCTGAGCTCACTTACAGGTTGTTAATTATCTGGTACTGCCCAGCCACTGGCATTGTTAATATTTACAAAGAACAGGCCCATATTAATTATTCTCATGCAAGAATGGAGATTGCTTGAACCTCACATAAAAGTCAAATAAATAAAGCTTTTTTATTGCCCAGGTGCAAATGTAACACACAAAGCAATCACTGAGCATGCTGAAAAGAAACAGGAATGTCCATCACGAGTATGTGGTGTGACAGTGGTACTGGTGCAGCATCCGCAGGTAACGGATGCACCCAGCACGAGCTGCAAGTGTGCGCAGGCAGGCGAGCATCCTGCAGTTCTGCCCGCAGGAATTTTTTTAAGGCCAGTTTTTAATTTGCGGAAGGCATGTTGTTGACGGCAGGAGAAAGCTGACACGCGATGGGGAAGGGAGGAAAACCAGTGGTTCCCCAGAAGAGTTTTGTTCAAGTACAAATTATTCTACCAAGTATTAAATAACTTACAGGTGAGTCAGGTCTCGAAGGCCACGAAATGCATTTCTTGAAATTGTTTCAATTTTGTTTCCTTCAATAAATCTAGGCAAAAAAATTTAAAAAAAATATTTTAAAATACTTTAATTATCAGTATTATTAGCACCACCAGTGCTTTAACATATGGTCTCCAAATTCAGCAGGTTCCTGGGTCAGCCCTTCAGACTTAAAGACAGAGAAGTCTTGGTGGATCTGCTCACATTCCCTCTTCCCCTTTCCTTGGGTGGACCACAAGAAATGCAGCAGGTACTGGGCAGCACAAGGGAGAGCATGTGACACAAATATCCAACAGAAGAGGAACAAATAAACAAAGCAAAAAACATTAGTCCTCTGTCGGTTAATCCTCTTGGGGTGTGTTATGTGAGGTAAGAGACTTGTGTAGGAGAGGCATCTGAAGACAGGCTTTGGAAGCTAAAGTCCTACCTTCCTCTCACAAATAGCCTGCATTTTAAAACCACGGGGCAGCAGAGCAGTGACAGGGCTGCCTAGGCTGAAGATGGATGCTCTGTGGCTGCACACCCAGTGACATCTCCGCACCCACAGAGCCATGACATGAACTGCAGCCATATATGGGTAGACATCTGAAGTCTGCATAAACGGCAAGACTGTTGTCTTGTTTTCCTTCTTGCTGCTGCAGTTCAGTTCCCTCCAACCAGGATGCACACAAGTCACGGCCCCGTGCACTGGGGAAATAATGACAGGCATGTATCGATTCCAGGAGCATGCCGCTCCTCCTGACTGCATGTCAGCATTTAAAGAGCGGATATTTGAGCATCTTGACCCCTGAGTACTTGAGGATGCATCCCTAAATACACCATCAGCCCTGCAAAGTGACTGCAGCCAGGTGGCCATCAAGATATTGTGTGGTACAGCTGTACCTGGATGAAGAAAACTGCATGCTGACTTTATGAAAGGTTTTATGAGATAAAAGTGTCTCCCCTCCTCCTACACATCCCTGTTTGCTTTCCAAGGAAATAAGGGGAAAAATGTTATGAGCCAAGGTCTCTTTTTGAGAGAGTCAAGAAGGGGATGCAGGAGATGACAAGTGCTCTTGGTTCTGCAGTTTACGCATAGCCAAAATCCATGAAGTAGCCACAACCCTGACTGCAGGCAAAGGGTGCAGATGAGAGAACACTGTATCTGCGTGAGGGATGTCAGAAGAGGGTCAGCTGTACTCTGTTACAAGGCTGCCGGGGACATGATTTCAATCTGCAGAACAGAGCCAAATGGCCTCCTGACACCCTCACCAGCACCTGGCATTGCCACACAGCGCCAGTTCACCGGTCTGTCCAAATAAACACGGCTGCACAGAACATGCTGCAGCGAGATGATGCACATTTAGGCTGGAACTCAGTTATTTGCCACATTCCTGAGTCACCAAACCTGGCCTCAAAGGGTTGCTACCGTGAGAACACCATTCTGATCACCAGAAAAGCTCCCATCTTTATCAGACCTGCCTTATCCAGACTCTGTACATGTTAGTTTGAGGGTGCATTGAATGCCACTATCAGTGCTGCAAGTGCAGCAGAACACAGCTGGAGATATATATACATACACACACACGTGCGCGCATATATATATATACATTTATAGGTATCTGCAATGGGTGCTCCCCAACTGGTCTTCCTCCGCAGACTATGCTTTGTACACAAAGAAACTTGTCCTTCTTGTTTGTTAGCGTGGTTTTCTTATTCTCCATAAGGTTGGATCACTGGCAACTGGGAGATATGAGTCGGTGAAGCTGTAGTGGTGTTGCTGGCTGCACAGCCAAACACAAGCCCAGAGAAAGGCCACTCACACCCAGTTCCCAAACGGCGGAGGTGTGATTTGCTGAGAAGAGGAAGAGCTTTGTGGACTTGGCAGGGAGGGCAACCACAACCATTAACTGAGTCCACTTGTTCAACTGCTACTAAAGGAAATTGAAACCAAGGCTTTGCTAGTCCTCACTTTGCTCTCTGGCTTGTAGCTGGCAACCAGGGACAGAGATTTTCCCTTTGACCAGCTGAGGAGGGGCAGGATTTTTTTCTTTCAGATGGAGGGTCTGGCTGGAGTCACCAATGCAACCACTACAACTGCATATGGTGCTGGGACAAGCTCCATGTTAGACTCATCAGCACTTGAAAGCAAGACATTAATGAAACAACATATAAATGATTTTCTTCCTTTTTGCAAACATTCTGCATATTGCTTTTTCTACTGTAGACACATGGAAAAGAGAATGATTAGATAACTCACTATTGCTGAAAAATCCAGACGTAGCTGAATTGTGGATTTCAGCATAGACATTTACCATTATCCCCTATTTCTTGGTCTGCAAATTCCATTGTTGGCTGCTCCACACATAGCTGGCTATTAGTCCTGAGTATACCCCCCCTTAATACCTACTTGCCTGCAAGACTTAGCAAGAGTCAGTTTTGTGAGCATTGGTCTTCCTTTAGAAAAAGACAGAAACGTTTTCCACAGCTACCTTTCAGCATGGGAAGGTGGGTGGAAAGATGAATTTTTTTCAGATCATACTCAGAGTTTCAAACATACCAGCTCATGTCCGGTAACACAGAGAAATGGCAGTCTGTTGGAGTATGAAGTGAGGACAACCTGGTACCAGGGCTAACACTTTTTTTAAAAGAAAAAAAGGTGACCTAAAAAAAAAAAAAAGATCAGGAAATGAAGGTAATGTAAAAATCAGTGAAGAAGTGAACTAAGTAAAGAAAAGGAAAGTTAAATAAAAATAATAATTACAATAATTTATATTAAATAAATTTATATATTCATACATTTATAATTATTTATAAAGATAAATGCCACAGGCATTAAGTGGGATATTAGAACAAAAAAAAAACTGGAGAGGAAGGTTTAGGGGAAGAGAAGTTTCTGGTAATCAGGGTTGTTTTGGGCCATACACAGATACTCTGCACATCCTCTGCAGGCCGGGAGAGCATTGTTGAAATGGCACTATTCTGAAGCCAGGACAAGCTCTTGCTCAGCAATGCTTTTTCAGCGTACTGTAATTGCACAGAGCCACCTTGCATTCATGGCATATTTTAAAAATCCACTGCAACCTCTGAAAAATGGTGAGCCATCAGAAAGGACATTTGCACAGGAGTGGAACATAAATCCTTCATCTCCCCTGCTCCTGGAAATCACAGTAAAGACTAAAGCTCCATGGCAGGAGTCTTGGCAACTGATCAAAACATCTTGATTTATAAAGGACAGGGGAAGACATAAAATACCAAACTTACAGGTATTCTAGATGGAAGAGACCAGCAAAGGCATCATCTCGTATAACAGTGAAGGAGTTGGAGTTCAGCAAGCTGAAAATGGAGAGCAGGCATTAGGAAAGCACATTAAAACTTGACACACTAGATTATGCCCGTTGTGTTTATTGCCCATGACCAAACTAATCTTACTGACTCGAGCCCATATTGCCCCACCAATGCAGCACACATAAAATACTGTGGAATGGTCTATTAAAAAAAAAAATAAAAATCAAAGGCATAATGTGATGCTAGTTAACATCCACTATTCTCCAGGAAAAGTGTTCGCTGTGCCACTGACCTTGGTTAAATGCAACCTGGCCCTCAACTCCCTGGTCCCCTGAGCAGGACAAGCCATCCTTAGAGGTAGGTCTGCTGAGTCTGGACCCCAGTTGCCAACCACCCCTCCAGCCACACTGACAATTTTCAAGAGGCCATCTCAGCAGCACTCCCAAGCTCCCAGAAAGGGGGTAGCCCTTTTGTACAAGCACCAGCTCTCCTTTGTGTGTCTCGGTGGATCAGCAGTCACTTGTTCTGCACTCCCAGGGGGATGCTCCAAGCCAGACCTGCAAACTGGGCTATGGCACACAGCGTGGGAGGAGAGCACACAGGTCATGTGGCCGGTTTGTCAGCTGGAAATGCAGACATCCCCAAACCACCAGAGACAGAGTTCTGCTATCCTTGCAAAGCAAAACCCTGTGTCCACAGGCAGTGAGGAAGAACAATGGCACTGCCTGCTGAAGGCACTACCTTGCCATGCCGTGTGAACTTCAGCAACAAAACGTGTCAGAGCTGTGCCAGAGCAGTTGTCACCTGAGCCAGGACAAGGCGGTCAGGGAGAAGGATGCTACAGAAAGGCTTTGCAAGCAAAGTTCCTTCTTTGCTGTATCAAAGCACAAGGATCTTCAGTGTTGATGTTCAAAGGCACAGACAGCAATCTGCTTTTAAGAAAACAGCAAACCTTCTAATTCGGTCCCAAACTCGAACACTACTCAAAAGAAATAATTTTGAAAAAATGTCAGAATTTTCCGCTACACGTGAATATCTCTGCACTAACCACTTTATTAAAGTAACTTATTAACCCTTTTTTGTATGGTTTTAGGCATTTTACTAAAATTAATTTAGAAGACTAATGAACATGAAATACAAACTTTCCTGTGAAGTTCAGTTATTATGCTAATACCAGACAAATGCTCCTTAAATTATCCCAAAGAAATCTAACAAAGATGCAGACCACCATCAAAAATAAATCCTTGCATTACTGCCTTACCATGGCTACTGCCATAGAAGACATGGTCCTGAAGTACTCAAGTGCTCAACTATGCATTTATCTCTTTTGTCATTTAATCATTCTTTCTTCTCATGTTTGAAGGGCAACCTCACAAATTACACTAACCAACAAAATTTGTCAGGGCCCAAGGTAGTGGCAGTGGTGATGACAAACCCCTTTCGCTTCCACATCTGATCTATTGCATAAAGTAACATGGGCAACTTTTGATTTTCTCAACAACTGACCTCTGCCCCACGACCCCACACATCTCAACACCTCCTCCTGGAAAACTACTACAACTAATGAAAAGGGATAACCTTCATCTGCTCTGCCTCCCTCTTCCCAGTATCAGAAACATGCCTGATTCCCCTCATCTCTTATTTTCCACCCTCAACCCACTCATGGATTCATCCCTTTCCCTCCCAGTTGGCATGAGATTGCTTGTTTGCCCCTGTTCACAGGTGAGCAAAGTCCCTCTGCTCTCTGCCCAGGGCTCTGTGCTGGCCCCAAGTCCCATAAAAACTTGGGTTTGGGACCGGTGCCTGGATAAAGAAGGGGAAAGCCTCCACCCCTTGCTTTGCCCACTTCTCCCCAGCATTTTCCACAGGGTGCTGCCACCTCTCAAATAGTGAAACAGGCCTTTGAGAATGAGGTGGGGGTGCCTGAGATGAGGCTGGCCATCATGCTACCAGATGCCTTTAGGGACCACCTCTTGCTAAGACCAATTTTAATGTCCAGCTCTGTGGCAAGCACTGAGCCTGCGTTTCTGGCACACCTCGCTCCTTTTTACCAGATTTTTCTTTGTAGTGTGTCTTTGCTTTGGGGACAACCCAGTCCTCACAGGGGGAGAAATGGAGGGTCTGCGTGGTATCGGGCGTTACAGGGCAGGCTGCACTGGGCAGGGCAGGGCAGAGGCGGTGGCAGGGCTTCTCCGCAGCCCACCTGAGAAACGAGTATCTGGGCTCCCCAGGGAAGTTGCACTGCACCCCGTACCTCTGTTCCTTCCCCTCTACTGCTTCCCAGGACAGCTAAATTAAAGCAAGTTTGGGTAAGCTACCGGAGCTGCAGCCACACGCACGCGAGTGTGTGCCCGAGGTCAGGAAGGAGGGAGGGCTGCAGAGTGCCGGGAGCTGGACACTGCCCCTCGGGACACGGGACCGTCCCTCCTGGAGGTCCATGGGGTCAGAAGGCATCCGAGGGGCCACCCTCCAAGTCGGCCGCCGACAGCCCAGGGTCATGCTGCAGACACGACCAGGGCTTCGCACACTGAGGGTTTTGCTCCCAGGTGCGGCCCGGCAGCCTCCGCTCGCCCCGTGGCACCCGCAACGTCCCAAAGCCGAGGCGAGACTCCCGGGCACAAAGTGAGCAGGACTGTGAGCCACTGCATGGCTCTGGGGGGAAGACTCAGCCCTAAACGTATTAAAGCTGAAATTAAGTAAAAAAAAAAAAAAAA
>NW_020799098.1:19271565-19319286 GCF_003259725.1 Athene cunicularia
CCCCGCCGGGAGGCAGAGCGCGTCGGTGTCCCCCACTCCTACCCCCCTCCCCCGAGTTATCACTTCAGGACGACGATTTACGGAGGGGGGGTGTGTACGTGCGTGTCAAAATTTACTTGGAAAAGGGCAAACCTGTGTTGGCGGTATGGCTGGGATGAGTTCTTCGCCTCCCAGCCAGCTTGAATTTCGTGAGGAAAATCCCGTTTTCCCTCTTAGTCTTTACAGAGTGAAATGGTATGAACTTTTTAAGAGACACACACACACACACATAGATATCCGTCTAGTTTACGCTGTATACTGCATAGTCATGCTTCCTAAAGGACCCCAGTGGATCGCAAGGAAGAGGATGACAGCCCCCACCCTGAAGAAAAAAAAAAAAGAGATACCCCTTGGGCTACTGAGATAACACCAGCATCCTCACCCCTCTAACACCCCTGTGAAACCCTCCCATCATCCAGCATCATAGTAGCAAAGGCCAACCCCGGGGATGTCTAGATCAAGCAAGAAGCAGATGGATGATGGCACCATAGAATTATAGTTTCTTTGCAGCAGTATATACGTGTTAAGTAGTGATTGATCAAATCGTGTTGTATCTGGGTGCTTGAAAAGTATCGGAACCGTGTGTAAAACCAGATTCAGGGTGCCCCGGTTTGAATGGGACACCTCATGCACATGAATAAACGAATTACTCTTGTAACTCTATCCTTCATGTCCCAGCCTCTCTCCTCGGCTGGCACGGGTCAGTTGCAAAATTTTCATGACAAATTCTGCTGCTGAAACTTGTGCCTGCTGCCTCTCACCACTGACTGCACAGCTCCAGCATAGCCCCCTGTTAGGTGGTTGAAATCAGCAGTGAGACTCCTCTTGCTGAGCAGACCCAGATGTCATCATATCCACCCATACATAATCCCTCAAGCAGGCAAAAATTCAGAAAGCATGAGCAACACCTGAGTTAGCAGGTTAATCCTGTATCATCTGATTAGGTAGAAACAAGACAGAGAAATTATTTGAGGTCAGAATTATTCCCAGTTTTCTTTGCTTGGTTTTATCTTTTCTGTGATTTTAATGACTCATGTAATACACCTCTTCACAGGAGCTATTACGTACCACATCTGCATCTTAATTCAACAACCCCAATAATCTCAGAATGTGTCTCTCGTTGGCAAGCAGACAGAAATTGTTGTGAACCATGAGCCCTGTTGGATTTTCCTATCATTCTCTTCCTGCTAGGTCATGGGTGCTTTGTCCTGAGGTCACTGTAAGCCCCCCACCCACCCCCCAATATATACAAGAACTCTACCAGAAATCAAAAGCTTTTGATACTGTCTTCCAGAGTATCCTTTGGGACAAAATATCCAGCACACGGGTAGACAAGTCCATGATACTTTGGTATCATGATACCATGAGCAGTTGGCTGACAGGTCGAGCTCAAAGGGTTATAGTACATGAGGTTACATGAAGGTGGTGGCCAGTCACCAGTGGTGTTCCCCAGGGCTCAGTTTTAGGCCCAGTGCTCTTTAGTGTTTTTATAAATGTTCTGGACACAGGAATCAAATATACATTAAGCAAATTTGCTGACGATACTAAACTAGGAGGAGCTGTGGACTCCCTCGAGGGTAGACAGACCTTACAGAGAGATCTGGATAGACGAGAGCTGGGTAACCACCAACTGGAGAACAAGTGCTGGATTCTCCACCTGGGACAGGGTAATCTTGGTTTTACAAACTGGGCGATGAGAAGCTGGAGAGCAGCCCTCTGGAAAGACATCTGGGTGAGCTGGGTTGATGGCAATTTGAGTGTGAGTCCACAGTGTGCCCTGGCAGCCAAAAGGGCCACCCGTGTCCTGGGGTGCATCAAGCACAGCACAACCAGCCAGTGGAGGGAGTGATTGTCCTGATCTACACTTCACTTGTATGGCTCCCTGAGTACTGTGTGCAGTTTTGGGTGCCTCAGTATAAGAGGGACAGCAAACTATTAGAGTGTGTCCAGAGGAGGGCAACCAAGATGGTGAAGGGCCTCAAGGTCAAGACTTACAAGTCACTTGGTTTGTTCAGGCTGGAGAAGAGAAGGCTGAGGGTGACCTCATCGCAGTCTACAGCTTCCTCAAGGGGGGCAGCAGAGGGGGAGGTGCTGATCTCCTCTCTCCACACAGGGAAGTGGAGTGAAGCTCTGTCAGGGGAAGTTTGGATTGGTCATTAGGAAAAGGTTCTTCACTGAGAGGGTGGTCAGTCACTGGAACAGGGTCCCCAGGGAAGTGGTCACAGCACCAAGCTTGTCAGAGTTCAAGGGGAATCTGGATGATGCTCTTAGTCATTGGGTTCAGTTTTAGGTAGGTCTGCAAGGAGCAGGAAGTTGAATTTGATGATCCTTATGGGTCCCTTCCGACTTGATGTATTCTACGATTCTCTGAAATAAAAAAGGCACAATAAAGGTTTCCCCAAATGGCAGCAAAGTTGTGATGTTCTTATGAATCAGGGAAGATATTTCTCCATGAGCAGACAAGGTGTTTTCTGATTTAACTGATTTAAATGCAGTTTATCTGGTGACCATCTCCCCCTCCCTAGGAAAGAGGTTTTCCTCCTGCTCTCCCCACCTGGAGTGTTTTGCGCGTCTTTGCCTGCAGCAGCCCTGCTCCACTCAGCAGGGGGCTGCCAGGCACGGACCATCCTCTCCAGGTGTCTTGGAGGTGTTGAGGAGTCTTCCCTGTGAGTCAGAGAAGGATGAGGTGGAAGGAGAGACAGGTGCAGTGGGGTTGGCGTACTGCGCAGGAGGGAGCTGGTGCAGAGAGCAAGGGCTTTGTTGGAGGCCGAGGAGAGCCTGGAGCACCAGCAGGATGCAGCAGACGGCCCTGTCTTGCTGAAATTAAAAATGAATGATTGTTTTGGAGCATTTACACGACAGAAAACAGGTGTGTGTGGGGGATTAGAAATATAAATATGCATATACATACACACATATAAATTTCCTTAAAAGACCATTTAAAAATTGCTTGGTTTAAAAAGCAATGTATACTATTGTAGCCATACAGAAGTCCTGTATAAAAATGAAATCCTCTTTCTTCTTTGAGAAGAAAAATGGCACTGAAATAAAGCACCAAAGAACGAGAAATAACATTGAAATGTGCATTCTGTTGCTTTCCTTCAAATTCCAGTTCATAGACTCAGGTGATTTTTTATGTAGGCTTGCAGGTGCATCCATTTAAGTCATGCCACAAATAAATGCAGTCAACTGCATATGAATGATTGTGCTATCAGATACCCATAGATAAGATGGCATTTCAAATGGGTAACACAATCAAAGAAGCACTCAGACAGCATGTCAATGGGCACGATATAAAAGTCTGAACAGAAATGTGAGGTGCAAAGGATACGCCATGTCTTTAAACAGTCTCTGTAACCAAGTGTGCGGGAGAACGTGCAGGTCCCCTGGGACACTGCATGTACCCCAGTGCAGACATGTACAATGGTGCACGTGGTCCTCCAAGTGGACTTTAAATGCAAAATATTCTGATTCCCAGGCGAGTACGGCTCAGACATCTTGTCACTTTGATGTATTACATTATCACCGTCATTTCTGCTAACACGACGACTCTTTCTCTTTTCCAAAATCTGAGAGATTTGCCTTGAATTGCAAAGAGAAATAGAATCAAATTAACATTTTGGAGCACGTAAATATTAAAATAAATACCCTGATGTGAAAGGTGTCAGCTCTGTTTCTTCACGATCAGGAGGGTATTTCTCATTTTTGCTTCTCAATCCCTTTTTTCATAAATCCCTACTTTATTGAGTAAATATTAATGTAAATGCTTTCACTGTACTTTTTGCTTTGATAGAAGTGGGCAGAAAGCTGCTGATCAGCTCACCCCATATAAAATGAGAAGTATAGAAGTGAAGAACACTTCAACCTTTTGTCTGAGAAAAATTAATTTCTAGGTTAATTTGCAAATTAAAGTGAGGGTTTTTGGATCACGACTGACCACCTGCCCAAAGTAAGAAATTTGAAAAAAATTGTGGGTGAGAGGAAAGTATGTCAGTGGAAGAATTCCCACTATGTGGACTCTTAATTGCTTGTGACCCTGCTGTGGAAGAAGGTATGGGGAAATTAATGCTCTGAGCAATATTCATCTTGCTGAGTGTTTTCCTTTATTTCTTCACTCATGGTTGATGTGACCTTTTTGGACTCCAACTGTTAGAGGAGATGTACTGCAACATGCAGAGTACATTATTATTATCTTGAACGTTCTCCAGCTTTCGTACCAAATGTTTAGTCTGCTTGGTCAGGATTAAATGTCCTTTGCTTTTGACTTCTGAAGATTTCTGGTCCAGATCGCACACCTGGTACGTTACTGCAGTCTTCCTTTAAAGAAGCACAAAAGCTGTTTTCTTTGCTGAAATGCACACTACGAGATAGGCTTTTATGAAAACTAGTTTTAAAAACTAGTCTCAGAAATCAAACAAAAGTACAGCTTGCCAAATCCTATTTTGGGAGAACTGGCAAGTCCTCTGCAGTGACACCCTCCTCACCAGCCCCAGACTGCTATGCCAGAGGTGCGTGGCGTGCCATGTGTGGTGGTGGTGGTTATTCATGTTACACCAGAAAAAGGGAGCTTGGTCACACGTACTGTCCTTCCTTTCATGTTTTCCAAAAGGCCCCTAATCAGGGATTTGCAGTGGCTCCAAACCCCCAGGTCTGGAAAGGACTTGATATAGAAAAGGAACAGGCAGAACAAGTTGGGGTGCCCCAGAGGTTTTCACATGTAGCTTCACCTACAGTGCTACTCTGCGGTAAGTCTTCTTGAGAAAAGGTATTAGTATTATCTTTGCACCATGTATGGAATAAAAAGAGACATAAGAATCCACATGATTTTCTCTTTCTTCACCTGTGGATGCCTAAGGCACCAAAGGAGCTGCGAATTGTTCCTTGAAGAGCAAAATGAATGGAGTCTGACTGAAAGCTGTGTACACACCCCCCCTGCATCTCCCCTTCCTGCAGCATCCTCACCCACCTGGGATCTGCACTTCCCCTCTATCCCAGTTTCAGCAACCTTGTGAATGGTTGCCCTCCTTCCTCACAGCCCTGTGCCCCATCACTGTGCCTGCTGGGTAGGCAAGACATTGGAAGTACCTCCAGCTGATGCAGTACTCTGGGTGTGCCGAGCCCGACTGCCACCAAGCGCTGGGTGCTGTGAAGGGTGAGCAGAAGGAGGAGCAGCTAAGCACTCCTTGCCTCCCCCTCATCAATTCTTCCCACCAGTTGTCAGTGGAATTCAAGATCTCGGCGTCCTCCATCCTTCTCTCCAAACTGATTCAAACTGAGTGAGCTCAATGTCATCAAAGGGTTTTGGCAAACAAACCTAAATGTAAACAGATAGTACAATGAAGTCTCACTTCTTTAGGACACCAAGCAAAAGAAAAACCCCATAGACAGGATGATACTTCTATGAGAAAAAGAGATTTTCATATTTGCAGGGTGACTGCATTTCACTATTTTGCTATGCGAAATTTGGTATGCTATTTGGCCATCTAACCTCCAAAAGTATCAATAAGGAATTTCAATTTTTCTCCTTCCACCTTAAACTCAGAAAAAAATATTCCTGAATTAGACTTGTAAATGAAAGTAAAATTCATCCTTTATATTCTTAAGGACAGAATATCTATAGAGTTGGCTACAGAAAAAGTGATCCACTTGTGGGTGGATTGTGTCCTTTGAAGTCAATGAAACAGAATTACTATATTTTTTTCCAATGGCCAAAGCTCAGATAACCTGCAGTCCCTCAAAAGCATGGGCACTTGAAAATAAATCCTTAGATAACTCAATTTCAGATACCCCACAAAAAGAGGGAGGCTGTAGAAGAAGGAAAGCAGGCTTTGTGGGAATCATGGCAGGGGACTATTAAGATACAGAAGGCTAGATTTTGCCTTGTATATACCTGTTTACTGACCAATTGTACAATCAGCTAATAAATTTTAATGCCATTTGATCAACTGCAGTTCCCTGACCATTTCACCCCAATTCCGCTTATTGATTTCATGTGCACTGAACTACTTCAAACCTTGCCATTCAAACCAGGATTGCTGGGTACAAACAAATCCTTATGGAACAGTCACTATGTTTTAGAAAAGGACCAATTCTCTGCAGTCCCAGTTTCCCTGAAAATGACCCCAAATTGGCTTTTACACATTTGAGATGAAGCTAAAGATAATGTCCCTCACACAACAGACACTGCTCATCTTGGAGGTTGTCAACAACAGGTTGTAAACAACAGTCGGACTTAATCTCACACAGCTTTATTTATGCTAGGAAGTGCTATGATATTTTCTGAATTTCAGGAAAGTCAAACCCCATTTTCTCAGCAAAGGAGGACAGGCAGAACAGTACAAGATTACCCAAAGAGCTGTGGAGCAGCCAGGGTGTATTTGCAGTAGAGCATTTGGTGCTGCCTTCTTTGCTAGATTTTTCTCATCTTCTTCCTAATTTCTAGGCGGTTTCGGTCTGTTGTGCAGCCTGGGCATGCTAAATGCTGCTGGAAGTGTGAAGGGGCAGTGCTGACTGAAGCGTAAGGGACCTTGTCAAGCTCTGCCTGCTCCTTTCTCTGCCTTGTAAGTCTGTCCTGATCCATTTCCACCACAGTATTTATACACTGAAATACTTGTAAATGTTTCTGCTCCCTTGCCTAGTTGATAAAGCAATTACCTGAAGGTGTGATGCTCATCACTGGATGCCCTCCCACTTGTCTTGCCCACATGGAGAGCATCAGTATGGAAGGAGGCTCCTCCATTGCTGTTTACACTTAGTTCCATGTGAGAATCCCTCACTACATTTTCTCTCATCCCAGTCCCATGAAAATCATGTGTGGTAATCACTGTGCTACAGGGTGTAATTAGTATTTTCACTAAGTACATTCTGTGTTTAATGATGTTACATTATGTTAAAGTATGTTTTATTTTTATAATTTGCTAGAACATACAACCTAATCCAGTGCACAGAAAAGCTTATCCCAATGTACAACAGATAACAAAGAAACTGCAGCTATGAAATAGGTGGAAATCATGATATGGGGACCTCTAGCTTACAATAATCATAGCATCATTTTGCCTAATTTATCAGACTGTATCACAGACTGAAGTTTAATTTAAGCAAAGGATAAAATTGCCAAATCCATCTATATTACCTATGTCAAAGAATGAAGCAAGACTCTTTTGAATTAATTGGAGACAGTACAAGCATTCCTGTGTAACAAGATCAGGCATATCCACGTGTGTATTTTAGCAATTAACCAAGTGGGACATGCATGGAGAGTGCTGAGGAGCTCAGCGCTTACACTGCCGTTCCCCTCTGAAGGCAACACAAAGGCCCCGCTTGGGCTCTGAGTGAGCAAAATCTAAGACTGACTTGGGTGATCACTTCAGGTGTGCAACTCCAAGTGCTTTTTTCCTACCCCTCCTCTGCCCATGGCTAATTACCCAACTCAGAAAAACTTCCTGCCATTGTTCAACAAGTTTTTTAAAAGCTGTCCAGGTTTTTCACCCAAAATGTTCTTGACAAAATTCGAATCTTTCCTCTTGGCTCTCTTAGACTGTTCCCTTGCCAGCAAAGGGAGTCTGCCCTCTCAGTTTACCCCACTGTCAAAATGCACCAGAAGTTACCTCGATCTGCTTACTCCTCCCTTTGCTCCAACAAACCGTATCCAGAGCAGCCTTGGCACTTCCCAGCTACCACCATCATGCCAGGCCTCAGCGTTGAGAGGGAGGGTTGGGGGAGGAGATGACCACCAGTGGGTGAGGATCCAGCCAGGACCCTCGAGAGAACTTGACCCACAGGCATCCATGGGACTTGGTGGGCTGCCTCAAAGACTGCTCACAGTGCTGGCTGCCCCCCTTGTAAGGCCAGTGTCACCTTTGAAAGGTGCTGCAGAGCAGGGGAGGTCCCCAGAAACTGTGGGAAGGCAAATCTTGCACTTGTCTTTGGAAAAGGCCAAAAGCACAACCTGGGGAACACAAGGCAGTCAGCCTGACTTTGGTCCCTGAGACCTGCCCAGTCTAGCATCTTTATCAATGACACCACGAGTGCACTCTCACCAAGCTCACAGATGACACCAAACCGGGGGGACTGGAGGGCAAGTCTGCCACCCAGAGGGACCTGGGCAGGCTGGAGGAATGGGCCAGCAGGCATCTCCTGAAACTCAACAAGGATAAATGCACTTGGGAAGGAAGAGTCCCCTGCAATGACACAACTGGGGCTGAGCTGAGCTTGAGCCAGTTGTGTGCCCTCGCCCAGCAACAGTGATCAAGAGCAATCAGGGCTGTACTAACAGCAGCATAGGCAGGAGGTCCAAGGGAGTAACTAAACTCAGCGGTAGTGAGACCATGTCTGCAGTCCCATGTCTAGTTTTGCTCCCCTCAAATAAAAGAAGGAGGATGATCAGCTGGGGTGAGTTCAGCAGAGGGCTCCCGTGCTGGCGGGGGACTGGAGTGCTTCCCTGTGAGGAGAAGCTGAGGGAGCTGGGCTTGTCCAGCCTGGAGAAGAGATGGCTTTGGGGGCATCTAAGAGCAGCTTCCCAGCATCTACAGGATGGTCATCAGAGGCAGGGCCAGGCTCTTCACTCACAGACATGCAAGGTAGGAGAATGAGAGACAACAGGGGATGAAACAAGAGAGTTTCAGAGTGGATATATGGTTTCCCCAGGAGGACAATTGGTGGTACAGCTGCCCTGGGAGGCTGTGCAGTCTCCATCCTGCAGGGTTTCAGGGAACAATGGTAGCAAGCCCTAAGCAACCTGGTCTCACCTCAGAGCTGGTCCTGCTCTGAGCAGAGGTTGGACTAGTGACCTCCTGAGGTTTCTTCCAACCTGAATCACCCTGTGATTGCATGAGCCTTGGTAATGGAGCCTTCTTATAGACTCCATAAACAAGGAGCCTGGTTGTAGGTGGTGTCACTGAGAATAAGAAGTGCAACTTTGAATTTTTTTTCCTTCCCTATATTTAAATTCTCATTTAAAATGATGGATTATTTCAGGAGGTTTTTTTACATCACCCAGATATATTCATATACACGCATGCCCTTATATATAGAAACAGAGAGTGTCTGTGCATTTTCCTCTGTGTATTTATCCACTAAATGCATGTTTTATAATCCTCGGTGTTTTGCAAGGCTACAGGGTAATCTGCTTCATTCAGTAGTTACTCTTGCTCAAGAAATGCACAACAGTCACAAATGCTCCACAGTTTGGTTGCTGGGTAAACGGTAGCTCATTTGTATTCAGCACCCTGCGTAAAAGTGATAAGAAGCCAAATACTCCTAGGAAACAGCACAAATGAAATACAGCACGCAGGAGGCAAAGTATTTATAGAAACAAAATATCAGCATTTTCCACACATTTACACAAAGCAATTTCAGTCTTTTCATAGGAAAAAAAGAACATCTCTGGCACTCATTTACTCATTTCCCTGCAGTCATATATTTTGGCCAAAAAGCACTGACTACATAGAAAACCTTCAAGTCACAGCAAATTAAAGATCAATGACAACCTAAAATAGACACTGTCATATTTTCACTCTTAACATGTCTTTGTAATAAGAGCATTGTTTTAGTAAGTAAATAACGTGACATTTCTGCTTGAATGGGATTTTAGCATTGTGGCTGAACCCTGCCCGCAGATCCCCAGCCTGCCATAAGAGAAAGAATTACATCTGCGTTTAACTCCTTGGGATCTCTGGGTTGATTAGCTGAAGTCTGGTAAGTGCAAGGCAGAGGCTTGCTGATCAGAGAAGCAGATGACCACCTTTTCCTTCATGTATTCTTATCAGCCGTCTCTCTGTTCATCAACTGTACCTTCTGCTATGATCCTTAAATCATTATTTCCCATTTGTGGATTTTGGGGGTGGGGATTTAAGAATGCATGAAAAATACATGATAAGATCCTAGCTGAAGTGTGGATTTATCTTTTATTGCTCTTTTATTGCTGTAGTCTTTATTAGGAACATTGAGAAACAGGGAAAACAAGACAAAATGTTGTAATCTTCTAATACAAAACAAAGAAATAAAACAGGGAATAAAAGAAAGCACCTGAACTAGGAAACAGCAGAAAGATGTAAAAATGTCATCTTTGCTGCCATAACCTATGACCAAGTCAAAACCATTTTAGACAGAAATTGTCATATCTATAAGTAGAAAGGACATGAAATTTAATGGCACTTAGTAATCTTTTGCACATCTCTATTTTAACCTTCATTCTCGTCAATCTCTCTCAAGGTTAAATAGGTGACTAAAGAAGTACTGCTCAGTACACACCAGTGATTTAGAAACAGCAAAAGGTAGGCTTGGTCACCAGTGGAGGCTGTGTGGCAGGAGCCACGTGGTGCTGTTTGTTGCATATAGTTCGAGAAGGTATTTTCTTGAATCTCTTTTCTGTCTGTATCAACACCATGGTGTGTGTAGGTAAAGCAAAGAAATTTGAAAAAAAAATTATTCCTGCAGCACAGCTTTCTTGCTCAACAGGACAGCAGTCTGCAGAGCTTCCTACCTGGCAGAGAAGTGACAATATGTACCAGCTGTAGACAAGCCATAGACAAGCCTGATAAAAAGGAATAAACTGGGGGAGGAAAAAAAGAGATGCAGTTAAAAAATGTTCAAAAACCTGATCCTAAATCTGCTTCAAAACAGCAAATCCAGGACTCTTTCTGGCCAAAAATGTGGAGGCCATGCAAGTTACTGTGCTTAGGAGAAATTGATGCAATGCTGTTTCTTACAAAAGTTGAGTCCTGTCCCTTCTGGCATTGGAGGGATTAAGAAAACAAGGACAGTTTCTCTGCTTCTACCAAATCTCTTCCAGACAGTGTATTTCCAAACCTGCCTTTCTGGGCTTTTTCTCAGTGTCATGCTTATTTAGAGTAGGTCTGACGTTCTGCTCAGTTCTGAGTTTTTCTCTTCCCTTACAACTATAGTCAAGCATCAGAAAAGTTCCTCTTCCTAGATGATTCTGTTTCTTCAGTGAATCTACATATGTCTTACACGTAGTGCTAATATTAAGTGAAAGATGGGTGTTTCAACAAATTCTGTAACACAGCTAGATTAGTATAAAACCTATTTGAGACAGAGATGAATATTCAAGCTCAGGACATCTGTTTCACCCTTCAAGGCACTTACTGATTTACTGAAGTCTTTAAAATTAACGCAGATACTCCATTATGTTTTGGATCATATGGTTAACCTGATCTGGTTTCTCCAGAGCTGTAACACGGACATCAATGTTTCCAATTTGTGTACCCAAACAGCATCTCTTTTCCACATATCAGATTTCTATTTCCCTTGCTAGGATTTTTGTCTACATTTCAATACTCATAAATCATACTGATGAAACAAAATAATTTCTTTTATTGTGAAGTCTCTTACAGGGTCAGCAAGATCTTATCTAGAGCAATGCACACACATCAGGAGCTGCAGTTTAGGAGTTGTACCTTTCTGTTAAAGAAAAAAAAAATAATACAGGCTAGGAAAGTAAGATAACAGCTCTCTGTACAAAGTCTAGGTGCAGAACAGTGAAACCTCAGCAAAATATCAGACAGACCTTGAAGGCCACATGAGGAAGGGCACAAGACTCTTCCCTCCCATGCAGGAGGATAGGACAACAGATAACTCAGAGTAGGCTGGAAAGAAGAAAAAGGAAACCCTGATTTAGAGGTGCTAGATTAAATGATTGAAGCATCCCTCCTTGTGTCTTGACCTTTCAGAGAAGAATAATTACAGCTGAAGCCAAGCAGGCTGCATAGCCTGAGAATTTGAGCATCACCTACAGAACACAGTTTTCAGTAGCAAGGTGTTGCCTCACTCTGGTGGGTCCTGAGTTCAAAAGGTGTTTGTGCCCAAAACTGCCCAAGACTTAGGGATCCAGATCAGACATACTTAAATTCAAAGGAGATGCAGAAACAGGGTATTTCTTTGCCTCTGTCCCCATGAAAGCCTTGATCCACTATGTTTTCTCAGAGCACCTTAACATACCATGGGATCAAGGCCTTCATGAAATGCAGTTCCAGTCACTACTTTTAAAATTATTATAAGAGCCACCTTCCCTGACAGCTTCATGATCACCATTCTCAAGGAAATGACAAAACTCTTCTCAGTTTTGCCCCAGGCAATTCTCTAAGCCTCGAAGGAAGAGTCTTAGCCTGAGGCTTAGAGTGTCCTCTGGAGGAAGAGGTGGGATGTACTTCATCATTCCAGGTGTGCCAAGGAGGGAAAAAAAAGAAATCCCCTCAACGTTCATTAAACTGAGCAAGAGGAACAAGGAGGTTGGTGACCTGCAGCCTCATGACCCAGGAAGGAGAGGGCAGTGCTCCACGGGTGCCACTGCTCCTTGAGTGAATGGTGTAGGCGCCTTAGCTAAGGCCCACCCGGGGAGTTCCCATGGCTGCCCACACCCCCCAGGGAGGCACTCTGGTCCTTTGGACACATCAAACGGCTCAGAGTTTCTAGACTTTTAGGTCAAAAAGATTTCTGGCAGCTTCTTTATAAACACTCTGGGGGTTGTGGATGCTATTCAAAGGGGTTAGGGAGTGCAGCATTGCACTTCAAGGTACCCATATTTTTTTTTGTTGCTGACTGTTAGGAAATAAGCCTCCAGGGAGGCAGTCTTTTACCAAAAGTGTTCTGGCCTAGACACGTCCTCTAGAATCAGGAGGGAGCTGAGAGACATGGACCGGCCGTACCGTACCTCGGAGGCACTGGAGATGGCAGTTTTCCTCCCCTTACAGGTTACACCCTACTCCAGACCCAGGCTCTTAGACACAACCCACAAGTACCCCAGCTAGCATATCCTCAATGTTAAGTCTCTTGCTTTTAATAGCACTGGAAAAAAGAGGCTTAGCAAAGCCATTACAAATGCAAATATGTACCCTGAGTATCACAGCTACAAAAAGAGGTACTCTGATCTCCAGTGTGGAGGCTTGGCTCATGCAGTCCCTCCCTGGCCCAGCAGTCACTGGCACTTCTCGACCACTGCATGGGGCTCAGGAACATGTAATCTGCAATGCTGACAGCTGAGCAGTGACAAGCCTGGTTCTCTCTGTCGATGCAAATCAAACGTTATGACTTACATCAGGAGAATCAGCACTACAGTGTCTGCTAGGTGGGGTAACGGGATATTGCTCTGAACCAGTCACTGAAAACAGAAAACACCATTCAGTTTGAATTCTGAATCAACGAGCTAAAAGAATATCCTTGCCTAAGAGAAAACACTGAAGTCACCAGAGTTATTCTATACTGTTTGACTGACTTTGCTTTATATTTATGACCTTTCCGTTTCTTTACATTTTCCCTTTTGCTTTCAGAAGCAGAATTTAAAGAAAGTTGTATTAAAGATGACTTTGAGTGAAAATGATTTATTTGTTTGGAGCAATGTTAAGACCCATTTCCAGAAAGAATGGAAAAATACAGTCAAGATCAAGGAACTTTGAACAAAGATAAAGGCAAGCTCTTCAGGAGTGCAGCCAAAGCTCTGGGCGCAAGAATCATGTTCCCAGAAGTTCCTGCTTGACAGTTGGCTGCAACCAACTGGAGCATGGGGAAAACCCAAAGACTAGCATGCAAGAGCAACTAAAGGTCATAGCAGCAAAGAAGGAATATGAAAAGATGAGATTAATCTGCTGGGAGTTACATATTTGTCAAGAATAGGCTTTGAGAAAGATCTGCCAGGAAGATCTGCCAGGCAGGCAGGAGAATCTGCTTGAGGAACAAATGTGCAGAACCATGTATTGAATTTGGAAATAGTTAGCACCACCTATTGGTGACCATTTTAGGTGGGAAAATGCTGACATATTCCCAAGTACACTCATGCAGATAAAAGAGAAAAGCCATTGCTACTACAGTATTTGTTTTTATAATAGACACTTGAGATATTTATAAATGGGATTTTCAGATGGGATTCTCAGTTGCATTTCTTGTGACAATGTTTAGGTTAATTCTCAATAATGCCCTAAGTACTTGGAAGATACATAGGTTTGAGTTTAACAAGATATGATTAGGCCAGCATTATATCTGGCCTCATTGCAATTAAAATAAGAGAAAATCCATTGAAAAGCCATTTCCCACATCTCTCACACTTATTAGTATTTGAAAACACATGCAAAAAACTCCATATGCACTAACAAGCAGCAGAGCAGAAAAGACTACAAGATAAATACCTGTAATAAAGAACTTGGTGCCTTCTTTCCAAAGCCCATCTAATCAATCAAAATGTATTTTGCTCTGCATATTTGCCTATTATATTTGCTGACCTGTGTGAACAAAGCTTACAAATACTGGCAGTCAGGTTTTTCGGGAAAGATTTCAAGTAAGGTACCATCCATTATTGCATCAGCGCTCTTCGGGGCTGTTTAGAAATGAGCTAGGATTTCTTGGGTTGTTCTGGGGGATTTTAGTTAGCACCTGTCATTGTGATAGGAATCGTTACTGAATGTTTACCAACAATGAAGGGGTTTCTATAACGGCACATGTGACTTGGACAGCTGCTGCCCTAGTGAGCCTGCAATTTAAATGCATTAATTTGACTATTTCCTGCATCTATCTTGTTCCATTTGCCCTTTTTTTTTGGTTTGGGTTTGAGGTTTGGTTTTTGTTCTTTTAATGCTAGCCTGTTAGCTAGAAACTTCCACTCAGGACCTAGACTTGTCTGCAGTTCAGGCAGATTAAACATTAATGGGAAAAGTCTGTGTGGAGAGACTTGATTAAGGTCCATCAGGAGCCACGGTCACTGCCCGGGCTGATGCCAAGTACCAGTGAGAACCTCAGCTTTCTCTGAAGTTCATTTGCTCGTTGTCAACAGCCGGTAGGATCAGGTCCTGCTTCTGCGAGCTCTATTAACATATATTTGGATTTGTTCAAACGCATTCTGAACAGAACAGCATTGTTTTATCTCATACCTCGGTTATCTTTCTTCCATTTAACAATTGCTTAAATAAAGGGCACAGGCAAGAGCGAACAATTCTGCTGGGACCTGCCTGTGCTTGGCCCAGCCACGCGGTAGCGATCAATAACCGACTGATGTTCCAGCCCCCACACAGACACAAGCTGGCCTGAAATGCTGCGTGCACAGTTTATGTCTCTGCTTGCCACACGTGCATATTACTTAGAAGGGCTTAATATTTTAATGTTTGGCATTTCTGAATGTCATCGTTAATTCTATTAACTATTACAATTATCTGGATTTCTCAAAAATCTTGGAAAGGTATTCGCGTACTGAAAGCTTTCATGTAAAATGTGAAATCATAAGGGAAATTTTGTGTACATATGGATTAAGTGTGGCTTAGATGATCAGGATTTATGGAACCTATTTTTTACTAAGATAATAATTTAAATTGTTAGGATTTTTAAAAAATATGTCTTAGAAGTTACCAGTTTTGTTAACTTTAGCCTTTAATTTTAAATATTTTTATATGCCTTCCATTTATTTTATTGTTGAGACTTTGCCGTAAAACTGAAAGCAGAGCTCAGCCTATGTTTGGGCAGAAATTATAACCTCACTGGAAAACAAATCTCTGTGTATAGATGCAATGTATGCTGCTGCTGTTCTGTACACTCTGTTAAAATTAAAAGATCTACTCTGAGATAGAACCAGAAAGAGAATTAATGTTTCCAACTAACTGATAGTGCTGAATTTTTTTGCTGTCAAAATCTTATTTTTAGACACATAGTTTTCTGGAAAACTACAAGTAACAGCTTAAAAAAAAAAAAAAGTTTGTTTTATAATACAAGCAGACTTCCATTGCATGTGGGCAAGTTATTTGCTTAACTTTAAGCAAGCTGTATTAAACTTTCCTAAAACCATAGACTTCAAAGGTAGGATTGGCAGTGTGCAAGAGGCTATGTAACTATCATTGCTGAGGTACTTCAAATACTTAAGAAAAATATCTGTTGACAGGCCTGAAAAAAAGGCATATTCTGGCAGTGCATATTCAGTGAACTGAGCGCTATAGAAATAGTGATGGCTCATTGTCACTTCCCTGCTCCTCCACTGTACCTCTGGAAGGAAATCAGAGGTCTTTGTATTTTTAAAGCTTCTTTTATCTTAGGCCCTTTGAAGTTATCAAAGGAGCTAGCTAGTCAAAACCACCAGCCTGGAATATGGGAGCTGCTGATTTTACCCCCATATATGCCAAAATGTGGTATTAGGTCTTGTGAATCCTACAGCAAACCTTATTCAGGCAAAAAAAAGTATTTATCCTTGTTTAAGCAGAAAACAGTTAAAAATGGAAGAGTTGAAGTAATCTGCACCTTAAAGCGAGAGAGATGCAATGACAGGTACAGTATGTGTCCTGAGCTGTCTCGAGCATCAGACTTTGACCTGCTACTTTGAGCTGAGGTGGAACCAAAGGGCATAAGCAGCATCAACCAGGACAGCTACACAAAAAGCAATCAGCACTCAGAGGCAATCAATCCTTCTGTCTTTACTTTCTTACCTAGGAAGGATACTTACTTAGCTCCATCTCACAGAATGAGAAATCCATGCTTTCCATTTCAGGCTTTGTAGACCTCAGGCAAAACTAAAAAATACACTCAAGTGTTGTACAACTAAGATCATAAAATAAAGGATGAAAATGAATTTTTAAATTCAAAGATTTAGGGGTTTTTGACATGTAAAGGTCTCTCTGAGATCAGCTTTTCCCCTTTTTATGCCAGCCACTAGTTTCTACTGGTTTTTTTTTGGAAGGCCTTGAAGCAAGGCCCTCATGACATATGTGCTCTTAGTCTGGATCAGTGACACAATCAATCTTCTGAGCTACTGTCATCCCCTACACTTCAGGACACAATGCTTACGCTGCTACATTTTACTGAGGAAATGAGGTCATGCAAGACTCAGACTCCTAAATATGAATGCCTGTTACTGTAGAGTAAGGCAGAAAAGCAGGAGCAACCTCAACCCCAGCGTGACTGGAGAGGAAGTAACAACCCTGTCATGCAGGACATAGGACCAGGGTATGCTTGTGCAGGTGGCCATGTAGCAAGGGGGCCATAGAACTGGATTTTGGCCAAGGAAATCTGTTTACATCCAGCATAGGGGTGAAGAAGAGAGAAGAGCTGCAGGACTGCCCCATATATGCAAATAATGTCAGCACTGCTGTGGAGGAACAACAAAACTAGAACAAACACTTGGGATAGGAACACTGAAGCCATTTAATAAACTTATACTCGATCGATAAAGAAGCAAAATCAAATACAAAAACCCTGCACAAAGGACTGGGGTAAGGCTTGAAGTAGGGTTAGCTGCTTCACAAGCTCTGGAGTTACATCTCCTCTACTCCATACCGAGGTTTGGACCTATTTAAACCTCTCTGAGCAGTTCCATTCAGCACGTCACAGACACCAGCTGCAGCTGTGGCACTGCCAGCCATGGTCACACTGGCCCATGAGGCAGCACCGCCTCTGGCCCCACCTCGACTGAAGGTGGGACACAGCAGAAAGTGGATGCAGCCACAGAAATAGAAAGCAGCAACATGCAGAAAAAAACCCGCATAAGGTAAAAGGCAGGAGAACACATAGCCTCTATTAAAAAAAAAAAAAAAAAAAAAAAAAAAAAAGAAGCAAGCAGGAGGTGACAGCGACCTGGTAAACTAACAAAGGAGGGAGGAAGGAAGAACTGTTAGAAGGGCGAGAAGATTTATCATTAAAAAAATACCCGACTCTTCCCAATGTGTTTATTTTGGTAACACATTCATTGTGCATGTGCAGCTTATCTCTGTAGCTCAGAGAAGAGTATAGATCAGCTCTCTGCTGTCATCTCGACTGACAGACAGCTGCTGCTGCAGCAGAGTGACAGCTGAAAAGCTGCGCGATTGATTCCAATCCGGTCTTGCTCCATTGCAGCTAACGAGAGGCTTGTGTTCATTCTGCTTTTATTGAAGTGATTTCTTCTAATTGCCTATTTAACACCTTAAAATATACCGAGAGATACAGGTCAGTGCTCCAGTAAGCTGATGTTCCGGCAGTGTTTTCCAGGTACAAATGAAGATTTGCTTATGCTGAACACAAAGGCTGCAGAGAAAAAAATTAATGATCTTATCAGGTAAAGCAGGTGTTGTGGTCACACCACCAAGGTCACTAGCATTAACAAAACACTCTGAAAACAGAACTGTGGCATGTTCCCAGCAAGGTGCTGGAGTGTTGTAGAGATAATGTACTCAGCCTCGAGGGGAAAAAAATATGATGCGCTAACACTCACTAACAGCTGTTAATAGCAGAGTATTGTGGACAGGAGAAGGATGTTTGACCTACTAGTCCTTTGGAGAAGGATGTAAACAACTGGCTTGATTCCCCACTGCCTTGCCCCTGCTATGGTCTTCTATGCTTATGCCAAGTAAATGCAGGATATATGCTAAATGCTCTCATATCGAAAGAGCTGAGTTTTACCACGACTTGCACAGATGTAAAAATCTACAAGAAAGTGCAAGGTAGGGAAAAATTAGGTCCTGGAAATGCAGGAAGAGGGGCTTATGCAAGAATGAAGTGAATGGGGAGACTCAGAAATGCAGTTATATAGCAACTAAATGAAAACAGCATCTTTTAACTCTACTAAGTGGTGCCCCAGGAGCCTTGTGAGTCACAGCTACTTGCTTCCATGACAAAAATACATTGTTATTGCCTCTTCTTCCTGAGCCCACTGCAGAGCCATCACATCCAGAAAAGAGAAAACACAACTCCATTCTGGATCAGCAGACCAAATAACTCAAGGCTAGCTGCAGAGTTTGCTTCTGCCTAGCTTACACCTGCCAAAGGGCCACGGCAGCCCCTGCCTCACTTGGTGGTGCAATGGCATTTCATTATTTGGAACACGAGGCATACCATCACTGGAGCTGAAACACCCTTGACCCCAATCCACACTCCATTAGCAAATCCACCCAACCTGGCTGAAGGTGGCAGTACGTGCAATAAAGAAGCCTTTGTCGTGCCCATCTCAGTGTGGGAAGGGATCAGAAACTCTTTACCTGTAAATGAGCACATGGATCCAGAAGTCACTGTATGAAATCACCACAAGGCACCATGAGGAGTATATACAGCCTACAAAGACCTCCAGCAGCCACAACAGATTCCTTCTAAAGACACAGAATCACTGCAAAATAGTTCACTGCAAAAGGCCTTGGAGCCAATGACACTGAAATTCCTAAGCATGCCTTCCAAGAGGGGAGAGGAACTGCATGGGGCCCAGAAAAAACATCTACTGCTGGAAGATCGACGTCATGTGCATCTTTTCTGAAACTTGAAGTGCTGCCCTGATGCAAATTTAACATTCAGCTGAAATTTTTAGACACAAAACCAATGAGAAAACCAGAGTGTGACAATTTGTGCTACCTGCATGGAATACAAGCTTAGCTTTTAATAGCATCAGTTGTATCATTATTAAAAAATATTTTTGCATTCAAATCCATTTACTGATTATAAACCCTTCAACAAATAAGCTAGCGGTGTGTGCGCTTGCACCTGCTGCCTTTGTGTGCTCCAGTTAACTTCTTGCATACAAAGTTTTGCATCAGTAGGGATGGCAATAGACTGGTAGGCATCCTTCCCCCCCTCCCCATCCCTTTTCTGATGCACTAGTACAGCAGAGTCCGCTAAGAAAGTCACCCAGAAATACTCAATAGAGTGAGGGGAGAACAGGGTACTAGAAATGAATACTGTTAGAGGGCAGGCTAATATAGCGATGCAATGAGTGCTGTAATTTGACATTTGTATCCTCTGGTGCTTGCACTGTGCAGCCAGTCAAGAATTCACTACACATGCTCAGATCTTGATGGAGACTCACCACCCCCTCAGCTGCACAGCAAGTATTTCAGGCTATTTCTATTTTTATAAGCTTCCTAGACACTTCCCTCATCTTTCATTTAAAAATGTATCTTTAACTGTATCCCAAGCCCCTCTACCTACTAAGCCATTTGCAATTCCTCTACCACTACTGAAATAGATGCTGTATAGAATCAGAAGCCAGAATCTGCATTATAGCTTTATTACAGAGAGAACCAGAGGAAAACAATGAGAGTTGGAAGACAACTGGTATCTAATCAAGAGTCTATACAATATGTTGCAGGGTTTTACTCTTTAGTTACATTTGACAGATTCTTTTTCCCTCAATAGTTACATTCCTCCTTCAATATATTAAAGGCCAAACTAAGCACTCTTTTTATCTGCAGTTCCTCAGGCTCCAGAAAGACTAGTTATAGGATTAACTAATTGCTCAACAGTATTTGTGACTGCAAACTAGTGATACTTGTCACACCTGCTTGGCAGCTCAGTATCAAAGAGAAGCAGGAATGTTTTCCCCTGCCTGGGTACCAAATTCTCCTGCGGCCAGACCTCATAGCTGCATTAGCAAGTGATCTGTCAGCTGGGGTGCCGGGGCAGCACACCCCAGCACCCACGGAGGTGTCACCATGCTGAATTCAGTTCAGAAACAGTTTAGGTAAGGGATGAGAAAGGCTGCAAACGTCTTTTCAAGAGTTTAGACAGCAGTATGAGCTCTACACATAGCAAAAGCCAAAGACATAACCGACCCAGAAACCTTCCAATATGTTGGAGACCTTGTTCCTTTTCCCTGTTTTTTGGCCATGAGCTCCTCTGGTACCATTTGATCACAAGAAATGTGCCTGAGAAACAGCCTTTGGAGAGAATGGACTAGTAGAAACACTACATTTGTCTTGAATTGCCATTGAAGGGGTGTGTTCCCAATTGTGATGACTAGATAAAAGATTAATAATGCACACTCCTCTGTTACTGTCATGTTACTTGTACAAGACCAACTTTCCAGCCGCCCCAACCAGCAGTAAGCATAAGATGGTAGCCTAATGTTTGCAGCTCTTTGAGAACAAGTAATAGGAAAGATAAAACCCAGCTGAAAACACGGTGTTCTTTCTATTCACGTTAGGTTAAAATAAAGCAGTTATATTTTTGATATAGCTGACTCAACCTGGACTTGAATCCAGGATCTAAAGGCAAATTAAATTTCACCATCCACATTAAGAAAGCAGTTCAGCTTCTGAACTAGATCAGCTTTGATACCACGCTAAAGAAATTCATTGAAATGTGGTATGATGAAAGACTCCTGTTCAGCTGCAGATACAATTATCACTCCGATCTTAATTAGATCATGAACTTGACTTTAGGATCCCCAGAGGAGTATTGAAAACTTGGTCCAGTTACACTGATCTTGGTCCAGAACACTGAAGCTTATCCATCAATATATTACTAGTTCTTTGATATGACAGATGTTTGATGAGTGACAGAGTAAATGTCTTTTTAACTATGATTTTCAAAAAGAATTCTTAAACTGTGCTAGAGTGTATGCTGTTATCTTTGACGGAAAAAAAGCATAAAACATGAAAAACAATTATTATAGAGCACAATTTTTCAAGCACTGGTTTCAGAATTAAAAACATCTGAACAAAGGTTTTCTCTGTGGAGAGTCACTTTGTAACCAATTCAAGCCTTTAAACAGCTATTGTTTAAAAAAATTGTCAGCTACAGAAATTGTTTTTCCTTCAGATTCCAAATACTGTCAGACCAGGTTGATTAAAATGTTGCATTTAAAGGGAAAAAAAAAAAAAGAAAAAAGAAAAAAAGGCAATCTAATCACCCCTTATAAAAGTGAAAACAGCAACTCAATTCTTAAAGCATCACGAACAAAAGGCTATAGCCCATCTATCATTCACATATGGATTCATGTAATGATTCTTCAATTAGAATTATTATCTATACAGCAGCTGAAGACTGAGAACTGCTGATACACTGCAGATGAGAACATTTGCTAGTCTCTGGGCTCCAGCCTTTCTTAAAAAATGATGATCGCACAATATAGATTGCTTGGTTTATATGTGTATTAAGCTGCAATGCCAGCATTTACATTTGCAACATTACAATTTTGCTTTCTTAGGCTCAAGAGAATTTGCTGCATCTGGTAGATTTTATTTGCTTTGTATCTTAGGCAATCGTTATGAACAAAGTGTGAAAAGGCAGTATTATTGCTCAAACAGTCCTTCGTTTTGTTCATTATCTCAGATACTACAAAAGAAGTAAGCTAAGAGTGGGCCTGTGAGATTGGTCATTCGGTGTCAGCTTGCTTGCACTATATTATCCCACTGCTATTTTTATAAGGCAAGTCCATCTGCTCCTTCATTTCTTTCACCTACATAGATCCAGATAGCATAAGATATTATATCAGAGGGAAAGAAAGGCATCTCACAGAACAGCTATAGGCACCATAAGGGAGGAGATTCACTTTGGCGATTCAAACTGGCAGCAATCCGAGAGGTCCCTGCCTAACCACACACCCTGCCTCGTCGTCAAATGCTACTCTCTTCAGAAGCAGGGATTCACAGAATATACGTACCACAGAAACAGAATGGGAAACATGCTAGCTCTACGGCCACTGTTTCTCATACCTGCAATGCTCCAACACACCTTAGTTTCAGTATTTGTTAATACACTATATGAACTGTGGCAGCTTTGGGGCAGACAGATCACTTTGCTACCTCTGCCACAGGGCAGTAACTTTTGACAGAACAGCAGACTAGGTAGCAAGAATGGTAACCTCCTGAACTTCTCTTTCTGAATCCTCAGCTCTTCTGGCATATTTTCAAGTGCTTCCCCATTCCTATTGCACATCCGGTAGCCGCATGCTGTGACTTAGAAGATGAAGAGAAAGGTAGCTCCACAAATAATAGCTGTACTAAATAAGTATCTGTTCCTGGTCCTTCCACCAAGAATTCTTGCTGTACGAACCCCAAGTCTGTTCTGAAGCCCAGGCAGCCTCCCTAGGTGTTGGCTTACATCACTAGTCATGTGGATGCTGGAGACAGCAAATTGATTCTTGCAAATTTTTAAGGTATGTGAAAGCCTTTAGTGACATGTGCTTATGTAGAGATTAGGAAAAGGACTTTAAAGTAAAGAAGCTTCTTACTTCACTGTACAATCTTAGAAAGATTTTAATAAAAGGCAAATATTGTTAATATATTTGATTTACTAAAACCAGTTTGACAAATTTATGCCCATGCTATTACTATCTTTCACAGTATTATTAGTGGGTGAGACCTGCCACAGCCATGAAATCTCCCCATATCTGTTACACAAAAGAAATGAAAACTGATCATGGGTGTATGTTCCAATATTATTTCACTACTTTATTCTCTATTCACTAATATCTGTAATAAGTTGATTTATAGTCTTCCTTGAAAAATTATTTTTATCTAGTGAATCTCCTAAATAACCAATTCATCTCCATTTACTTCAAAGTATATGGACATTTGAATTACTTAAAATTTCATTATATTTATAATGACATTATAGAATGCTTCCATCTCTAAAAAGTTAATATTAACTGAAGACATTTAAGTGGACAAAGCAAGCAAACAAAACTGGAAGCTGGTACACCAGCTTACCAAAGTAACATAACACGAATATTTAGTTCAAGAGTTTATACACATGATGGAGGGCACATTTCTCAAAATATCTTAAATTTTCTGACTTCAGGTGGTATCACTAAGATTACCAAAGTGACGTAATGACACACAAACTAAAATTTTTGGTCTTTATTTCAATTAAAGCCATTATCTTAAAATGTGTTTTTAAATAAAAAAAAGGTTTCAAAGGTCAAAATCAGAACAAACCAATAATTCATTCCCTGGATACTTGTTTACAGAGAAAAACAAATTCCAACAAATTTTTGAAAACATTAAATATCAAAAATTTATTGAAATTTTCAGCTTTGATTTCAAATGGGAAACATTTTTAAGACAGGAAAACACTACCTGAGAAAGTAGTTCAATGTATAGTAGAAGTGAGCGAATTATTTGCAGCAATTTATTATGAGAACATAAAAGGTAGAGGTTTCTTCCTCTCAGAGAAGGCAACTGCTGTCTTCTTATTCAGTTTTAGGATATTATTCATCAAATGCTTATTTTAGCTGCTACCATACACCTCCCTAAACTCTTGTAACAATAGTTCCAATGCTTGCATTATGTGACTAGTCATCTAAATCAATAATTTAGACTAATTCAGGCAGAAAACAATATCAAAAAATAGGAAGAAAGGTATCACTAAGGCCTTGTGGTTTTTACTGGTTGCTCCAATGTACTGAATACTGAGGCAGTGAGCTGCAGAGTTTTGGCTCCCAAGCTTGTGGAAGAGATTTACTGACTGGAAAAACTGAGGTACAGCATGGTCTCAATAAAAAAAAAAAAAAAAAAGGGGGGGGGGGGGTGGGTGGGGAGAGGGGGGATGAGAAAGAAAGAAAAGGAATTTACATCTCCTTATAGCCACAAAGAATCAGTCGTCAAGTTATATTACATTTCTCCTAGGATGTATTTGTACAGCAAATAACAACTGTGACTGTAGTCTAGGGAGCCATACTTTCACAAGCTTTAATCAAACGTGTAACTGTAGCAATAAAAATGTAGAAGCAGCAGTTTAATTTAAGCTTAAGATACAACAGACCTCACTAAGTGAGAGCACCTTCATGTTGATTAGCATACTATTCAAGTTCTGCACATTAACATCACCTCTTGTATCAATTCATTGGAACACAGTGGATAGACAAGCCTTTCAAAAGCACCACTATTTCGATTAAGCAATTTACAGAGGGCTCTGAAGGATATATGTCTTCGATCCCACCAAACAACATAACTAGAATATTTCCTGACGTTTAGAACTCATTAATTGTGGTGTCCCAAGTACTACTACATTACAGACAAAGAAAATGTCTTTGAACATTAAGCTCACTTTGAACAGTAAATGACATAAAAAAAAATACATACAATGTAGTAATTGCATTTAAGAATAATTAACGAAAAGTTTTGCAACCTACAGCACTGTCACTCCAGTGATATGGAACCTTTGTTTTGGGAACAGACTCTGAATCTATTGTTTGCTTAATGAATTCAAATCAGCAACAGCACACAGCCACAGAAGCAACAGTGCCAATGACAAGAGGCACTTCAGAAATGGAAGTCTATACATTTTAACAACAATGGGCTAAAAATGCCAAAATACCCTCTGGTCTCACTGGCTCTTGAAACTGCTGCACTAATCCCACAAGGCATTCCTCCTTTTCAGTGGGTCTCTGACCTGATTGCCATATCAAAGGAAAGATGAAATGGAAAAAAGACCAAAAAAAGTAAAAGAAAAAAAAAAAAAAAAGACTGCACCTCTCCACAACCCCTTGCTTTCATTATTAAAATTGTTTCTAGTTGCTGAACTGCGCAAATGTTTCCAAGAGGTGAGTACTGACAGGATATGAGGTATTCTAGGTTTTTCTTTGTCACTGAGGGCTGCTTTGTTCTAGACAGTTCATGAGAGGTGAGAACACCTGAAAAATCCTACTAATCCAACTCTATAATTTCCTCATGCAGTTTTAACATTGTATTTAGTAACGGATATCCCAACACATAAAAATCTTTGAGAAGTGTCAAGTATGCTGATGAGAAATGAGATATTTTGAGATCAGTGAAATATTTCTTATTTGGATGGTCTATACCTAGGAATGAATTCAATCACTGCCTCAGAAAATCTTGTTAATCAAAACCCAGTGGAATAAGCATTCTGTGATTTGGTGAACATTGGTCCAAAAGAGTCACCCACAGACTGAAAGGCCAGCTCAAGGTCTTTATGAATGTAAAGCTTTACTTTGGCAGATATTAAGTGCATTTATATGCTGCAAAAGACTCATGTCTGGCCCTCTGTCTTGGAGAGAGTATTACCTCTTTCTCTAAAGCTGAATTTCACTCAGCTTTTTTTGGTTATTGTTTTCAGATCAGGAGTAAATTTTCTGCACTGCAGATTCACAATGCTAACCCAATACAAACCTGACATACTTCAAACAAAAGTGTATCTTCCTGTGTTACTAAATCTGTATTTTCTAGTCTTCAAGTTGTTCCGTGTCTGTATTACAATTACTTATTTCATTCACACTTTTTTCTTTCTTTGCTTCTTTTCTAGAAGTTTTCAAACACTTGTCGAGTCTTTTTAGGAATACATCTACATCTTGCTTTTTAATTCCAATTGCGGAGGCAGCATTGAGGTAAGCACAGGGATAGTTATTTGCATGTGACATAAATCCTTTAAAAGTGTAGTTATTCACTGTTTGTACAGACCCACAGGGAACAACCCTGAAACAAAAAACCAGAATTGTGATTCAGTTACAGATGCCTTGGATATTTTATGTAATACCCTATGATGAACACATTTACACAAGTTCCTATACACTGTAATATCTGCTAACTCTGAACAAATTAACATAAACAGGCTTAGCTCAGACATCACTATGAGTGACAGTAGTAGCAGATCCTGAATTAGCTCAATCCTGTGTGCATATGTGCATGTCCCTTCCCCTCTTCAGTTAAATTATTAAGGTCTTTACTATTGTTTTTTATGAACTCCCCAGTGTTGGGGGAAGAGACATCTGCAGCAAACTTTCCTATTTCATAACAAGCCCTATCTGACCTGCTTTGTCTCTGACCTGACATAGTTCACCCCTCCTTAGGCAACCTGGCAACCCTGACCTCCCCGGAATCACCATACTGACAACAGCTTTAGTGCAGACATATGCTTGACATAGTGTACTGCAGTCCAAAATGTCTGGGTTCAAGTGATTCAGAGGGCTCATGATCCCAACTTCCCGCCATCCCTTCCTCTCTACTCCATCTCCCTTTTTGGCACCACTTTTCCCTCTTCCTCATACTAAGAATCTCTACCTATTACACCCTATTTCTCAGCACTTTGAGTACATATGCATTCCTTGATAAATCAAGACCCTAATCCACATCCTTACTTGTTAAAGGAACAACTCACCTTGTGGCCACAGGTAAAGCCTACACAAGCAGTTAACACAAACCAACTGGTAAAAATTACTACACCTCTAGAGAGACATTCCCTGCAGTTCATAAAAGAAACTGTATTCAAACAACTGCCACTAGATTTATCAGATCCTTCCACTGCCCAAGTACTCCAGCCCCAGGTTATGCGAAAGCCTGTACGCTACTGAAGTAGGGAGTTGCTATTTCTACCACTGACATTCAGCACAAGCATAAACTTAAAATCTGTTGAAATGCCAGGTCAAACAGTGTATATATACTACAGAAGAATTACATAAAAAAAAGGAAAAACCTGAATCCTTTATATCAGCCAAAGAAATAGAGAGTTTTAACTTCAAAAATTGAACCCCTTGAATCATTTCAGCCAAAGACGGCTGAAATTGCAGGACAAGCCAAGGTTAGGACAGGCAAATTAAAAAGAGCATCTAACTACAATACGTATAGATTTACTGTCATTCATCTGTGCAGGAAGTGGAATAATCTAAGCTAATGAAGCATACCTTCTGATGTGGAAACATTCAGCCCTGCTACAAAAAAATGACATTAAGTCTACAGCAGAAGTTAGCATGGCAGCAGTAATATTCAGATTAAGGAATCCTGTCAAAACAAATTTTAAATCATTCTCTTCTTTTAAAAGGTTTAAACCAAAATCATTTAAAATTATTTGGCTTGCATTTCCACATTCAGGATCAGGTTGTAGATTTTTTTTTTTTTTTTTTTTTTTTAACACAATTAGTTTCTGAAACCAAGCTTTTCTTCCATATGACAAAAACCTATGTAGGGTATTAAAAGTTTATTCCCCTGACATCCAGCACAACCATATTTGTGCTGCAAAAAATAAAACAAAGATCTTCCCTAAGTAGCTTACAATTTAACTATAAGATCAGACAACAGCTGGAAGGTAAATGAAACCAAGGGGTACTAGGGAACAATGACACTAAATTAAATGGGCATAGATTATCTATTTAGCCTACCAAAGCTAACAAAAAGGGCCTCATTGCTAACTCAGGCAGGTAGACACAATTAATAGATAACTGTGATGAAGAAGGGTGTATTACTCTCTGACTCCTTATTGTCAGACTGTAATCTGTAATCATGACTATTATTACAAAACAAATATTATATGATTTAATAAAATATATGCTAATACAACCCCCCCAATTTTTCAAATTCATAGCATCTTCACCTTGCTCCAGAAACTTGTCTTGTGAAAAGCATAGATCCAAGCTGAGTAACAGCAACATCATTATTTTCATCTAGATTCTTCAGTGACATGGCTAAAGTGAAAAAAAAGTCAGGTTAAAACTACTACAAAGCTGCTGCTTCTTCAAAGAAGAACCACAGAGAACAAGCCGTTTTCCAACAATAAAAATCTAGCCAAATATTTGTGTTCAGATACAAAGAAAGAAAGATGAATACTACATTTAATAATTTTTAATTTCCCCATAAACTGTCATAAGTGACAATTTTGGTTTGGTTAGACTGTATGTAAGGCAGATTCTGCACAGGTAGGCAGTATTACTTTGGTGTTTTGGTTAGAACAAGTATCTTGAGCAGGAAGTCCATAATCTCTTTTACAGCAGTATGACGGGTAAAATAATTATACCCTAATTTATTTTAAAATCTACTTTTTAATAAAGTATTACTACATGCTAACATCTTCTGTTTGCCTTGTTTACACTAAATGAGTATGTTGGACAGGAGCAATTTTGTAAAAAAATAAAGAGCCCAAGTCACTACTTTACTTTTACAGTAGGTTACCTCATTGGGTTCAATGGTTTCATATTAGCCTAAGCACAACTCAGTGGAGTGTAGTGAACAATGTTTAATATACAGGAACTGTATGTGAAAGTGTATTATGAATGCACAGTATACTGGAATTTTTTTTAAAGATAAAAAACAACAATTACCTAAGGAAATGGGATTATGTGGCGTGTCTAACAGTCTCTCATTGTGGTTATCTGCCAGCTTCTTCAGCTCACTTGAAAGATAGGAAAACATCTCCTGGAAAAAAAAAATGCAATATTTTTGTTATTAGCTATCAAACAGAGAAAATAGTACCTATTTCACAAAACTGTTAAGTCTCCATTATATCCTACTGGTACCCAGCTGATCCTCTTTTCATGTGTATGAAGTAAGTGGACAAGACATTTCTCTGAAATCATTCTATAAAGGAACAGCTCAATTTCCTGAACATTATTCTGCCCCCTCAAGCTGGTACAAAACTCTCTATCTGGTCTATAATACATATGCTTGGGATGTCAGTCATCCTCTCTGTGGCCCTGAACCTTAGGGAGATAAAAATCTTGAAGTGGTTTCCACTGCAAAGCAGGTCTTACCCCATCCCACTCCTGCAAGAGCCTCTCCCCACGCTAGCCCCTGAGCCACAGAGAATGAACTGTTACCATCACAGATGGCCATGTTATGGCAAATTGCTCCTTGCTTTGTTTTCTTTCTATTAATACATTCCAGACTAAAAGCAGTGTATTCTGTTACCATGTATCACACAATCACAATCACCACTAGTGCACAGACTTCTTTATCTGCATTAGAACAGCAATACAGTCTCTTAAGGAGAAGGCTACCAGTACACATTTGAATGTATTTTGTTTCACTCAATATATACTCTCCTGAATACTCAGCTCTGTGGTGTAGCCAGTCCTCTTCCACTGACCAACCCTTTCTGTTCAAGCCTACTAAAAGAACGGAGATATCTAAATTTCTGCTATCACTTAATTACATTGCACCTTTATTGAGAAAATGTCATAAAACTGAGATTCATAAATGTTTTGGCTCAGATACAAGTCACACTGCACATAAAAGGCTGCTTCTCTTACTTCATCCGTATTTTATTTCCTCCCTCTTCCCCAGTAGTAATCTATGATAATTGCTCATGCTCTTCCTCAGTTTAATACCTTCCTCTCCACATATCAGCTCAAAACACTTATGGACAGAGAGAGAATAAACACCATCCTCTTATTGTATCCTTTGGCTTCTTTTCCATCCTTTTTAATGTCTCTCATAAAATCTAGCAAAAAGATACAGATACTGGGCAGTCTTTTTAAAAGATACTAAACACCAGATTTTTCCTCTTTCTGGCCATAAAGATTGTGCTGCTCATCTGCTTCAATCCGACTGCCTGTTTAAGCATCCTCATCAATTTCTATACCTGACAAGTGATTTTTCATTCCTTAAATAGAGTTGCCTCTTCAGTCTGTAGACCAGTATCCTATTCTGACCTGTGCACTCTGACAGATACAAATTATAGCTTGTGATCAAAATTATGTTTTTGAGCAAAATCTCCCAAAGGTCTTACAAAATTTACAAAATGAGCTTTGTGGTAGTTAAGTTAGAAGAATGTTACAGTTGCTTTTCTTGAGTCACTGCAGTGAACCCAGTCTCACTTCATGAGTGAACAAATGAACACAGCTCCTGACTTGTTCTTCCTAATACCATAGAATAAATTCAGACAGAGGGGAAAAAGTACCGTCTTACTGTCTAAATTAATTAGATTACTGATTCAACTATCAACAAGAGAATAAAGCTTCTGTAATACTTGGAACAACAACAAAAATTTTTGAGAGGCACCTATGATTAATTATCAGAACTTGAAATTTGTGAAAAATCATTCTTATTTTTCAGAGGCATTTGTAAATCCAGTGATTTTATGGTTTCAACTAATCAATTTTATTTACAGTTCACTCACAGAATTTGAAAAACATGCTTAAAATGTTCAGACACTTTAGTCTTCCTTCTGGTCCCTCACTAGATATAAACACATTACACCTTTGTTACTAGCTTTCCACAATAAGCATCACCAATGTGTTAAGCCATTTTACCAGTATTTTTTTAAATCCAAATCACAAATTAATTTGTGCTCCCTCTGCTGGCTACTTACTTCTACAACTGAAGCAAAGTATTACAGAAATATACATAAATTGTGTCTACTATGGAGATACTATTGGTGAAATTAGTACTGAGAAAAACCTGTATTGCAACAGGAACAAATTCCCAAGTAATTAATTTTAGTGTGTTGTACCTAGGGAATTCTCTGTTGCACCTCAATAGTATTTATTACGGAAAGGACGACAAGCTGGTATAACCAGTTACCCACTGTATAAGTGTATTAAATTAAGATTAAATATCTAGGTTACTAGATGAGCCTCTACATACACAGGAATTGGTTAAAACAAGAGAGAATAGAAAGCTGGGGAAAAAAAAAAAATCCAAGTATGTATTTTCATCAGTTTGACTGAAGCTACCTGAACACAAACTCAAAACTTTGTATTT
This sequence comes from Athene cunicularia, assembly GCF_003259725.1. Lineage (NCBI taxonomy): Eukaryota > Metazoa > Chordata > Aves > Strigiformes > Strigidae > Athene > Athene cunicularia. The sequence continues at coordinate 19,302,699 of NW_020799098.1, forward strand.
TTATGAATGATATTTTGCATCTTTCTGTTGGAAGCCCTCTAGGTATTTTATAGTTTCAGAAGTTAAACAGTTTGTTGCAAAATAGATTAATGGCCTTTCCAAAAAAAAGGAAAAAAACAGTATTTCTGTGAGGTCAAATCTATAACCAACCTCTATTATGAAATATTTCTATTATGTGGAAAATTTATAAGCACCCTAAGCAATTAAATTCAAATGAGCTCTTACATAATTGATTTTCTGTGGTAGGCACTCAAATTTTCTCCAGTGAAGCTAACTATTATGCTAAAGTTTCACTGAACAAACCAAGCACTAAATGTCAGTTAAGTTTCATTATTTAATTCACTCTTTCCCCTTAGAAACTCATTACAAAACCTCACCAGGCTAGTGAAATGAATGTTAAACTATGTGAAAATACCTTGCACTTTTGTTCTTTCTAGCACCTAAAATAATAAAATACCTCAAAAAATATGAAGAACAAGTCAACAATGGTGTATGCATCAAATGTGCTGACTCAATTATGTGAACAAAATAGCCTACTTCCACATACATTTACAAAAATATTTTATTGTTTTGTAACAACTATTAAAAATATTTTAATCATACTGTATTTACATTATAAAACTATTTTTTAATAGAACCTACACTAATATGGGTGACTTTTCATTTGCTGCTTCATTTTGATAGGCACTGTTTTTTCAAATGAAAATAACTAGAGGGAAACAAGTATGGAAAAAGCATAACTTCAGAGAAAAAGCATACGATGGGGGCACTAAATATGCCATTAGTCCCATATCAGGTGTCAGAGAGACAAGAAGGCCAGAAAACATTTTGTGCATGGCTGAATATATCCTAGCTGGTTCAACCACTCAGCTTGCTTATGCCCTTTGTAACACTGCCTGCCTTCCTGTTTCACTCTGAAAAGATGAGTTGTCCTCAGAGAACAGCCTGTTTATGGTGCTGAAGACAACACTGCAGAAGAGTAATTTTACAACCTCTTTGCACTAGATACAGACTGCCAGCTCCCATATGCTGTACCTAAGACTGATCTGGTCCCATCTTAAATTACTTTCAGCAGCAGCTGTTCATACAGCAACCATCATAGCCTCTCTTCTGCTTTGCCTATCAGACTGACCAGCTGCATGTGACCTGTGATCTGATCCCTTTGCACACCACTTCATGCAGACAAAGAGAGGCTGCAGTGCTGAGCATAGAGACCTATTACTACATGCCCCAGAAAGCCCCAGTAGAAGGTTTACTTTCTTGAAATGCAGCCAGACACGACAGAAACTGTACATGTACATGTGTGATGCTTACATAAACCACATACCCTCATATACAGATGCTCTTGCATTGCAAGATCAAGAATCTTGTTCTGAATTCATAATACACTGAAGTTTTAAAAATACGAAATTAATTATGGAACCTTTAAATCTTTATATCATAGAAAAGTAATCTAACAAACTGTTGAGTAAGTCTTGCCAACCTGATATGCTAACAGTAATGCTGACAAATCACCACGCTCATTTTCTTTTAAAAGATCATTCTTAAAATCACCAAACACCACATTTTCTCTTCAGCACTTACAAGAGCTTGAGATCAGGCTCCTTGTGGGCCATACTTCTCCAACACATGCGTTAACTACATAGGCCTCTTTGAAGCTTACATTCATACTTGTCACTTGTTTAATTACACAACACCATTTAAGATGATTGCGTTCAGTTAAACTATCTTGCCTTTCTTTTGAATATGGTTCCACATATTTCACACAAGGAGAATCCTGCAATATTCCCACCACATGTTTGACAAACAACAGGGTAGCAAACTGACTAGACAAAGAGGAGTAACAAATGTCTGTCTTGTAATATTATCTGATTTTTTACATTTTTCATATCCAGCATTAAATGGCTTTTCTCTTATTAAATTCAGTCACAAGTAGAGCAGCAATATAAACTCATCCTGAACTGTACAAATAATTTATTCCTATCAGAATAGCTACATCAATAATAAACGATGAAACATAAGCCCAGTATTTTACTGAATTGTAAAACCCAAACTATTTCCTCCCACTCGGTGTGATTTTAAATATTTTAGATACATATTCCATAAGGACATAAAAATTACTCTAGTTAATCACTCTTAGAAAGTATACAGACAGATGGATACAGATATAAAAAGCTCCATCACGTCCCAAGTAACAGAGAAATACATGTAAGAACATCAGAATTATCTTGATCATTAGATTGTTAAGGAAAGTCTAATGAGGAAATCCATAACTGCTGAAAACAAAATGAAGCCATCACCTCTTCAATAATAGCGGTGTAATAATTAATTAAATGGATTAAATGGACCACATTGGAAAGTAGTTAACAGGTATTAAACCTGATATGTAAGGTCTTGAATGTAAACCCTGAATTGTTCTCCATCAATTCTGAGGTGACAACGGAAGTCTACTGTTTATGCTATTCCACAGTGTAACCACTATATTTGCTACATGTGTCCTGGTTTAGACACACACCCCCCCCCCCCCCAAAATAGAGAGTTTTAAGACCTGAGAACACAATATATGGGACACAACATAACTGAGGAAATCAAAGGAGTTGCTACAAAAACATAACCTTTACATAATATTGAGTTCTTTAAAAGCAGACATTAACAAATCTGACTAAGGATCTGTTGTCATTATCTGCATTACAAAAGGACCTAGAATCCCCTACTGAGATCAGAAAACCACTGTTCTAAACATCACATAAACATATAAAAAGAAATACTGAAAATTTAGAACAAGTGAGAAAACATTATTGTTGGTGGTCTTCTTCCATCCTTTCTCTGGAAACACCAAGGCTAAATGAGACTACTGAAAACATTCCTTATTAAGCTTTCATATATTGCCACCTTTATTCAGACACTTGGACAGCATGTGTGTTAGTCCCTTGCTCTTCTGTCCTCAGATCCACTGCACCATTTTACTCCAGATCACATCATAACATCTAATCTCATACACTTGGGACAACTGCCTACTCCATGACTGCCAGCTTGTCAGAAAAATTCCACTCCATGTTCCTCTCCCTCACATAATCTCTTCCCTTCCTATATTAAACAGTTCATCTGTTACCATTTTATCTTACACATCCATGTAAAAGAAAAACTGGGTAGACTATTTTTTTCCTTGGTTATGCGAGATTAATCTCTTCCTGGTAATACTGTGGTCTTTCTGGCTTGAGCTCAAATAACATGAAGTAACACCCATGTGAATAAGGATAAGGTAAAAAGAGAAACTAAAAAAAAATACTTCAAGTTTTTTATAGCTGACTTTTTGTGTGAGTAGGTGCAGCTGCACTGATATAGAAAGGAGTACTCAATGTCAAGCTATAAATAGCTCCTGCTGGGAGCCTAATAGCTCTGCCTCTGCTTTCACAGAGCACAGGCAATAAACTACCACTATTACATTTTTACAATTCAGGAACAGATTTAAGCAAAAAAAGGTTTCTATTTCTACAGCAAATCCAATAAAAGAAACATATTTATGCCATATATAAGGCTGTGTTTATAAAGTATACTCACATTTGAAATAAAAAGACCCAAAGTTGTAAAAATACAATGCTTTATTCACTTTAGAATTCTATGTCCAAGAAAGTGACACGATTCAAAATATACAGCTATTCATTAAGACATTTTATTTATGAAATAATTATTATTTATGACTTGGAGAGTATTTATACTGCCCATTATGTAACTTCTACCAGTGTAAATCTACCATCAAAATCAGCTTTGCAGAAGACACGATAAATTCACTTGAGATGTATTTTTCCCTCTTCACTTGCATCTCCAAAAGCATTTTGCTTTTAATGAAGACTGAAACCATACATGGCAATACATACAACAGTCCAGAATAAAATGTTAGAAACTATTGCAATAGTGGCAAAAGTGGTAACTGCTTTCAGTGTTTCATAAGCCATGTTTTCACTTTAGTTACACAGATCACTTCACAGTTGTTGTAAGGCTGTCACGTCCTACTCACAAAGACCACTAAGCTGGTTTGGTTTTCTATAGCCTAGCTGTTCCTATGAGATCTCAATTCCAGCACAGAATTTCTGGATGCCTCTACAAGCAGCTAGAAACAAGTCACAGCATCCAGCACTATTGCCCTGCCATGCAGTCAGAGGCAACAGCAAGCTGTCAGCAGGAAACAAGTGGAATATAGTTTCTAAATAAAATAATGGAACAGATAATGCATGATTTAAAACTATTAACTTAACAGTACTTAATTCACAGCATTTCTTTACCTAAAACCCTCTACAAAAAGAATCCTTTGTGTTAATATATAAAGATAGCACAATCAGGCCTGTATTATGCCCAGAATTAACGACGACTCAAGATGGGACTCAAGGTTGCAACTAAGGTTCAAACCTCAGACCACTTGAAAGTTTGTGCAATGCATTTATACCCAACATAAAACATATAGTCTGCAAGACGCAAAGAAGAAACCTAGCATTGTATCTAGATGAATAACTTAAATAACAGTATTCTTCTCTTTTTGTGGCTATGTACAGCATTTATAACTTAACCAGAAGCTGTGACTCTCCAGAAAACATGGTACACAAACATTTAATTAAACACTATCACAGAAAAAAGAAATGAAAGCACAACAGGGCCAAATGAAGAAAAGCAGAGACCCCTGGGTTACAGGGTGTCTGGTCTCATGCTTTAGTCCTGCAGGCAGCATGACCATGATAACACAGCACAGTGCTTCACAGATTAAGGTTTTGTGGACAAAATTCTACTGTATTAATCACGCTTTAGAACTGCAAATATGAATACTGTACAAGATAGTACAGGACCTCAGTTTAGCTTTCTTGTTTGGAAAACAACATGGAATTCTTGCTTACTCATGAGCACCATTTAGCCAAGAAGTAATTATATCACACTGCCTTTTCAGATTCAGAGCTGAGAGCTAAGAAGCAGTTCAATGGCTTTCTAGACAGAAACTGTATTTACTACACAAAGCAGTTTTGCAACAAGACTTTGTTAACAGCTGACTTTAAGAAGTGCTGCCTGCCAAAAAGCTTACCTTTCTCTCTTTCAGTAACTGTTTGTAGCCACTGGCACCTAGAGACAGAAGTGTAATGAGGACATCTAAGGAAGGAGACGCAGAAGCTCTTCCTGAAAAAAACCCCAACAATATACAGATTAAATTCGCAAAAATACATTTTATGTGAAAGAAAGCTGATAATCAAGTTTTCTACAGTTATTTCGTACGGATGCAATCAGCCCATGAACTAGTTACCTGGATACATTTTGCTGATCTCCTGCACGAAGGACTCGTTGAAGCCAGCAATGATAGCGCCACCTACTGGAACCATGAAATTTTTGTCCAAGCTCTGAACAAAAGCATCTATTCTGCCTACCCGAGCACCCTTTATCAAAAGGGAACAAAAAAAATTCCACAGCATACATTAGGAAACCACATGATAGCATCATAATTACACAGCAATATAACTGAAATAAATATAATTCCTGAAACTCTCTCAAATACTGTATTTGTGATGAAAAATCAAAAGTCGTAATATTACCTTTTCTTAACATTGCTCACTATTATTACCATTGTCTGCTTACATAGTACCTTACAAATTCCTATTTTGCTGTGATTTAAAATATTGATTTTAGTTCCTAAAAGTCTAAGTGTAGCTTATTTTCAACAAAAAACAAAAAGAAAATCCTCAGAATTTAGTGAGAATTATACAGTTAAAACTGTACAACACAAAACATTTCACAGATTCTCACAGTAAAAGGCTACAGGTTAATGCTTCATTACCAAAGAAGATTTTTCTTGATAGATGTAAAAATCTGCATTAAAACAAACGGACTGTGACAGCACTCCTTATAAAGCTGCTTGCAAAAATCAAGATCCAGATAACTTCCTCTAGCAGATTTTCCCACTTCCAATAAAATAAAAACATCTTTATACCTAGCCACTCAAATATTTTTAAAAGAAAAAAACATAGATTCTGCCGTATATCTTCGAGTAACATGCTACTGTGAACTGTAGAGCTAAAAAGTATGCAGCATAACAAAACCTGAGAAGTATATTAAAGAACATACATATCAAAGTATATCCAAATATCTACATATTAATGTACTACAGAGTAAACCCAAGAAACAGGGAGTTAACACTTATGGCAAGAAGAGTGAAAAAATCAGATCCCACTGAACCACAGTTGTTATTTCTATGTTTTAATAGCTTAGTACATGGGAAATAGAAAGAAACACTCTGAGTTCGTCAGCTTTTTGATGGGAAGATGAATGCCAGCAGCTATCGTTTGATTTAGTTGACAAGAGACCACCAGAGGAAAGGCACAACAAATGAAAAGGTCTCAACAGCTCTTTCCTGTTATACGCTTGCAAGTTCTGTTCACACTGTGCTCAGCATGTACATATTCCTGAGTATTCATTAATAACTACTTCTTCATAGGCAGCACATTTTCTATCACAGGAAATAAATTTTTGTAAATAAATGTAAAACAAATCAGAGCTCAAATGTATACATTTGCATAATCAAAGAACAAACAAACAAACCAACCAAACAAGAAGCCAAGAAAAAACAGAAACCAACACAGTAACAGTTCTATTTGTAGCTTTATGGTCTGAAAAGATTATCATTAGATACATTTAATGCAGTAAAATTCAGCAATCCCACAGTCCCTTCATGTCAGAATTTCACTAAACTTGTGCAAGTTAAATACAATATAACATGTACCAAGTAAATTACAAATAAAGCATATGCCATTTCCTATTTCACATATCACTTCAAGTTGTCAAATCCCTTCAGTCTCTCAAGATTTAGAAATGCCAACATGATATTCCTGTCAATTATATATCAAGCTGGTCTGTGCCCAGTTAATAACATGATGTATTCTTAATTAGAAAAAAAGCAAACAGTATTTTTTAATGCATCCCCTGATTTTTAAATGGATCCCCTGAATCCTGTTAAAAAAAAACAAATCCCCCTACTCTTTTGATATGGGCAACAGAGAGAAAAAAGACATTCAAGAAACGGTGCACAATACATTGTAATGAGCAAAAAATGCAAGAATTCCAAGTTTCACGGCTGTTCTTAGATATGAAGCAGACTCCCCTTCAAACTAAATAGAAACAGAAATTAAACTTTTCTGAACATAATACTGAACTTAACCCAGTTTTCTCAGCCCTTTTCTGTGTCAACAATATTTTAACAGTGACAACATCTATACAGTGTTGCGGTAGAATTTTGTAGTTTCAATTGAAAATCTGTAACTCACATTCTGTTGAAGGCTTAATACTTAGCCAAGTATGATCAATTATTTTATTTTTCATCAACAAGTTCAGGAAATATTTTAAGAAAGCTTATTAAGGACATTTTTCCATTATGAAAGACACTTGAACATAAACAAAACCTAAATAAATTTGGGCTTATTACATAAAAAGCATATAATAAAAATAACAAATATTATTTTTAAGTTCTATGTTCCTCTGCTCTGCTTTCTCAGAAAATTGTTCAATTAGCAGACATGCATGGGATAAGTCTCAAAGCTGTGAAACGTCTGATAAAATTTGCCAGTGTTGTCTACAATCAGAGATTTATTTCTAGTTATTTAAAAAAATATTACTGGAAATACACAGCTCCTACCTGCTGAATAAGATGCATACATTTTGAAGACTGAACTCCATATGCATTGTTGACAATATGAGGAATGTCATAATTTGCACAAATCACTGCCAGTTCCTCCAGCCTATAAGCATAAAATTGTAATTTAGAGAAGTATTGGTAACTGTAACTCATGCTACAAATCAGACCATTAAAAGACTAAAAGGTCTACAAGGAGGTCAGAATGAGAAAATAAACTTTTTTGATTAGTACCTCAAGACAGTACCTGTCACTTAAGCTATAAAGTTTAAGAAGAAAATTCTTTAGCTTTTACATATACTACAAATTGTTGAGCTGCACTGAAATTTTTCATGTTTCACTGAAAGTTTTGTCTGGAAACCAGTAAGCAGATCCCAAATCATTCTGCTTCAGATATAAGCATTTTTTATACTACTTTAATGATAACCAGAGCTTTAGCTATTCACAACTTCTTTCCTCTTCTTCTAATATTCAACCTGAAGATGGCCTAATGGAAGTTTCAAGATGTGTCTTGAGAACCAAAAGCATCATCTAACAGGAAGTTTTTTTACATGCTTCTATTTATTTCAAAGAACTAATATTTTAGCCCTTTGGCTGAAATCTCACTTTATTTCAGATAAACTGATTAACAGAAAAGATATTCTTCAAAGGAATGCAGAACCTTAAAATGTCTGAATGTGGAGATCAACAAATTAAAACTCTGTTCGACTGTTTAATCAGAAATAAAAACAACTCTTCACTTGCCTTTAGAAATCCTTGAAATCACAGTGAGCTCAGCCTGGACTGATTTCTCAGGCAAACTAGGACGTATGTGGCTGCATAAGTCATTTGGGTAAGGGCCTTCAGCATTTTAGTAATACATCTACTCAGTACCATTTTTAAAGCACTCCAATCATGTTTTCTTTCTTAAAAAACCTCCCGATTTTCCCCAAATTTGTGAAAATATTTTAGAAATAAAATCTATTTGAAAAAATAAGGTGATATATAATAAAGTGATGATAAAGGTAATACTTTTTTAAAAAAAATCAGGGAACTCTAAACCTCCAATGCATTTTTACTCTATCTCCTTCTGTACAGGCTTTCACTGTAATTTACTGACATTCATATAAAATGTGACAGAGTATGAAAACATCTTCCAAGACGTGACATTCTTTTGCACTGTAACACAAAATTCAGCTGCAAATCTCAGATTAAATTTTCTGAACCTCAATCCTTAGGAAAACATCACCATCACCACATTATCCCTAAAGAAATAAGTATTTAATGATTAAGAAACACCAGTAGTATAATATACATATTGATATTTTACAGTCAAGATATTTGGCAGGAGCTGCACGCCCAATAATTTTTCACATTTATCAAGATCCTGAATCCTGAACTATGTAACATTAACAGAATACTTCAGGAAACATAACACTACTCAGGGCAAAGTTTTTGCCTTCTGATCTGATCTTAATCAGGCTCATTCCTCACCTTCCAGAGACTCAAAGGAAAACCATTCTCCTCCTACAGACTTCTTATCAAGTGTAGGTCAAGAATTTCCCCGAACTGGAAACATACTGCTATTTATGTTTGTCTTTTTTGAGACTTAAAGGAGCAATAAGATAGCTTCCACAAGTACTGAAAACCAAAAAGTGTCTTTACTTTTCCTAAAAATATTCTATTGAACAATTAGATCCATATTACAATACAGAATGAGAGTGCTACAGTTTAAAAAGAATATGTGATTATGCAAGGGAAGCAAACAATTATGCACAGCACTTGTCTGCTGCCAGGGCTTAAAATGAACCATTAAAAGTGCTGCTAGTCATATCAACAAAAAAAAAGCATTAATATAAGTTTCGCTACTACCTGAATTCTTAAAAGTCACAAATAAGACTTACATAAGTATTCTCCAGTTCATTCTTTCTCTCTTGTAAGAGTTAATAAAAATAAAGCTTTGCTGTCTGCTAAGTACATAAACTTTTTCAAGACACTTTTTTTCTTTTAGTTCTCTTTTAAATACAGTAATTTTAGAGACAACTCCCAGCAACAGCAGGTAAAAGACTGAGAACTGATGTCTCTCTGAGGAAGGGGGTTTATACATTAGTGAATTATTCCTGTAAAGTTAAATAATACTTCAAAGGAAAGCTATAGGTACACAGGCATAAAACTCTTACCCTGACCTTTCAATAATCCTAAACCACTTAAAATTTTAAAACACCACCACCACAACTAAACTAACTCTTACAAATGCAAGATACTTAAAAATAGACATTTAAAATGTTACCCTCCAGAAATGCTGTACAGGATTTTCCTTCCTGTAGGAAGATGAATGTTATGGCCTTCAGTAGTTGACAGTATCCTTTAAATAGAAAGTGCTCTCAAATCCTCCTATATCTGTGGTATATCATAACACAGTGCCACTACCTAATAATTCATCTCTTAGTTGCAGAGGACAAAACAATTGCATGTCAAAAAGAGGAGGCAGATAAGGAAAAGATTCATTTACCCAAGCTATAAAATAGACCATTCAATTTTGATAGCTGTGATTTAACTTAGCCAATAAATCTGCAAGTCAACTTCAAGCAACGTTCATAGTATTCTGACAGAATTATACGGTTTTAACTTCCCTCTAGCAACTGGGTTAACCTATGATAAATACTAGCGCTTTTTTAAAGGTAGGAAAACAGAGTGAAACCTATCTTTGCTTGCCATGTTTCAGAGTCAGTAATGTTTCTTTTCTACACTTGCAAATATTCAACTAAATCTTCGAGATAACAAAGTAATTAACAAAAAAGTACGCACTACAGAGCAACTCTAAACATAAGTCTTTTCAATTTTGTGATAAATTGAAAATAATTAAAGTGGAATAACTGAGTTTAAATAACTACATTTAAAACCATGTAAAAACAAACATCTTACTAGTCTCTCATACTTCAGTGTACTACATAAAAGCCTATGAAAATATAGTTGTTCAATTGTAAAACCTAACAAATTTGCTTTTTGACACTGTGAGCAAATAGAGAAAGCAGGTTTTGTGAGTAACAATGGTGCCCATTTTGGACAAATTACTCAATATACCAAGTACTTTAGCCACCTCTACTCCAACACGCCATTTTCAAATTGAGAAGTTTTTCAAATATTTCACAACCAAACTACACGTTAAAATAATGTCTCAGATACTCTGTTTCCCATCCATAACCGTAATGTTCATCTCAGCTTCAGCAAGTGCTTGAATGACATCTTTGTAGCAACTACAGATGTATATGGACAAATAATATTAGGAAAGAATGCAATGTATTTTAAGCTTCTTTTAATGGTGATTTAACAGCTGGAAATTATGAGAAGTAGCATCAAGCAATCAGGCAGCAAATGTTCAAACCAAGATAAGTTACAGCAGGGCAAGTCATATGTTATACTCATACAGCACATCTGCCCTAGATGCTTCCAAGAGTTTACTTGTATCAGTGTATCTTAAATAGCCCTATAAGCATCAGTATAATACAGGAAAGAATAACTCAAGCAAAGATTTTAAATTTAGCTGTAGATTATTTTCTTAACTGTATTAACAGCCTAGGAAAATCCATCACTGGAGTAGAAAAGGCAACAGTAATATTAAAATGTGGCATTAACTGTTGAACTACATTTCCTGGATTATGTTTCTATGAAAGTCTGCTTTTACTACTTCCATGAAATAACAAGAAAACCACAGCCAAAATGACATTCACTTCACCGTAAGAGATCATTAACCTCCGTTATATGACAGAAGGAAAACCTTCTACATTATTGTCTTTTTTAATATACTTCTCTGAAAGTTGAAACATTGCTTCAACCTGCCATTTTTCCTTAAGCAAGGGGATTAAAGTATCTTTACGCATCCTTGGCAGCAGTTAAGCAATTTTAGGAGCATGGACATTCAAACCATGGAGGTTTTGTTTTTTTTGTTTTTACAGTAACATATAACACACTACTTTCAAAGACTACTTTGCTTACCTATCAGGTACCCTTGGAGCAAAGCAAGACGTTGTAGAATGCACACAAAGAATATTTTCAGCACCAAGAGCCTTGATTTTAGCTTCCACGGCTTCAATGTCTGTCCGTAGCTCATCACCTTCTAATACGTTTTCTATCACCACAGGCTCAAAACCTGACCAAAAAGAGCAAGATCTGAATGCATATCATCAAATCTCTGACTAATTGTGGGGTTTCAGTTCCAGTATAAATCTGGAGAATCTTCTGTTGTTTTAACAGATTCTTTCAGACTTGGATTAAGAATACAGATATATAAACTGTTTTATTGTACAATGTCCACATAACTAAAAACTACAGTAATATTCTTGTTAAATACTAGACTCCAGACAAAAGCATACCTTATATTCTTTGCATGCAACAGCAACAGGTTTGAAGATTTTTTTAAGAACAGATTAACCTCTTCCCTCCCAATTAAGAAGAAAGTGTTTGAGTGGCATTCTTGTAAAACATTAGCATATTAAAACAGCCTCTCTAAAAAAGGATGGCATTAGATGTAGCAATGAAATAATGATCATTAGGAATTGGCTTTCGGCATAAGCCTCTGCCTTATTCAATGTATAAACTTTCAAATTACTTCTTAAAAGATAAAAATGTTCATGGTTGACCTCATTTTGAAAGTGAACTTTGTCATATCATAAAAGCCAAGCTATTTCCCAAGTCTTTTATTTAAGTTTCCAGTTTAAGTTTGTATTTAAGATGGACAACAGTTGAACCTCATGAGGTTGTTTCTCAAGGGCACATGAGAAACATTCATAAGAAGTTATTAACACAAGGGTTATTGATGTATTAGAAACCATGGAAGCACCTAAGAATGGTCATGTAGGAATTAGGGCTTCTCCCCCCCAAAAGGTGGCAGAATCAGTAGCCCAGCTGGAGCACATCTACACCAACACACTCAGCATGGGCAACAAACAGGAGAAGCTGGAAGCCACCATGCAGCAGGAAAACTATGATACAGTTGCAGATACGGAAACAGGCTGGGATGACTCACACAACTGGAGTGCTACAGTGGATGGCTATAGACTCTTCTGAAGGGATAGGCAACAAAGGAGAGGCAGTGGAGTAGCCCTGATTGTTAGGAAGTGGTTTGATTGTCTAGAGCTTAATGATGGTCATGATAGAGTTGACTGTTCATGGGTAAGAATCAGGGGGAAGGCTAACAAGGCAGATATGGTGGGACTCTGTTTTAGGCACAACCAGGAAGAAGAGGCAGACCAAATATTATATAAGCAGCTGGGAAAAGTCTCACAATTGCTAGCCAGCCACTACAGAATAGTTCTAGTGGTCAGGCAGTTGGACTAGATCATTGTAGGTCCCTTCCAACTATCCTATCCAAACTTTTTTATTCTTTTTCTTCATTCAGAGAATAGCATAGCATGGGAACTGACATCCAGAGAGGTTGTGGAATCTCCACCCTCAAAGATTTTGAAGATTCAACCATACAAAGGTATGGTTGACCTAACCTAGCACTTAAAAGAGGTTTTCTTTTTTTTTCTAAAAGAGGGAAGCTTGTCATGGCAGTTGCTCAAATTTCTAGCTTATAAATCAATAAATAAATCAAAAAGGTTTTGTTTACAGAATAAAACACTGGAAACCACATATTCCCTTCCCCAAACAGGTGTGGCATGGCAGCAACATCATGCTAGCTAAAGTGACTGACTTAAAGAACCAGAGAAACATTCAGTTTACTGAATGAAAATAAAGGGGAAAAAGGAGTGATTTCCAAAGCAGTACAACATTGCAGCAGCTATGTAAATTTGTCCTTCATGTCTTAAGACCATGCCTTAACACTGACAAGTAAGGCTCAAACTCTACAGAAGAACTTACATCAGAATGATTTATTGACTTTGTTAGCCCTAGTCTGGTTTTCAGTGAGTGATGCAAAAGACAGACATTGCATTTAATAGACAGTTGTTAGGCATGGATACCTGATTCTCTCTTTAGTTGGTAATTCTTTTAATTCATTATGTTATAGCTACCTTAACTATTAAAAAAATTAACAGATCAATTATATTTTCTCACAACCTTCTCCATCACAAATGCAATTTCCATAGCTTGATATTCTAAATTGAGCATAATACGCTGAAAACACTCCCACTTTTCATATATACGTGTTCTATTTGTTCTGATCTGATTATTTTAAACACCTCTGCATCTTAACTGGACAGAATCCAGTCCCTGCTACCAACTGTTTAGTCATTTTTATCTAATGAATCTTTTATATAAAAAATAAATGTGTCCTAGGAACTATGTCCAGAATCTACGCCACCATCTGCAGGTATGTGCACTGAGCTGGAAAATTATGGTCTCCCTCACTTGCCCTCTCCTCAATCCCATACATCTGTCTGCAGGAGGGGATAGCTTCAGTGCAGGGATAGACTTCTAGACTTAGCTTACTTATAGCCTGGTAAACAAGGAATTCCATTTGAGAGAAATTAAGGTTTGAACTAAGAAAGGCACCAAACTAATTTCATGAGTGAGCTGAGTGACACCGCCAGGTTAAAAACAAATAGTGCAGCTAACACTTCCCATGTTCTAAAAGAAAAGAATGTGCAAATCAGCTTGTCACCTTCTGATCACAATTCCTAGGACACATATACTTTTTGCACAAATCTAAGAGAGAGATTGAATCATGAGCCTTGGCTTTACATAATTCTCAGGACAACAAATTAGGCATCTAACTCTGAGAGTGAACAGTAACTTCCTTAGTATTGTGTTCTCTGTTGACTACTTTATACACCCCTGTACCTCAGCATGGGTTTACATTTTACAAGGCATTAAGACAACAACTCATGTGTGAATGCATGTTATAAATCAGGAGTGTACAAATAAAGCACTTAGAACTCATTAGGCCGTTTCTGGATCTTACATAAGCATATGCATTGATCATTCTGCTAGATGAAGTTAGAAGAATACGCTGTGTAATCAGTCAGCTCCTTCTTACCTGCAGTTATCATTGATTTGAAGCAAGATTTCTGGTCTATACGTGGCCAAATAATGTATTTTGCCTTTGGTCTCTTGTGCCGTAATGTTAAAAAGCACAAAGTTAGACTCATGCCAGTTGCCATAGGAACCACAAAGCAATTGGTCACTGTCCGGACACCTGCACATAAAAAGCAAATCAGAAATTAACATGAAGAACCCATGACATGCCCCCATAAACAAGAGATACTTTCAGATTTACACTTACCAGCCAGCTTTATAATATCCAGAACTACTGAATTAGTAAGTTTGTTCAAAAGGCTAGACCCTGCAGCTTTAGGCTGGACTGCAGAAATATCACCTGACCTTCCAATTCCATGGATCAACCTAAACAAAAAGGGTTGAAAACATACATCAAGTTTTTTCACATCCCAAAGCAATCACTTTTGCTGACTAAAGAGAATCTAATTTGATAAACAATCATGGAAAATGCTGTATTCAATGCAACATCAGTATCTGCCATAATTTGTTCCATTATCACAAACTACATATAAAATACAAAAATACAGGAAGTTGTATCAATTCAATATGGCATTATACTGTTTTTCTCTAATGTTACCAAGGTGTCAGATGACAAGACAGAATAAAATATGCCATCTGAAAGCATTAATAGTAAATCTGAATAATTCAAACTGACAATAATTTGTACCTGTAATGCCTTCGGGCAACAAGTCCTGATGCCACTCTTCCTTCCCTCTCACCTACGCCACAGTTGCCCAGAAAGTTATTGCTATCCATTATAGCAAGTTCATGAAGAAACAGTTCAATGGTGCTTTCATCCCATCCATCTTCAGGACATTTTCCCTTAATAATGATAATATAAATGTAACTACCAAACTTGGAAATTAAAAATGAAGAAAACTTTATCCAGCTTGTTTGATTGCTACCCTCTCCCCCACACTGAACACCAGTTTGTGTTTTCATCATACTTTTATATTATCTAATGCTATGAATTTGTATTGAGAGAAGTTAAATAATTATTTTTTCCATATATTAAGTGCAATTACATTAGCATATCCTGACATTACAATAGTCAGAATATTTTTCACTTTCAAGTGTTCCTTAAAGTACTCACAAAACCACTGCAGCACATAACATGTTAATTATTCCCTAGAAGACTACAGATTATTTGACGTATTCTCTGCACAAGAATCTACTACTACAGGAATTCAACAGAGCAAACTAGATGAAAGGGTGACAATGGGGTATTATAGAACCAAAAATATTAATTATGAGAAGGGAAATATAGTTTCATTTGTAACACATCTTCCTACCTGCATATTTTTCTTTCTAGTTATTATTTAATAGGTAAGGAAACCATTTACAAAACACAACGTGTTAAAACCTGCAACCAGAGATGTGCTCTTTCTTGTGCTCTTCACTGCATTAAGAACTGTACTTATCTTTGCAAACTGCAGAAAAGATGCTCGGAGGAGAGGTACCCATAAACCCCTGAAGCATTCCTATAGCAGCTCAACAGTTCAGAGGCTTTTTCCAAATATCCCAATAACAGTAAAACGAGCTCAGTAAAACTAGTTAATTTCTGAAGTGTGATATGAAGGTTAAGCTTGAAACAGTGGCTGACATGACTAAGGATGTTCAAGAACTGGAACACCTGAGAATTCATTGATAATGACTTCTGTACATTGGAGACAAAGTGCATTGATTTGGCACCTTAAAAGTATCATTTACCTCATGTAATAATATATTAGCACCTTATTGTTTTTAAAAATGTCTTGAACTCTTTCCTGGGCCTTTCCCGGCAAACACACAACTTAAGGCAACTATTTTTTACTCCCAAACACGACCTTTCATTTCGGGGCTCCGTAAGGTCTCTGCCACTACAGCAAAGCCAGCGATGCTCTCCTGAGCCGCCGCGCCCGCCGGCTAGAGGGACGGAAAAGCAGCGCGGGAGCCGCAGCGGCTCAGGAG
>NW_020799098.1:19319336-19322566 GCF_003259725.1 Athene cunicularia
CGGGCTGTGCCCGGAGCCGCCCTGGTGGCGGCGTCTCCATATCCGCGCTGGAGGTGGGCGCTCCGCGGGCAGCGTGGGCTCCCGCAGGCGGCGGCGTGAGGCGGTGCGGCCCGCCAGAAGCGACGTTTCTTGATTCTGAAGAACCTGTCCGTGGGTTGTTTTTTTCCTTCTCCCCTCCTCCAAGTTTAGTACTAGGCTGCTGAGAACAGCCACATAACTGCCTTTAAGGCTCCTGTCGGGGTACGAGCCTTTTCTGCTCCTCACAACGTTTCTGTGAGCGAAGGCGGTGGTGTGAACGTCCACAGCCAATAACGACAATCTACTTACCCGATGCAACTGCAGCCCTGCCTGTTTGCCAGGGCTGTGAAGGCAATGCAAAGATTGCATTAGAAGAAAGATGTTACTAGGAGAGCTAATTTGCTTTAATTTTTTTTACATTGTTTGGTAAAAGATGGTTATGCCAGTAGGAAATCTGGGACAGGCATTACAGCTTTACTAGCAACTGCCAGTGAAGCCTAAGCAGGTGAAAATTTACCTGGAGCACAGGGGCACCTCAGGGCACTTGAGTGTCCAGCTGCCGCTGCTGGCCTCTGCCCTCGGGCAGCATTGGGGGCTGGCAGATTGCCTCTTGTCTTCCTAAAATAACCAGCAGTGAGGGTGCAGGAATTGAAGAGGTGTGTTCAGTACACAGTGTGCTTGTTCCAATGATTAGTTTTAACCAGCCTGTACCTGGTCAACTGAATTTGTTTAGGAAGCTTTATTTGATTCTTCTGTTTTAGTTCTAAGCTCAGACGGCTAATTAACATGTGAAAAGTACATAGCGATCGTCCTGCTGTAGTTTTATTTAGCCTGATTAGGATCTTTCAGGTATTCTGACAGAGTAATCTTACACACCTGTTTGAATTGTTGGGTCAGACTATAATTAATACCGTTTCTTAGTCTTTTTGAACGGAAAAGAGCTTAGCAAGTTGAATTGTCCAGCTTCTTAGTCACCGTAGTCACGCTGCATCTGGACTGTTATGATGTGTCATGTTGCTGTTACTTTACAAATAGAGCAGCTATTCATCTTGTTCTTTATCACAAGAGGGCGCTCACCTAAAGCTAAAAGTGCACGATTGTGCATGTATTCCCCTTTTTTCCCATGTCTTTTTCCCACTCCCAATGTTTCGACACGGTGCTCAGATTTGTATTATAAACAGATGACAAAATATGCTTTATGGATCAGAGGGACAGAGACAAAAGTGTTAGCATGAGAAAAATGGTCCAACTTATTTGCATGATTTAATTGTTAGTAATTTTAATCCAGGTGGCTAATTGAGGGTATATTAGCTACTTGGAATTAAAATTAATAGTTTGTTGAGAACTGTGATGGTGTGTATTTTTGTTTAATTATGAGCTGTCTTAGTGTTTGAACTCTGCACTACTGAAGACTGAGGCAATGTAAAGACTTAGATCAAGACCTGTGAGCAAGTTACAGAATTCTCATTGCAGTAGATAAAAACTAAGTTAACTGTGTTTAGACATATGCTAGCATCTGTAGATGAATTCCTAAACCAGAAGAAATGTCTAATGAGTTATTTCTTGTTTATTTTATTCAAAAGAAAGAACTTTAAAACTTTTTAGAAGCCCATGGATGAACTGTTCAACAGAAAGTTACTGAAACAGCCACAACTCTAATACATAACTAATGTAGCTGAAGGAGACGTACTCTTCCTTAGTGGTCTGCTGGGCAAAATGTTAGACTTCTCCCATTTTAGCTGATCTTATTGTTTGCTTCACACAGGAATTAACATCGGTATAATTTTCTGTACAGGAAATTACATCCAGTTGCTATAACCTTCATATACTCATTTACTAGGTATAAAGTGGCTATTCATCTGGCATCACAGTTGACTTGAATATGTTGCTTTTAATAGGAAGGAATGGCAACAGAAATGCAAGTTGGAGCAGATTTTATCAAATGTTACAGATATTAATAGTTACATAAGTAAATGATACTCAGCTGTGTTCCAAAGTCCACCGTCTGGCAGGTAACCTGAGACAAAGCAAACACAAGTCAAGCATTTCAGTAAGGTTTTATTTTTGTCAGTAACCAACCAAAGTAATTTTCTTTCCATGATCCAGGTTATGTACAGAATGAATCCTTATGTAATGAATAATTATGAGAATAATGAATAATAAATGTGTGCAATTACTATTTTAGCTGAGAACTGATTTGCTCCCAGTATAATCCAGAATCCCAGTTTTATACAAGTATTACATGCGTGTATCTTTCTCCTATATTTCACCAAAATCTTTGAGTGCTGCACTGAGGAAAACCCCTCTCCTATAGAGAAGTGTGGGAGAAGGCATCCACATCAGCATCTGACACAGTCTGTTGGGGTTACAGTTGTATTCTTTTTTTCTGGTTAGTAACACAAGGATGGTTGTGGGAACATGGAAATAATGACAGTATAGTGACATTGTTCTCACTTCTGTTGTTTTTTAGGCTTCATTTTGGAAATTACCGTGATGGTGTAGGACAATGTCTTTCAAAGTATGGGGAAGGGAGAGCAGCTGGCTAGTGGAAAGTGGTGGCTGGGAGAGAAACTTGTTTAAGACACGGAAATGATAGTTTTTTGAGTAGTTGTTTTTAAAATGAAAATAAAACCAAAGTTAGTGCGTTGGATATATTACAGAGAAATTAATTATTTTGCTTTTGTTTTTAACGTCCAGCATGCATTTAAGCTTGTAGGGCAAGTCCTCCTATATATCATTTACTTAAATGTTAGAATAGGAAAATAAGCTTTCCTGCATTTTCGAAATTCATTTGATTTCTCAGTTTTGAATCGAGTTTCAGGGCTGTTTTTGTTAAACGACTTGAAGCGAAAATAATGCAAGTAGGGAGGCCTGTAGCCGTGATTTCCCGGAGGAACGCTGGGCCGGTCGTGCCCTTCTGAGGCTGCCTTAAACGCTCTGCGGAGTCGCTCCGGCCGGCCGCAGCCCCTGATGCCGCCCGGCGCTTCTCCCCCGAGCTGGCCTGCGACAGGAGCTCCAGCGGCGGACTCCGCCACTCCCCGAGCACAGTTTTGCCGTGAGGCGTAAATTCTCTGCAAAGTGATGTGCTCGCTCCGTGCCCGGCGGTTGTCCTGGAGGAGCCGGCGGGGCCCTGGCGGAGCGCCCGGCGGTGAGCGCTGCCCGAACACACGGTGCTGCTGCGGGGATGGCGCCGCGGCCCCTTTAAGGCGGCG
>NW_020799098.1:19322616-19343009 GCF_003259725.1 Athene cunicularia
GGACAAGGAGCCCCGCGCCGCCGCAGGTACGGCCCCGGGCCGCCGCCTCCCCCGCCGGGCTCGGCCGGACGCGGAGGGGAGCTGCGGGGAGTGCGCTGGCGCGGCTGGGGGCAGGCCGCCCTTGGTCGGGGAGGGCTGCCCGGGTATCTCTGGGGCGAGAGGTAGCCCCCTGCCCTGTCTGGCTGACGAGGCTGGGAAAATACCTGTAGGGATTGAAGTACGCTTGATGTGCCATGCCCGGCGCCTCCTTAAGGTGTCCCTGTCTCCTGGGAAGCTTATTACCGGCTTTTATCGCCGGGCGATGTCAACGAGGGGCAGCGGTGCGTCACCCGTGCTCGGCATATGGGCTCCCTGACCATAACCCTGGAAGGGAAAGTGCTCTGAAAGGCTCGAAATTCAAATGCTTTGTCATTCTGTGCAGGGCTGCACGAACTCATTTACATTTTCATGAGTGTCTCCACTGTTAACTTCTCCTTGTTCTCTGTCTACTGTTTTGTTGGACTTACCTTTGTTTGCTTCTGTTTGTATTTTTTGAAAGTTACGGCTTTGCATGTTTTACAGACTGTGTTCTGTGGTGGGACTCCCTGCTGCTTCCTGAACACTTGGCGAACTCAGACCTAAGTTTTCTATTTGTCTCACCTATTCCAGCAATTAGTTGCTTGTGATACTCATGTTTTCATCCTTTTAATAAATTTTAGTCTGTTTCTGTTCTTTGCTCCAGGCATCTGTTCCCGTCTTTCTACCATCACATGTATTAAGAGTTTTTGATGTGGACACTTCTGTCATATTTTTGGTTTTCATAAAAATTTATCTGCTTTCTATGTTTTGAAATCTAGCCTTGGAGAGAGAAGGAAATGTAATGTGAAGATTCAGAAATGCAGAAGCTTAGTTATCAGTTTGAAAGGAAGCATAAGCATGGCCATTATCTAATTCTAAATATACAAAATTATAAACTACACAATATTTATTGCTTACTTTTTTTCTTCAGACTTGCAAGCTTTCTGATTCTGTGCAACTTTGTAAATAGATGGACATCTAGAAAAGGTTTGCTGATGGAAATCTGTGGTCTTCTATCACTTAATAACATTTGCTTTTGTAATTATACCATAGGATTTCTTGCCAGCAACTGGTAAAAATTGTTCCATTTGCAACAATAGTATATTAAAAAAAAAAAATCGAAACAAAACCTGTCCATGTGAGCAAAATAAGTTGTAAGGTTATTAAAGTTGGGGTTTTTTTTAGTAGCCACAGAGAGCTTTTGGTAGCGTACTGTGTTTAACTGTAAGAAAAAAAAATCTCCTCTTTTAACCAGTGGTTCCAAGCATAGACCAGACTTGTAATACGAATGTGCCGTTAAAATGTTAGAGTTCTGTCTTGTTCCCACAAGACTTAAGATGTGTTAATGAGACAGTGCTTTTAACAAAACATCATAGTCAATGCTTCAGAGTGGAGACTAGAGCCGTGGGTCTTGCACTACTGGGGCAGTTGAGGTGGCGAATGCAGAGTACTGCTTGGGATCTGACCCAGGAGTATGTAAGAAAATCTCAGAACTGTGGGTGATCATAGCATCTCATCTCTTGCTGTTTCTTCCTTGTCCTTACCTTTTCTGTATCTCTAACACTTGAAGGTACAGCATTGTTTCATGTGTCAGGTGGAACAAACAGGCAAGGGATGTTATTCATGCATGTTACTGCAACACGGGGAGTGATTTCATCATGGAATTATGGTCAGAATATGAGACTGTATAGAAAAAGATGGAATTGGTTGAAGGGACTACCTTTAATTGTGTTAATGTTAAAATAGTATAAAGCTAGTTTAGTATTGAAGGAGTTCATACATGTTACTCTTGTGAAGTGTATTAGTTTAGCTTATGCCATGTTAACACGATGGAAGAACAGGTTGAGGTGTATAGGTGGATGATAGTATGTCTGTCTTCTTCGACACGTCCTCATCATTCCAGTACAACAGCCTGAAAGCTGTAGGCCTTGTCCAAATTAATTTGAAAACAGTTATTGAGCTTGGTAGTTAGGCTGTGTATGTGTGAGATCTGGTCTCCCGAGTGGGAGTTTAATGAGTAGTTTTCAAGAGCAGTTCCAAGAAAAAACTTGATTAGTTACATTTTTACGTTTAGAGACTGCACTGGGAGTAAGTTGTGACAATGATATGCTTTCACAGTGGAAAACTTGCTTAAAATAATTTTTGAAGAGACCACAAACTCAGTAAACCCTGCCACATTCAGCAAATACTAGCTTCAATTAAAATAGCTTATTTTCATATGGAGAGTATTGATAAACTGAAAGGAAACTTCTTAAAACCACCAGTTTCCTTGTTTTCAGCCTATGTTTTTGTACAGCCACATCACCCTGGTAACAGCAGGCTTTCTAGTAGCACAGTAGCAATACTGAACAGATCATAAGTTTAAAAAAATAATTTTCTCTTCTTCCTTGAGCATACAGCATAATGTGGTTTCTTTGGTTTTAATTTGATTTTTAATTGAATATCTTTTTCCTGCAGTTATCTTTTATGTTACAAAAGGCATGATTGAAGAATTTCCTCGAGGCAGTGAGACTACTTATGGTTTTAGATTCTGGAATGAATGCACAGAAATTAAAAACTGGCCTCTGAGAAAGTTGTTTTTCACACAGACAGCTTCGGTCTTTGTGATAGAAAGTTCATCTGTAGGTCCTCTTCACCTGGAAGATGAATGTGCAGAGCAACTTAACATGGATGTTGCATTTCATTTGGTAACAGTATAATGCAGAACCCTGATTTTGCCTTCACTGGCAAAAATATGTAGTAGTTGCAGCTCAGCTGTGTGATGTGATGTTTCTCATGTAGGGGTAGTTGAGGCTTGAATATGGAATAAGAACCACCATGTCACCAAGTGACTTCTTCCATAAAAATAAGTGTATTGTAGGTTTTTTTGGTTTATTTCCCAAACTCACTTAAGTACTTTGTGACCAGAAAATCTTAGAACCCTTTCCTTCTCTCTTGGTGGCTGATGCTATGAAATGCAATTTCTTGATTGTCCCTGACAGTCCCAATAAAAATCTTAAAATTAAACTGTAATTTATTGAAGAAGTATTGGCCAAGTAGTCTAACAGATTCTGATCTAATGTAGTTGTTGATCCTTATGAATGAGCTGTTACTAGATTTAAGCCTTCTCTTCCTGTTGCCAAATTACGCTAAGGTTTTCTTATATTTTATGCTTTCTAGTTGTTGTGGTTTGGAAGCCATGTTATTATCTGTGAGTGGTTCATGCAAGCAAGTGGTAATATTCTAGAAAACTTCAGAACATGTCCTGTGCTACAAAAAGGAGTTCCAAAAACCCAATTGTGATTTTTATTATTTATTTTTATATGGCTATCCACAAACTCTTTAGAAGTATATTTTCTGAATGATTCTAGAAGAATATATGAGTTTTATCTTGCATTTCTTCAGGTTCTGGAATGGGAACAAGGCAAATTTATCTGTGAATGTTTAACATAGAATAATGTAGCTATTTCTTAATACAAAAATGAGCCATAATCCACAGATGCATTAAAATGCGCTCAGTAAGAACGTGGTATAACCTTAGCCTGAAAAAAAAGGTACAAAAATCTACAGTTTCAAAACTTGCAAAGACATAGTTTGAAAAAGTTTAAAGAGCAATAGAAGTATTAAATCCTGACAACTTATTTTCTAGTTGTCTTTCTGAATGTTTGCATAGATGCAATAGTTGCATAAATGCCTGCATAGAGCTGATCTTTTGGTCAGTACATAAAGAAATTCTACTAGGAGTTGATAGTATTTGAACATTGGAATGGTGATGGCAAGCAGTACTTCACTGGGATATTGGTGCAACTTGTTAGCGCTAGTGTAACGGATTGTTTTGTAAATAACCTCATTGTGCCTTAGCAGATAATGAACATGTTAGCCAAGCTGTTAAATGAATGGTATGATACCATTCTAATAGTGGGTAACGGTCAGTTTACTTTCAGGTAGCTTTCTCTACAGAAGGACACAAAAATCTTAATAAGAATGGTATGTAAAATCTTTAGCACATTTTTTTACAGATACGGTTTTGAAGGGACCTTTTTCTTGTAGGCTTCCTTATTTAAATAAAAATTTGAAGAAATCCTTGGAAAGTGTAAACACTTTGCAGTGGTAGTCTCAAATTAGTTGTTGCAGATTTGGCTGATTTACTTGAAACAAAAAGTTGATTAGAGGCGGATAGATCAGTGGGAAAACTTGCACTGATTTAATGGGCCAGATTTTTCAGCCTGCTGTTGAATGGGCATTAGCAGGGAAGGCTGTTAGCTTCTCAGTGTGTTTACTTAAGTTGTGAATTTGTAGTACAAATTACACTCAAGATGGCTTGTTTTCTTATTTTTCAGGGCATACAGGACATACTGCTGATATGAATATATTTTTAGATGATCCAGAATTTGCAGAAATTATTCTGAGAGCAGAGCAAGCTATAGAGTGTGGAGTTTTTCCAGAAAGGATCTCACAAGGATCCAGTGGGAGTTACTTTGCCAAGGATCCAAAAGGGGTGAGCATGTTACTCAAAGTCAGAGACACTGTCAGCAATTAGTTTAAAATGGAAATTTTAAAAATCTATTTAAATGGAAATTAATTAAAATAAGTTGTTTGATAATTTATGTTATGCCAAAATCTATGCTGGGAAAAATCAATGCAAGAAATACTTAGATTCCCAATGATGTCTTGCAGCATAAGCTAAGCCAAAATAACTCTTATTTCTCTGTTGCAGTTTTACAGTTTTTTGAATGATCTGCACCAAAGAAATATGGAGAAAATAAAAGCGCCTCTAACTGCTGAAAACAATTCAGGAATTCCTTTGTGCAGAATCTAACTTTTTGTTCTTCGTATGTTTTAATTGATTTTTGACACAACTGAGCTTGTGATTTGGATACTGTTTAGCCATTAGCCAAGCTTTTTATATTTTTATTTCTTTTCTTTTTAGTTTTAGTCTTAGTTTAGTTTAGTCTTTTGTTTAGGTCACGTCTCCTTCCTCTTATATGATTGGTAGATGAGTAAGAAAAGTGATATAAACAAATCTACCTTTATACTTGTACTTGTCTGCCGAATCTTCACTTTCCCTCCTTTAGTGGTAGATGGTACCGTGAATAGCGATCATCAAAGAGGTGTTGAAAGGTTACCTTGGGACAGAGAAGTAACAGTTACCTGAATATCTTGCTTGAAAAGTAACATTTGGTTAGCATTATTTAGTAAGAGAAAATTATGTTTCAGACATACTTTCACATTGTTTTCTTTAAATCAGAACTACTTTGTCTGCTTTCCAACCTGTTTGAAAAAAGACACTTCCCAACCCCCACACCATTGTTAATTTGTCATATCTGATTTTATTTTAAACTCGATGAGTAGTCTTCTGGTCTTAGGTAGATGTAGGTATTCACTAATCCTGAAGATACCAGTTGTGTTGGACATGGAAGTTGTAAAATTTTAAGTGTGTAGGTTTTTAGAACATATTAAAAATTGTTGTTCTTCACTGCATCCCCAGAATGGTCATTTCCCATTTGTTTAGGAAGTATTATATTTTTTGTTTAGCTTTTATTCATATTATTGGTCATTACAGAATATATTCCTGTTTTGCCATTTCATTTTCAGACATGCTTTGTTTTAATGACACTTTTCTGGTGATAGTTTTTACACTTTATTGAATGAGTGATTTTTAGGATAGTTACCTGACTTAATACAAATAAGCATATGAATTTATGACTTTATGTCTTAGATGGAAAGTAACAGAACTACCCCTTCAAAACCTTCTAGGAACTGCACACTGCAATTCATACTCCTGTGTTCCAGGAACACTTGGTAGTCATGACCCCTGGTGGAGGACAGCCAAAGTAGGTTGGGAAGGAGGGTGTCTCTCTTTTTGAAACTGATAGGAAAAAAAAAAATTTTCTTTCTCTGATCGCGTTGTGGGATTCTTGCTGTCACATACAATGCTGTTAATATGAAAACCTGTTCTAAGTTTCAGCAGACTTCTTAAACTTCAGGTCACTTCCCTACTTCAGTAGTTTAGTTCTTTGTAGGTTTCCAGGTTGTATGCTTATATATACATATTCAAAATTTACGCTGTTTTTAAAGAGGTATTTTAAACTAGGATTATAGCTTATTTAATATGCAATAGGAAAAAATCTGAGTAAGTAACCAAATACTGGTTTAAATCAATACTTTTTAGACAGGTCATGCATTGAATTTTTGAAAGCGTATTCTATAGTGTTATGCTAAAAATGCTTTTGAACTGGTTAAAGGGGGAGTGTGTGTTTTGAGTTTTTCTTAATGGTAGGCAGTTGAGATCTTTTATTTTTAGAACATTAGTTGGTTGAGAAATTACTTGAAAAAGTCATCCCTGTTATGGATCGTATGTGCAAATCTGTTTTGTCTGAAGCCTCTCCAGACTGATTTTGCAGTTTTTTGGTGACTAGCAAATGCCTGAGAGGCTCACTGTGCCTTGAGGCTAATGAGAGAGTATTTACGCTTGATTTTTGTAACCATAGCATTTTGGATGGAACACCTTACTTCCTTGTTCTTACATGGTGATTTTTTTTTGTTGGTTTTACTTTTGTTTTGCAGTGAAGTGTTGGGTTTGTTCCTAATTAAGTTCCTAGTAGTGACTTGCTCTCCCCCTTTATGCAGGTCATTGATTTCAATGTAAGTATTTAGGAGAAAAGACTGAAAAAACACCCATTTTTTTAACGTGGGCCATAAAAATTTCATTGCAAAAGTATTTGGAAACATGGGACTGTGAGAATAACGATGCTGAGTTCTTAGCTGCCTTTCAATTTTGCTTTTATTCTTTGCACTAAATTTAGAGCTTATCTAAGTTTGTTATCCATATTAAAATTCTGATAACACTTAATTTTCTCAGTAGTGCAACGCCCATTTGTAGAAGGGATTTTGCATCCTGTTTGTCAGAGTATTGCATCATTCTACTTCAGACCAGATTTGTGACTTGCTTTCTCCTATTTGTTTTGAGTAATCTCTTCCTTAAGCTGGGAAAGAGCTTATTAAAGATGTGCTAAGCTTTCTTACTGGTCAGCTTCTGAAGTGTTTACCCACACAAATACCAAGTTACAGGTAAAATAACCTGTTTCCCTTAGGTCATCTTATTCACTGATTTGAGTCTATCAGAAAG
The DNA here is from genome assembly GCF_003259725.1 of Athene cunicularia. NCBI lineage: Eukaryota > Metazoa > Chordata > Aves > Strigiformes > Strigidae > Athene > Athene cunicularia. Next base: position 19,329,782 of record NW_020799098.1, read on the forward strand.
ATAAAACTAAAATTGCCTGATTAACACTAGAAACTTTTTGCATTTATTGGCATAGATGTGTACTGGTATGAAGCAGTTCATTCAACACTTCACAACAGGGCTGCTTATTTCTGCATTTGTTGTTCATTATATAAGCAATAAAGTAGAAGACATTGTGTCTATTACAAACTGTTCTGCAACATGTTTTTGACAGTTTAGCTATTGGCTAATGCTAATGCCAATGGAGTCAGTCTGGTTCTAATCTGATCCTCAACAGCAGTGACTTTGCAAAATTTAGCAAGGTTCTGACTTCAGTGAAACCTTGAAAACTGTCTCTAGATTTGATAGTGTAGCACAGTATGGTCCAGGCAAGTAATGGAAAGGGCTAAGCTCCTGTTTAAAATGGGCAGTTTGTAGGAAGTATCCAGAGAGCGATTCAGAAAAGAAGTAATTAGTGGCTTGGCATATACTACCAAATACACCACTGTGTCTGGGAAATGAAAAGCTGCTAGCTTTGTTTTGTGTGGGTGGATACCTGTGATTCAATAGGAGAAGATTGAACTCCATAACAATTCTAAACCTAACATTAGAATTTTGACTAAACTGGTATACTAAGTAAATTCAGTTTCTAAAGTGTGATTTTTTTGGGGGGGAAAAAATGTTCAGAAAACATCATCTTGGTCTTTCATGTTGCACAGAATATTTTTTCTAAGTGCGAGCTTTTGTGCAGGTCTAAACTGAATTGTGTCTGTGAAGTTTCATAGAACTTGCTTATCATTTTGAAGGTAGCCTTAGAGTTACAGATAACAGCATACCAAAAGCAAGAGAATTTTTGTCAATTTGTTTCCTTCCCCAGTTGATAGGAACCTTATAGGATGAATCCAAATAACAATATTTCATAACTTATTTCTTCTGGTAGTTGATGGGAATGAATCAAAATAGATGGACAGTACGGGTGATGCTACTAATGCCTGGTGTCTTGTGTGATCTGTTTACAAACTGAATGAAAAAAGTTCTCTGTAGTTTGTCTTGGACAATCTTGGACTAATTGGATTGTCTTGGACAAAGTGGGTGAAAATTCTGTAGAAGCTAGAACAACTAGTCTTCTTCCTAATCTAGTTGAATCAGCAGTTACTTGAAGCAGAACACTCATTTCTACACTGACAGCAAACTTGTTCATGACTTAAGAGTGTCATCTGTGAGTGATGGTGCAACAACTGGCAGTGTTTAGCTTAATGAGTTATTCACTTTGAGAAGGATTTAGGAAAGTACTAATTCGTGAAAATGCTTCTTAAACAGTTGTTCTTAAATATTTATTAGATAAGAATTTCATTTATTCACCATGGTCCTGTGAGAAGGAATGAAGATACAGCATTTCTACAGCATTTCACTTGAGATATGGAAGAGTCATTTCATGGACTTTATGCACTAGGCTAAAGTTTATCACAGACAATTGGAAGGTTATATATTTTAGTGTGGTAATAATCTTGTGGTTTGAGGTTAGCAAATATAGAATTGTGTGTAGGAGGCACCTTGAGAAATCATCCATTTAATGCCTGTGTTATGGAGCAAGATCATTTTAACATGATTTCTGATGAATGTCTAACCAGCCTGATAGCGGCATCCTGTTTCAGAGACTCTACAACCTGGCAGTCTGTTCCAGTCTTGAGCCACTCTTAAGGTTCAAAAGGGTTTGTGGTTTTTTTTAACTTAACTGCTGGGATTTAAGCCTATCATTTCTTGGCTTGTTAACAGTAAATGTAGTGCACATTTTTTCTCTATAGCAACCTATTACATAGTTCATTGTGCCCTGATTTCTTTTAGGCTAAACAATCCTTGTTATACAGGCTTTCATTATTCACCTTTTTTTTGTGCTTATTCTCATTGTTTTTTCAACTTTCTTCAGTTTGTTAACAAATTTCTTGAAGCACAGTGTCCAAAATTGGATACAATACTTTGAGTAATTTTAAGCTTTACTACAGGTCTCCAATGTAAATGGAGGCTGATAGTGTGAGCCATTCTCAGCTTTGAGTTGAGGAATCTACAGCAGTGGTAAACAGCACCACTCTTGGGAATTGAGGAGTGCAGAACGTTTTGATCCCTTCAAACTTAAAGTAATAAATAACATAGATGTAAAACAGAAAAGGTGGCATCTGATTATTAGCATTCTGTATGTTTGTCACTTTCCTGGAACCATTATGTCTCTGAAATACCTCATCAATCCCTTAATTGGTGGGTTGAAAATTATTTTTAAAACTACTTTTAAAAGCTCATTTTTAAAAATCTCAATATAAAAGAAATTATATTCTAAAATGCTGTCCTCTAATTTTGAAAAACTAGTAAATGCTAGCTGGCTTTGATTTTTCTCTTATGAAGAGCTTATTCTGAATTTTTACTGCTGTTAGATAAGCATTTGATGATAAATTTATTTGGAATACCATTTTGTTAGTTTTATTATTTGATAATCTAAAAAGAGCAACTGTAAATGCAATGTATAGCATCTGACCAATACTTTCAAATAACTAATTTTCATTATTGCAACTCATAGTATTCATACTTTAATTTTATATTATTTATCCTAGAAAATTATTGGAGTGTTCAAACCAAAATCTGAAGAGCCTTATGGACATCTGAACCCAAAATGGACCAAATATTTTCACAAAGTTTGTTGTCCTTGCTGCTTTGGCAGAGGCTGCCTCGTTCCAAATCAGGGATACCTTTCTGAAGCTGGTGCCTATCTTGTGGATGACAAGCTTGGGCTAGGAGTTGTACCTAAAACCAAGGTAAAAGTTAAAGTACATGAATTATTGAATGCAAAAAAAATATAGTGACTGACTTGTCACTCTTTGGACTGTAGTTACGGAGACATCCTTGTGTATCATGCATTATCCCCAAGTCATTAATGAACTATTGCAAGTCCAAAGGCACAGTGGTTTGGTGTAGAAATAATGACTGATTTTTGTTTTAAAGGATAAGTATGAAATCTGAATTGAATCTCTTCTTTGGAACTACTTCAGTTTCTAGTATTTTCTGATACTCTTGTGCCTTATGTTCTGGTGCAAAAACCTTAAAAAGCAGCATATAGAGATTCCTGGTTTTGTTTGAGATATGTAAAATAGCATATTCATATTTTCGTATAAAATTCATCTGTTGGAAATGCCTGATGCTTCCTTTTTGCTTTTTTGACAACTGAGCATAAAATTTACTGTGATTTATAATTGAAATAATAAGGAATTCTGAGCTGTGTTTCTAACTTTCATATTTTAAGGTTGTCTGGCTTGTCAGTGAGACCTTTAATTACAGTGCAATAGATCGTGCAAAATCAAGAGGAAAAAAATATGCTTTAGAGAAAGTGCCAAAAGTTGCTAAAAAATTTAATCGAATTGGACTACCTCCTAAGGTAAGATGTCAAATAAGTAATTTGTGTGTTTCTTGATTCTTACACAAAACTTTGAATTAAAAAAAAAGAATATTTGTAGGTAACTTCAGTGGTAAAAGAAAAACCGTGTTCCTTGTTGAAAACAGTGATTGAAGTTTGATAATATGACTGTTCTATGCAAAATCTATCCACTGTTACATCATTCCTTCATCTGAACTACTTTAATAATCTTGCCGGTTTTTGTTTCAGTTTGCAGTCTAGCTTTTTGCTGGAGGAGTAATATGTCAAAATGTATATGTCTCACCCTTGTGGGTTTTTTTCTTGACTGTTTAGTATGTTTTCCTTCAGTGTCATGTTTTTATATTGTTAATTGTTTCTTCCATGCAATTTATCTAGTGCTTTCATTTTTCCTGACTCTTTATTTTTTTCCTTCTGTTGTTCATTTTATTCTTTTAGATATGTGATTTTTGTGTTCCTTCTATCTTCCTTTCATCTTGTGTGCAGGATTTCACTGACTAAAATGAGCCTTGTATCCCCGAAATATTACCACAGTTTTGATCCATGTGACATACATTACACAAGCTTGTATCAGCATGGTTATTCCACATGCTTTGTATTTATCCATGTCTCTGCATGTCTGCATCTATCAGTGTTTTACTTCTCAAATATAAGTCCTCTTGAGAATTTTAATCTGGAGCACCTTTCTTGTTGCCCACACCTGTGGAGCCTATGCTATCTATAGTTTTTTTCCTTGGACTCTTTTGAGAAATGTATTTCAGCCATTTTCATGCAAAAAGCGTCTGTCTTGAAAAAATGGTTAATGCTGCTGTTCTCACAAATGAAACATACAAATTTTTCTGAGAGGAAGATTTTTCTCCTGCAATTTCTTACGAACTATTGAAAAAAGTGTTCCCAATAGAAAAGAGAACAGATGTTATTTCTTTTTCTTTTGTTCCAAATATTGCTTATAACACTGTGTGTTCATTCACATTGAGCTGTCCGGCTGCATCTTATTCCTGGTAAACTCAGTGAGTGCTTAAACAAATATTAAAAAACCCACCAAAAAAAACCAGAAAAAACCCTCATGATTTGAGTCTTACATTTTTCCTTTTTTTTTTTTTTTTTATTGTTATACTTCCTGTTTTCTGAACTTCGAACATATATAATCAGTTCTTCTGTTAATGTTAAGTTTAGTTATGTGACCTGCTCTAGTACATTTTCCAAATGCAGTTTCATAATGTTTCAGGTTGGCTCCTTCCAGCTGTTTGTTGAAGGATACAAAGAAGCTGACTACTGGCTCAGGAAGTTTGAAACTGATCCTTTACCTGAGAATACAAGGAAGGAATTTCAGTCACAGTTTGAAAGATTGGTTATCTTGGATTATGTCATCAGAAATACAGGTATTTGTTAATGTCTCTCAGTATCTACTTTTGTGAGGCAAAAATGGTAAGCAGTTCTGGCTGAAAGCTGCTGCTGAAGGCTTATAATGCATTTCAGATGCTTTTCTCACAATTAAAGGCCAGAATGTTGCATTTTAAACTTTAAAACATATACTTTGGATTCAAACATTGAATATTGCAATATGACAAAGTCCAAACAATGCTCTTTAGCTGTTACTTGATATTTTAAGCAGTGTAAGAATTCAAGAACAAATACTTTCATTATGCTTTAATTCTGTCAATAAGCTAAGTCTGTCCTCATTAAGATAAGGGATGGTGGTGAGGTTTCAGGAACCAAGAGAAAGCCATGACTACCCTTTCTTTTATACTAAGTTGGAGCAAATAACAGCACAGGTTCACATCAGTGCAAAATAGTTCATATTCATTATGACTAGGCACTGAAGTACAACTGTGGTGTGTATCTCTCTGTTCTCCTTGGATTCTTGTTTCTTTCACTCAGAAGCTGGGATTTTTCTGTTGACTATGTAGGTGATTTATTTGCTCAAAAATCCAGAGGCAGTTTTATATTTAAAATACTTCCTTTGCTACTTTTTACTCTTCTTCAGTCATACCAGTGCTAGTTCATTTTCCTTGTCTTAAATAAGTCACTCTAACCTATTTTCAGAAGCGAACTAAAAGAGGAAAGTTTTGTAAGAACGTATTACTTCCTACCTTTTGCTATAAACTGTCAGCTTTATCGAATAGATCCCAGTGTTTCCAAACAATTACTGTGTCCTGTGAAGTTATTAAAATTGTAAGGAAAATACTCAAAATGTAAAACCTCATTATGTGGATGATTTTACCTCCACCTAATATATCTGACATGAAGTCTTCTGATGGATACAGTCATCCTTTCTCTGAAAGACCTTGTCAAAGCCTTCAGTGTCTCAATTTTGTCTGAACGGTGCAGACATTTTCAGCTTCTGAAAGGCTCTTCAGTTTTTTCCTACCTCCATCTTTGGGGAGTCTCTTTTTCTCCATGTAGTCAAACATCATAGTATCTGTAATTTTGGGGGGCCTTTCCCTTTCCCCATCAGCTTAAAACGAGCTTAAAAGTTAAGTCATTGTGGTTGCTGCTGCTGACTGTTTTCCCCAGGAAAAGTGCACACTACAGCCAGTCTTTCTGCATAAAATGAGTGAAAGTGATTTCTCTTAGTTTCCTTGATATTTTGCTGTATATTCAGGCAGTTGGGTAAACTAAATCAGTAATACATTCCTAAGAACACTTGGTAAATTTTTGTTTTTTCCAGTAAATCAGTTGCTTCATACATTTCAGTAAAGCTCAGCCACATGTATTGTGATAGAGATACACAGTTTTGTACAGTTTTGCCTAACTCCTTTGGTAAATTCTCAGTTTACAATATTACTCATTGTATATCACTTTAGATGATGATTTCTTTATAAATGATGTGTTGTGACATGCATTTTCCTGTTTAAAGACAGAGGTAACGATAATTGGTTAGTCAGGTATGAAAAACAAGATGATGGACTTGATCTGTCAGATAAGGTAAGAAAACTGTACTCTGAAACTTATATTCTTTAAATTGTTCAGTTTTAAAACTTGGTCTTGCAGGGGATAAAGTGCGTGGATTTAATTCTGGAGCGGGGTCTCAAGAAATCTGATAGCTGCAAATTATTCTAGGCGAAATGAATGGAACAGTTATTTGGATTAGACTAGATAGAACAGTTCTAGAAGTGATTTTTATTGTTCTGTATTTTTTCTTTACTAGCTTGGGCTATAATAATAAAACTGCCCACTGTTGCTCAAGCACACTTCTTCAGCTATTTATGTGCTCTGCTTCTCTCGTATTTGGGGGAAGGGCTCCTTTTTAGTGGTGACAGAGTAAGAATTGTATGTGCTGGAGTTTATGATACTGCTCTGTATTGTTTAAATTTAAGCAGTGAAGCTAAAAAGTATATTGTATTTTTATTGTATTTCACTATTTTTGAAAGCACATAGGTATCACTTCTGAAGTATTTCTTCCGTAGGATAGCCAATGGACTATAACTAAAGAATCTACTATTAAAATTGCTGCAATTGACAATGGTTTAGCATTTCCTTTTAAGCATCCTGATGAGTGGAGGGCATGTAAGTATTGCATTCTTCAATCACCTTCCTTTTGGGAGAGTAACTTCCAAATAAGCATTTTTGTTAGTTGTGTAGTGGTAGTAAGAAACTAAGAAATCATTGCTGTAGTTTATATATTGAATTTTTAAATGATGTACTCTTCCTTAGAAAGTTAGCAACAATTGCCATTTTTCCAATGGCATGTGTAATTTAGTCCTCCTTCATGTTTTTTTTACCCTTATATCTTTAAGCAATATTAATACATAGATATGCATAAACATACTACTGTATGTTTGGTGTCTTATTTAACGTCTGTTGATATTAATTACTCTTACAATATCTCTTGAAAAAGCTGTTTAATAGCAATTATGTGAAAAGTTAAGAATGGTTTTCTCAGCATGCTTCAAATAAGGCATTTTAATAAACAAAATATTATTAAAAATAGTAGCTACTTTTTTGTTAATTTTTCAGTATGAGTCAAATGTCTGAAAGATTTCTATTTGATTGCAGCCATTATTTTACTCCAAAGGACACTGCATTACTAAACTAGAAGGCCTCTACTGTTGCTTACAGTATTTAATTTATATAACTTTTTTACTTATTGCTTCAACTAACTATTACTTAAAATATATTTTCACTCTTTGAAAAAAAAAAAAATAAAAGGTGAAGTAGCTGTAAAGCTGCTTTTCTAACAGTAGCCAAAAGAGGTATATTGGCTAATAATGGTGTGAAAAATGGTGTTACTGAGAACTTCCAGTAGACAGCAGGGTACTGGCAAGCACTTGAGAATTTTGCCTGTGGTTAATCATTAAGTGTATTGTTTTTATGCATTAGATCCCTTTCACTGGGCGTGGCTTTCTCAAGCAAAAGTTCCATTCTCTCAGGAGACCAGAGACCTAGTTCTTCCTCGCATTTCTGATATGAACTTTGTACAGGATCTTTGTGAAGATCTTTATGAACTATTTAAGGTGAATTGAGTATTACTGAAATAGCTAATACTTGTAATGGAACAGTTAGGTGATTTTTGTTTTTATGAATTTAACTTCTGTATGTCATGATACTGTGCTATTTTAGCTTTGATATTGGAATGGTAGAAAGGGTTTATATAATTGAGGAAACTGTCACTAATGTGGCTAATTGATAGTAATCAACTGATGTGAAAACATTATTACATTTTATGTACTTAAGTTTCACATAATCAATTAAAGCTGGTTAACTTCTATAGCACCAATCTGTGTGAAAACTAATATACCTGTGTGGTTTGTATATGCTTAAGATGAACTGTAGTAACCTGAGAAAATAATGTATTTAATATAACTTGAAGTACCTTCATACTTCTGATATACTTAATTTTACATACATACGTTGTGTGAAGTTGATGCTGAAATCTTGACCATGTTTAAAGTCAAACTTACTTTAAAGGTACTGAAACTGTGCTGCAGTACTGTCATGTAAATTGTCCTCTGAAACAAATAAACAATTGTGTCAGATGTTCAAGTGAAATAATCCAAATGATGAGGATAGAAAAATGGAAATTTTAAACTTTTAATGAAAATGCAGGTGAAACATCAAAACTATATCCTGAAACACATTTGCAATATTTGTGACTCAGTTTATTCAGAGTGACTCTGGCTTGTCTGATAAACCTGATGAAGTATTTAATAAATCTGAAGTAGGAAGTATTCTTTTGCCCGAGTAAAGGTGCGAGACAGAGCAGCGTAGCATTATGTGTTGGTATTAAGCCTCCCTATCAGTGCCCTAAAGTGGTGTCCGCTGATGTATTTTCCTTTTATGATGTGGAACATCCTTCATTTTCGCATATGTAAACTTGCTGCAATAAATAGACCTTTTTGTGGGTCGTGCTATGACTGTTTGAAGCTCCCAAAAATTATTGTGCTGTTAGTAAATATCACCATGTATTATGAAGTTGATGAATTTGTGTGCTATAAATATGTAACTAAAAATAAATGGGTCATTTCTTATAATAACTGTTTGTTTTCTTTAATAAAGGCTGATAAAGGATTTGACAAGTCTACTTTTGAAAACCAAATGTCGGTTATGAGGGGGCAGGTAAGACTGCTTCTTTACATTTTTATTTTTGTATTTAATTTGATTTTTTTTTAGAGCTACAAAAACTGACTCCTATTGAATGAATGACACTTGAACCTATTTTCATCAGAGAAGACTAAATGTTTCTATAGAGTTTACTCTTATTTGCATATAGATGAGACAGCAGAAAGTATGTACTGATTCTTTTTGATATTTGTAGAAGATTATTTTTTTAAAATAATGTAATTGGGTTTTATTGTTTTTATGGGGGATGGGGAAGACTTAATACCTGCATGTTCTTAGATGGTATTTTAAAAATGAAACACTGGAGAAGAGTCATAAACTTGGATGAAAAATTTGATGGGTAATTTCATTATGTTATTAAAAGAAATGTAACTTTATTGTGGACAGTTAACTTGAGTATTGAAATACCTCTCACAAGAAAGCAATATCAGTAATAAAATTCTTCATCCTAGCAAATGTCAGAACCATACTTAGAACAAATCCAACTATTTTCAGATAATTAAATGTTGATATTTTTTCACACTGAAACGAGAGAAGGGTTTCTCCATCTCCTTGCTGCTTTAAAATTAAAGACTGGTGCGATACACTGGAAAACAAGGTTCAGCTGGGAACAAATTTAGTTCATTGTAGGCATAAAACAGTGATTTGTGAAAATGTAAGGGAATTGGACTAGATAAATTAAGTCCCCTTTGCCTTGAATTTATTGAAATTGACTTCTCTGTGTTCATAAATTTGTCATGGGTAGTTTAAAGCCAGACATTCACAATTCCTAGAGTGGCTTAATCTGCCCTTTTCTGTGTAGAGCCTCCTATATCAAGAAGTACCTTGCACAAGACTGCAGCTGTGCATAGCCAAACATGATCCTAGTTAATGTTAGTTATGTGTGGTGGCTAAAAGCCAGCAAACCTTACTTATTAAATTGAATTATAGGAGTTATTGCTGAAATAACTTTTCTGAGAAGTTTGTGCAGTCACTGGAAGGTCACTTCTGAAGTATTCATCCATCTTAAACTGTGTTAAATAGCTTTTCTGTGATGAGACAATTGGCTACAGGGAATCTGTTATTTAACAGCTTAAGGAAAAAACCTGATGTATATTTTTGAGAGAGATCTAGCTAAGGTTGTCTGATTAATTTTCCACTGTAAAGGCTGTGTTTGGACCTTTTCTTTACACCTGTTCCCTGGGGTGGATTTCAGCAGAGATTTGGCACTTTTTGTTTTGTTTTAAAAATCTCTCTCTAGCCATATGAGGACATGTTTCACTGTGGGAAATGTCATGTTTTCAGGCATGGATTTAGGGAAGAAATTCAGTAATGAGTTTTCTTGGATGTGATTTGAAATACATCAGCAAATGATGCATTTTAGCACTGATTTTAGACTTGCTTTTGGTGTAAAACCAATGCTACAAGGGCATTATAGAAGAGTTGGTATCTGGATCACATGATAATGGATTCATTCAGTTAAGATGAATTTGTAGGATAGCCAAAACATCTGTAAATACAACCTTAAAAGTGAAAACTTTAAGAATTAGAAAATGAAAAATCTAGTTGATAAAGATAAGAAGGCTGAAGGGAAATATATCCTGCACATAAGGGGTGAGATCTTTAAGGTTCCAAAAGTAGTTAGAAGCACATTTTTTTGAAGTGGGGAAAAAAAAATACTGGGAAGTGTTTCAAACCCAAGATAAACAGTTCTCTCAAGAATACAGAGATTAAGAAATCAGGTAACACAGATCTACAAAGATTTGCCTTAGAAAACGTAAATATCAAGTGGAGTTGCTGGAAGACCCAAATTGCAGTAAACCATCTGTCCAGGGTTTGTCAGCTATGAAAATGCAGAATGAACAGGAGATCAGTAAGTCGCACAAGGAACAAAAAGGCAGCGTGCAGGGGAAAAAAAGACTTGATGTTAAGGGTAATGCACATGTGTCACCATAACTAAATTGAACACTTGCCCCAGTTTTCAGCAGGATAACATTGAATGTGAAGTAAATTATCAAGGCAGTTCATGAGCACTGAAGTTTCAGAAGGAAAATAAGAGTCCTAGGAGCTGAAGGCTAAGTTTGGATCTTAGCACTGGGTCTGGTGTGGGGTAATAATATAGCTACATATCTTCTGATGTGAAAATAATTTGTAGCTAAACCCCTGGTCAATCCTATGTTAAATACATGTAGATTGCATTCTTGTAGGTTTTTTTTCATTAATGGTGCAATGCTCTTGACGTGCTAAATTTTAAAATGCTCTTAGATTTTTGTCTCTAATGTATCCCAAAAATTTGGAGCGGATTGCATGAAATATTCAGGGAAAGAGTAGAAGGGTAGTCAGATAGCGGTAGGATGTCACAATGTTACCAAAAAAATTAAGTATTTCTGCTTCCAATAGAGTATCTTTAAAAAATAATTTGACAGCATAGTCCTCTATAGCATTGATTTAAGAGTGACATCTAAATGTATGGGCCTGTTAGCCACAGTTTTATTGTGCACCCTCACCTTACTTGCTTTTACTCTTTTAGATACTAAACCTTACTCAGGCATTAAAGGATGGAAAAAGTCCCATTCAGCTTGTTCAGATGCCACGTGTGATTGTGGAACGAAGTAGCACTGGAAGTCAGGGCCGAATTGTTCATCTGGGTAATGCATTCACGCAGACCTTTCATAGTAGGAAGCCTTTCTTTTCCTCCTGGTAGCAACAAAAATATGTGAGAAGAGTAAGTTTCCCTTAACTGTAGAAAACTACTTCTGTGTAAAGGCTCTGCAATAATGTACTTCTGCTGTATACCAAGAGCCCTGACTGCCGACACCTCAGAACTTAAATTCTAAAGACTTAAGAAATGTATTTTGAATGTAATAAAAGTTTACAATTTTTGTGTCAAAATTGTGAATTCTTATGTCAGGGAATGAGAAGAATTTGTCCATACTGTATTTTTATAGGCTAAATTAATGTATTCTGAATAATACTCTGAATAAGGGAAGATACAGTTTGCATATGCTGAGAAACTAATTTTGAATACAATCGGCATTCTTTTTGTTTAAATATGAAAACCTGTACACTATCAATTTCTTTTTATATGGTCTTTAAAAAAAAAAAAAGTGCAGATTATCTTTGATTGTGAAAATTCTTTTCCTTGGAATTTCTTCCTGATATTTTAAGCTGTTTATAGATTTTCATAGGCTAGTTACTTGAAGTCATGCACTAAAAAAACCCTATGTTCAGTCTGTCCTTGACAAACAAGTAAAAGAAAAGGAGAAGGGAAAAAATGCTTGAAGTAGGGTGGGGTTTTTTGTATGTGGGGACCAAAAATAGTTAAATAATCGAATTTACAGCAAAATTCAACCCAACTAAGTACACACAGTTCCTACTGTGACAAAAGGAACTGAGTGTATGTTTCAGAGGTTGAAATTTCACCTCTAGCTTTTAGAACTTGTGTGTTTAAGCACATGTATGGAAAATTGTGATGTTTCTTTATGTAGTCATCACAATGAAAGAATTGCACCATGTTGTTACAGGTTTGTTTTGCCATATGCATATAAATGTGTTCATCAGTAGTCACCGAAGTGGTTCTGCACTATTAATGATAAAAGCACTAATGTGTTCAACACAAAGCCAGTCTGCCTTCTAAATTTCTATCTAAACACACTGTTGGGTTTTTTGGAGCAGAGGGGGGCGGAAGTAATACATGGAGCACTATTGTGCCCTTAGTCATGTCATGCTCATCTGCTAGTTGCCATTTGCATTTAAGTTTTGTGTTGTTTAAGACTTGATGGTCATGTTTCTAGATCTGTGGCTTATGTAACATGGTAAATATTTTTATTTTAGTAACTTTCTCAACAGTTAAGACTGGGAATGGGAGAAAAATTGCTGCTTTTATGAAACCTTCAGTATTTCAGACATTGCTGTATTTTGTAATTCAAAGCAATACTGTTAAGCTCAAAAAATAATAAAATGCTTGTATTTTATATAATTTTGAGTGGATGTAAATATTAATGTAGCATGTCACCAGTTCACATGATTAACTAAAACGTTTAAGCCTTAAATGTAGAACTCACTATAGAGTGGAGTTCAACGTAAGATTGAAATGACCAGCTTTATAAACTTTCCATGATGGTTTCTATCAAAGTTTATTAAAAAATAAAATATAGTGTTTATGTACCAGACATGTCCCTCGAAGAAAATAAAATAAACGTCCTCGTCCCAAACGCACGGGTTTTAGGCTCAGCTGTCTTATTTCTGGTGCCGTAAGTCGCCCCTACTTCCGTTTTGTAGCGGCGGGTGACGGGTACCAAACCGGCACCT
>NW_020799098.1:19343059-19355885 GCF_003259725.1 Athene cunicularia
GCCCTGCTCGGCCTGGCGCCCAGCGCTCCCAGCTGCCCGCACGGTGAGGCGGGCGGCGAGGAGGCACCTCGGGCGGGATGGGGGCCGGGCCCCGCCGAGGGGAGGAGCGGGCCTGGCCGGGGGCTTTGAGGGGCCTGACCCAGGTGGCCGCAGTTGCCAGCGGGTGGGGGGCTCGACACCTCCCTGAGCGTCTCTGTTGCTCGTCTTTAGCTGCTTTCTCGGCTCCTCTGCCAGAGGTTGTGTCTTGCAGCAGCCTTTGTTAATGTTTCATTCTGGAAGCCTGACACTTGCAGTGGAGGCATTAAAACAGATCTGTTGGTGGCCCGTGTGTCATCGTATAATTACGTTTCTCCTTTAGGTCCTGCTCTTCTGTTTGTAAAGACCAGCCAAGGAAAAGAGGAAGGACGAAGATTTTATGCTTGTTCAGCTTGTAGGGATAGAAGAGATTGTAACTTTTTCCAGTGGGAAGATGAGAAGGTAAGGGAGCACTACTTAGGACTATAGTAAATATTGGGGATTTTTTTTTTTTTTCTATTTAATAGAAAATTGGGAGAAAAAAAGTATGTTCTGGAAATCTGCAGCAGTTGATGTTTGGTAAACATTCATAGTTTATGTTTAGCAGAGCACTTATTTCTGTCAGGAGAACCTCTTTCAAGTGTAACTTTCAAGGAAGGCTGTGTACATTTGGAGCAAAACTGGCATTTGTTACTGTATTGACAAAACATGAAGGTATTTAAGTTAAGGAGCTTGCCATACTATGCAGTGTTGAACAAAATAGGGTAGTTCTGATCCTGAGACGTCTTCATTTTCTATGATTAAGACAAAATCTGGTGGATACAGGCAAACTGGGATATAGAGAATAGTGAGGTGGTGGGGATCAGCATGATGCTCAGTAGTCTCAGAACATCTGCAGCAATTTCTTGTCTTCTAAAGAACTTTTGTCAGATAATTGCAGGGTAACAAAACTGGGATTGATATATTCATGGAGAGTTTGCTGCAGTTTTTGTCCAGTACATCTTGTGTTACTTTTTCTGTTTCCTAAATTAGTATCTTATGCTGTGGTCATTGTCTTCAGCAGGCTGGCAGGCTGGAATTTAATCGGGTTCATAAGCAGTTCATTGCTGTGCTTGTTACTACTAAAATTCGTATAAAGAGAAAATGAGGTGGTTAATCACTCGTCTATGTAGATTTAAATGTTATTCCTAATGAAACTTGATTGTTACTTGTATCATGGTGTCTTTTGTTCTATTGAATTTTACTATGTCCCCCTTTAAACAAATCAGTTCCATAAGTTTTGAGCAAATATCTTGAAACGCTGTTAACTGTGAAACTGTAGGTATGTTTTGTGGGAGCAGAGTAGAAGACTGAGAGAAGAGCTGTCACGCTTTTAAAATAGCCACACTTCAAAGACTTGGGCAACATTTCTACTGTCATCAGTTGTTCAGGATCAGTTCATAGTTCCTCAGAGGGAATGCAACTGCTGGCATGCATTAATGGAAATTATACCTCTTCTATCCTCATCCTAATCATCTTTTGAGATTTTCCCAGATGTGGTAGAAGAATGAAATGCTTGTACTTATTTTTTGCACAGTTTAAATTCACAGTGAGAGACCCGTGTTGTTTTGCAGCATGCCTCTGTACTGCAGTCATGCTTGTTCTTCTGAAACAACAATTCAAAGAATGTGGTAATTTTTCTATGCAGAGAACATGAGACCTTCGATCACCCTTTTTGTTTAATATTGCATGTAATGTGCAATACAGAGTGATATCTGTTCATTTTGTAACTTTTTATATACTTATTTTTTACAGGTGTCAGAAGCTAGGCTTGCCGCACGTGAAGAATATAATAGAAATCATCAGCCCTCTTTTACACACAGACAGAATGTGGAAAGGTATTGTTATGTATATTTTATTGGGTAAAAATCAAGTAATAATGAGCTTAGGAAGGTAGAGATAATATTTTAGGATTCTTTAAAATTATAAAAACATGTCAGAGGGATTTGGAAGAATAAGAACTCGTTGGCTGCAATGGGTAAATAGCACGAAACATCTAATTAGAGCATGATAGCATAGTATTTGCAACCAGGAGCTGTTTGTTAGGGGTTTTTTTTGGTATATATAGTTCTTCTTACATTAGTGCTTGTGATGTACTAACAACAGGACAGTAGAAGTTTAAGTTCAAAAAATTATTCCTGACTTTAGTATGCAAAAGTAACAGGCTTTGTGAAAAGAAGCAAAAGTAATATGGTAACAAACAACATCCGTTTTGTGGATAAACATACAGGATTGCTTGCTGGTAGTTGATATGGAGTCTTTACTTTTAGTCCTGTTAGTTTATGGGGATTCTCAGTATATTTGGCCAGAATATTATATGGTTTTCAGTGTCCTTTAAATATTTTTTCCCTGAATATTACTTAATTCACATGTAGATAGTGGGGTTTTGCAAGTGCAGCTTAAACTACATTGTCTGTTTAAATGTTTGAACTCTTAAAATAATGAAACGCCCTTCATAGGTCCCCTTCGTGTCTTTTGTAGAGGCTTTGTCAAAGTTTGTTCCCTATTGTCTTTTGTATTTAAAGGTATGAGAATTTTGTTCTGTTGCCATTATCAAAGAGGAGGTTTTGCCAGGAATGCCAGCAATTGCTATTGCCAGCTGAATGGGAAACACACTCGGATCACCAGTTCCAGTCTGATATCTCCACTGCCCAATTAAAAAGTCCCAGTCAACTTCTTTATCCACTGGAGAATAAAAAAACAAATGCGCAGTATTTATTTGCAGACAGAAGTTGCCAGTTCCTACTGGATCTTATTATTGATTTAGGATTCAGACGAGTGCTCTGTGTTGGAACACCCAGGTACGTCAGTGAAAGTTGTTACACTTTCAAATAATACTTCTGTCTCAAGTGCAACTTACTAATATTTAAATAATTGAGGATTTTCCCATAATAAGAGGTTCACTATGCTTTAACTGGTTGGGATTATCCAAACATCTGGTGGGGTCTTGCTTTGAGCTCATAATATACGGGAGAGGACTGTGGCTGCACTGCAAGTAACACACATACACACTTTAAATTACCTGCCTTATATCTTACAGAAGTGACTATGAGTTACTTTTGCTTATGTTTGGGGATTTTTTTGTGCATGGTTATCCAGTAGGTTCCACTGACTTTTTTCATCTTTTAAGACTGAAGTATTTTTCTAACTGTGAATATTAGCCAAATAGAATAATCCAAATTCAGATTACTCCATTTTGGGTTTAGGTTTATCTGTTTGTTTTTAGGTTTAGTAAAGAACTAGTCACTCTTGTCTTGCTAGCTAATTTCTGAAGCCAATGATTATGTGTTAAATTCTTTGCTCCAATTATACTTCAGGCTTCATGAAAAGATCCAGTCAAAAGCATCACAAGAAGAAGATTTCAGAGTTAGAAGCCTTCTGCTAGATATTGATTTCAGGTAGGTTTTGACAAATATTTATCTGTCTGAAGAGTACCTACAAAGATTTGTGTTCTTACTGCTTTAAAAGATAAACCAATGGTTGTTTTTTTGCATTTCTGTTCCTGCACATATACACAAATAACATCTAGTTTATGAGAAAAGTAATTACACTTTTTTTTCCCAGTATTGGTATGTGTTGTCAGTAATCAGAACCCAAAGATGTTTTTCTTAAGGACTTGTTTTCACTCTAAATGCCCCTTAGGGCAGTCAAGAAGTTGTTTATATTTTTCTACTGTTAAAACTTATTTTACAGGTATTCGCAGTTTTACACAGAGGATGAATTCTGCCACTACAACATGTTTAATCATTATTTTTTTGGTGGAGAGGTAAGGCCAAGTATTTCTTGAGTGATTTGTAAAGAAGTACATGTTGTTGATGCAGAATTTTGTAAGAAAGTCAGGGCTAGTCTAGTAGGAAAGAACTATCATGAGATAAAAATGGTCAACAGTACTAGAAATCAAAGAATAACAGTGCCTCTTCTGTAATGCTCTCCCACTTGATTCAAAGATAAAGTTGCCAATTAAATTTATGCTAACTAATGTTACTTACACACCTTAACTGATGCTTTTATTAAAATGGCAGCCTTGTGTAAGTTGTTGCCTTATATAAGTATTCATTAGCCGTGTTCTTGTATTGCTACAAAAGAATTAATTGTTTTGTTCCTGGCCTTTACAAATCCAATGGATACCATGGGACTTACTCACTGGTACTTGATGTAGGAGGGAAGAGGAGGTTTTTTTGCTTTATTTCAGGCAAGCAAGGTCAAAAGTTTAACCTTGTCATATAATGAGGTTGAATTAGTGTAATGGTTAAAGAAAATGCTGAATTTCTTGTTTCTTTTTACATGTCACATTAAGTTCTTAATTTTGAGTTTATTAGGAAACCATCAGCTGTAGTAGGATATTTATTATAGCAGAGAATCACAGTGTAATTCAATTCCAAACATTAATTTATAACATTTATTCCAATAGTATATCCACTCTTTGTTCTTTTTCTGCCATTATTAGTAAGACCACTGATTTGCATGAACAGGTTTATTGCGATACCTTTCACACTGTGTAGATAATTTTCAGATTTTTTTTCATTATAAAGGCTAATTTTGAATGGTATCTTGAAAATAAAAAGAATCGCCTAGAATGAAATGGGAGGCTGGTCTGAAATGCTTACCTTTGAATTTTTTTAATCCATTACTGTATTCAAGTTTTGTATTTTTCAATTAAAAAAATAGACTCTGTTCATCTGCATTATGCATTATAAACATGGTAGTGTTCTTTTCAAGGTGTGAAAAGGTGACACCTGTAGTGACACAGTATTACAGTGTACTCAAGGACTGAATTGCAGCACATTTGAAGGTATATTAGTGTTAAAAATGTGGTTTGGCAAGGCAGTAGAATCTAAGTAATAGAGGAGAGAACACTGCAAGATGGCAGTGAATACATAGCTTTTTACATTTCCTTTAATAATAGAGTCCAGGTTGGATTGCTAAAATTCAGACATTTTATAACTACTATGGATTTAATTGATTTTTTGAGGTTTTTCCCATTACTTTGATAATGCTTTACAGAATAAAACTATAGGGCATGAATAAAATGTATTCTGAGCCTGCACTTTGCTTTCTTGCTATGAATAACATCTTTTTTCCAAGTTAAATTTAGTACTCTTTGGAAGAAGACTGTCTTGGGAAGCTTGAACTGTATCTGCCCTTGATACATTATCTCTGACTGAACAGGGCACTTCTTTGCAGTGCTTCAAATCTAGTTTTTTTTAAACACTATACAAGAGGAAATACACAAGAGGAAATAACTTCCTTTTTGAAAGCTGAAACTTCTAAAATAATTACTGCCAAAGACAATATTTTTACAGTTCTTGAATCTACATTTCTGGAATTAACCTCTGTTTCTTACAGGATTCAAGTGAAACTTGTAGGAAATTCTTGTATCAAGACAATGGTGAAAGAGTCATTATGGTAACTGATCCCCCATTTGGAGGTTTAGTGGGAGCACTGGCTTCTAGTTTTAAAAAACTGATGTCAATGTGGAAGAAGACAGAAAAAGAAGGTATGTGTTACAACCAGATTGGTGGGTTGAGCTGTAACATCACTGTAAGAAAAAGTACCTAGTTAAAAGTCAGTGATTCTTGCTACTCAGGTGAATGTGAACACACTCGTTATAGTTTCTAAAGATGAACTAGCATATATACTCTGATGATACTTTTAGTTTAATAATACCCAATTCTCTAAGTCTCTGTTAAAAACTTTTACAGTTTTACAAATCTACTTTGCAATAAAAATGTACTTTAAAGGTAGAGATGAAAAGCTATCAAACCAGTAACATTTCTTGCCAGCCTAGGTGGGTGACAGAATTTGTTAGTTAAGTGGAGCTTATAGTGCCACATATATAAAATATGCCAAAAGTTTCTGTGGCCTACAGGAGATAGTTCTTATGCCTAGCATGACACACATATGCATGTTTATGTATTCAGAACATTTAGTGTACACTTTTCATGCTTCACGTACCTTGTTTTTCTTTAATGTACATCTAAGTCTTTTCATCACTAGATCATAACAACCAAGAAATGCCTGTGTTCTGGATATTTCCATACTTCTTTGAGTCTCGTATTCTTGAATATTTCCCAAGCTTCAGTATGATGGATTACCAGGTATGACTGAACCCAGTGACTCTGTTAAATTTCAGTCATATGCAGTGTGAACAGGAGTATGAATGAAAGCAGGTATAATGGCAGCACTTCTCTGTAGATGGGCCGCCTTCTTGAACTTTAGTTTTGACATCATTGGAGGTGCTGAAAACCCTGTGGTGCTCATCATGTGAAGCCCAGATTCTGTATTTGTACTAGTTATACCTTTGATAACTTTGTCACGCTCCTGCAGTTTATTACATATCTTTAACTCATCTGTCATCTATCCGTTAACTCATTTCTTTTGCCAGGTTTTCAGTGTGACGAAATTTGCAGTAATTTTGACAGGTGCATATTACAGAGGTGGGAGGTAACCCGAAGAGTGTTTAATTTTTCCCAGATGTTGAAATGTCAGTAGCTTGGTGGGTAATGCCCTGCCCTGGTCAAAAAAAGAAAAGAAAATTAAGGTATTTCATCTCCAAAACTGCTGTCACCAGAGTAGAATTACAACAATGTAATTTTTTTGAAATTACATAATAAATGGTCAATAATCTGGCATCAGCTTCTCTAGTACTATATCTATTCTGTAAGTTGCTCAAGAATGCATACATGAGTAACTTCAGAGCACTCAATCATGGGTGTTCATGATGTCAAAGTTTTATTTTTTCGCCTAACAACTGCATGAAGTTTAACATGGGTGTTCAGAACTACGTATCTGCATCTTGTAGAACTGATGTTTGTGGAAGAAAATTGGAAACTTGTGCTAGGCTAGGTTCTGCATTCCTGCTGGTGTTGAGAGATGAGAATTTTTGTGACAAGTCTCTGAAGGCAGTGCTGGAAAAAGCAGTGCTAAATGGATTTGCAACTTTGTAATTATTCTAAGATAGGTTAAGATGCACGTTAGTTCTTGTACTGCCAATAGAAACAGCATAGTTCCATTTTTTTAATGGGTTGCTGTTTAGTAGAACAACTGTAATGTTATCTTAGATATCTCATTGCAAAAGAGCAAAAAGGGATATATAAAATAGGATTATTATAGTATTGGGAACTTAGTTTCTTGAGTCTAGCCTGATAGTGTGGTTGGTGAGTGTTGTGGTTTAGGCCCAGCTAGCAACAAAGTACTGTGCAGCTGTTCACTCACACCTTCCCCTCCAGCGCTGAGAAGGAGAAAATGAATCAAAAGGCTCAGGGATGGAGATAAGGACACGGAGGTGTTGCTTACCCATTATGGGTCACAAGCAAAATTCAGGCTTGTTAGGGGAAGAAAAAAGACATTAATTCAAACCACTTAACAACAATGGCATTTAACAGGCAGAATGGGGCAGTGAGAAGTGTTACAGTCCTCCCAGCTCCGAACTACAACAGCTGGGGCTGCTCCTTCTCACAGAGCCCGGGGGGTCCTCAGCAGGCAGATCCCTGCTCCTCTGGTGACCTCCATGGGTGGCAGGGGGGTGGCCCTGCCGTTCC
The DNA here is from genome assembly GCF_003259725.1 of Athene cunicularia. NCBI lineage: Eukaryota > Metazoa > Chordata > Aves > Strigiformes > Strigidae > Athene > Athene cunicularia. Next base: position 19,350,655 of record NW_020799098.1, read on the forward strand.
ATAACAAGGTAACGGGGACTCTCTGCTGTGGCGCACCTCCCCCCCTTCCTTCTTCTCCCTTCCACTGACCTCGGTGTCGTTCTTGTAGCACCTCCTTATAAGTCCCTCAACCCCTCTCAGGTTCTCCTTCTTAAATACATTATTGAGAGGTGCGGCCACCATCGATAATTGGTTCAGCCTTGGCTGGAGGCGGGTCTGACTTGGAGCTGGAGGACCTTTGAGAAGCTTCTCACAGGGGGCCGCTGTTGTAGCCCCTTCTCCTGCTACCAAGAACCCTGCCACACCCAGCAAACCAAAAATAAATGAGACAAAATACTTGCTGTAGAATTTGTAATCTAATTTGGGGGTTAGAGTTTTTTTATAAAACCAAAATTTTCATAAAGCACATACAGAGAGAATAAATATGTAAATAGTTCTGCCTGTGCTTAGCATTCAGTTTAAGACTCTTTTTCTTTGGTTTTATTTTTCTAGGTAGACTATGATAATCATGCACTTTATAAATATGGCAAGACAGGTCGTAGACAGTCCCCTGTCCGTATCTTCACGAACCTCACCCCCAGTACGATTGTACTTCCTGTAGAAGAGGGTTATAGGTAAGATGTATTAACACTCAAGTGACTGAAAGAGAGTTCTTAATTAGGGCATAAAATCTCTAAAGGACTTTGGGATGGTGCTGTTCAGTATTGTCACGTCTAACTTTTGGATGCCAGGCTCAAGACCGCATCTCTGCATCTCGTTCTAATGTTGCATGTTCTGTAAACTGGGTAGGAGGGCTGGGCACCTAAAAAGAGGCTTACATTTTCCAGTGTGGAATGATGAGATTCCTCAGCTTATCTGCAGGAAGTGCTGTGTATGCTTACAAGAGGGATTTACAGCTATGCCTGATCATAGCTTGGCTGAGGCAGTAGTTAATAAAATGAACACCAAGAGAAGCATCAGGGACAAAAGAATGGATTTAGTTTGATTTACTGCTGATAGTGTTACTGATTTGAGTTTAAGCACCTGAATTTTACTGTTTAGATGTACTGTGTCTGGATGATTTTGAGGTTCTGAGCCTAAGTGATGATTTTGTGCATCAGAAACATCATCTTAAATTTAGGAAAGTGATTTTGCAATCCTTGTATTTATTGTTGAGCTTCTATAAAATTAATTCATGTTGCTTTATGAGCAAGTAGTGGACCAGTACATTTATATTTTTTTACCCAGGTTTTGCACTATATGCCAGCGGTATGTTAGTTCTGGTAACCAGCACTGTGAGATATGTAATTCATGTACGTCAAAAGTAAGTATTTTGACTGCTTTCTGGATGGCAGGAATACTCAAATAATAACTTCTGTAGTATTTGCTCTGGTAAAAACCCATTCTGATACTGATTTCCTTGGGAAACTGCAGACAGTTCAGTTGCAAAGACTTCTTATTAACTTCACAGGACTTCATTCTTAACCCACTGGGAATTAATTTATCTTCCCCAATTTCTTTGTGTTGGAAAGAGGTCAGGAAAAGTTTACTACTTGCCACTTACAATTTACCTTATTGGTCTGTTGACACATACATTTCTTCTTATGTTTCAGAAGCTGTAGAAGTTGCTGATTTCAAAATGTAGCCATTTTGCTGCAGTTGTCACAAATTCTCAGGACTCTTGTTTCTAAGTTACAGTCCTTCCTTCCTACAGAGGACTTGTAAATAATGGGGCCATACATCAGTAGTTCCATTTTGAGATACAATCAGTGTTTTTTTTAAAACAAACAAACAAAGAATTTATTCCTCTTTTGTAGGATGGTAGACGATGGAAACACTGTGTTCTTTGCAAAAAATGTGTAAAACCCTGTAAGTACAGCAAAATATTTTCTAAATAAAAGTACACTTATTGTTTAAGCTATAGTCCAAAGAAACTTGAGATTACAAACCAGAGAAAATATTTAGTAAAAGAAATAAAATGTAATCTTTCAGAAGACATAGAGTAAAGGAAGAATTTAAATTTCACATAAGTTATTCAATAACTTGGGTATATTTGCACTGTGTGGAAATGCGATAAATCCTTGTCAAAACTTACTAAATCTCATTTGTTATAGGAAAACCTAAATATTTTTATTTTTTTATATGTTTCCTAATTTTGTAAACTTTTTCATTAGGATTTCATAAATAAATAGGCAATTATTAAAATGTTTGAGAGGTCATGGTCAAACTTGTTTCATACACAAATGCAGTTGTATTTATAGCTGTGTATTTATAACTGAAACAATCATTGTTGTTAACAATGCAGAAATCACAGTTTCTAAGTCCATTTTAACATCTGGACTATTTTTCATGTTAAGATCACATACAGCATAGTAGTTCTAATGGCAATATAATTCAGTAATTACTGAAATAGTTACACAGTATATCTAATGAAGAAGTACCTGGCTGCCTTATGAAATGTGGTAAGGGACCAGAAACTGACTACATCCATCTCTTAAAACTAAAACAAAATTAAAAATCTGGTAATATAGCCTATATTTAAAGCTTAGTTTCAGAATGATTATTCTAAACCTTTTCAAGGTCATAAATCATGTTACTTATTTTGCAGCTTGGTTTCACTGTAACAACTGCAACTGCTGTGCTCTTCAAAACCACACCTGTGAGAAGACTGTTGCTGGCTGTTTTGTTTGTGGCAAGGCAGGTCACAAGCGCAGTACCTGTCCCAGTCTCTCGGGCACCAGAACAGCCTACCAGTAAGTGTGATATTGCATTAATATAATAAAAGATATCATTCAGTTGAGATTAGATTTTATTTCATGGAAATGATTTAAAAAGAGGTAATTTTTGGCTTTGGGTGCTGATGTCAGGTTTCACTATTGCCCACTTGCTGTTTTGCTGGGGAGTGTTTACTGAAGGGGAGGATACGATAAAAGGCAGGTCACTTACCTGTGGCTTTTCTTTCCAAACTGAATTACATGTATTCCAAACTTGGTGAATGGTGCGTGGGATAGCTCTGTCAAGAAGATTCAGAATTAAACACTTTTATCCCTGTCAGATTCCTCATGAAAGAGCAGAGAAAAGAGTCACTGCACTGTTTTCATGGCTTCCTGTCTCTTTCTTCATTGTGGCATCTTTTTTTTTCCTTCTGGTATTTCAGGCGCTCTCTGTAATATGGTCTAAATCTCCACCATGTAAGATCTGTATCAATGAGCGTCACGTTAACTACTTTATTGTGCCACGATTGTGCTCCTGTAACATACCCCGAGCACATACTTGTATGTCTCAAAAGACAAAAAGAAATTGTGTGATGGTCTTCAGGGGATTTTCTAAGACGATGCAGCAGTTGGCTCAGTCTTTCTAGTTTGGAGTAGTTGGCCTGCACTTCTGTAACTTCCTCTCCAGAGTACATGGGTTTGTTTGTGGTTCCTGACTTGAATGGCTGTAGCAGTGGAAATGCAAATCTTCCCTCCCAAAAGAAGTACCTCTGTTGCATAGTGAGATTCAGATAGTTAACCTTTTGGCTCAGCATCAAGAGATCAGCAGATGCCTGCTGGATGGTAGAGCACTACAAGTACATTGCTTCATGTCCTGTTGTGACACTAATCTGAGTTTTGGTTATGGAGTATTAGAGATAAAAGGTAGCAATATATCATTTTACATATCTGTCTTATAAATTCCCTCCCTTAATGTTTTTTTCTTTGCTTAAAAAAAAGTTAAAAGGATACTAAAAGAAATTAATGAAACTCATCTGTTTCTTCTGTCAAGTAAGGTATTATTCTGTCCGTTGTATGAGAACAGTTTAGTCCTTCAGTTATTTCTTTTGCTGATTTATTGCAGAAGATAATTTAGGTTTCTTTTTCTAATAAAAACATACGCATGTTTTATTTGTTAAAATTACTCAGTGTTTTGTGTTAGGAAATACATCCTTTGTCAGAGGCAGAAAACAATACACTTAATGGTTATTTAGGTCTTGTGTTATTTGCAGGAGTCTTCATAATGTTGTTAAACTTTATGTACTTTCTTCTAAGCCTTTCTATTATATATTCATGCATTCTGTACTGAGCACGAGTCTATGTGCTTTTTTGTACTTGGTGAGTGGCATTTGTTAAGTTGTCTCTCTATATTTAAAGGTAAATGCTGAATAAGTGCATAAATGAAAAATAATGGCAGTAAAGTGGACAAACAGTTTTAGGAAGATTAAATGTCATAACATTGTCAGATGGAATGTTCCTTGTGCTTCTTGTGACAGTATTTCTGAGTTCATATACTTACATGAACATATTATTTAAAATACCAGCAAATACAGAAGTACATTCTACATTTTTTTCTAATCTGTTTGTTCCTTTTTTGCTTTACAGAGGCAACGAAAAGCAAAGGAAAAAAACTCTAAAGAGGGTAAAGATGGGGATCTGTAAAAGATCAGTTATGAAGCATGCCATATTCTCCAGGAAGAAAGTAAAGAATAAGAAAAAAAAGACATGACTTTGCTTGCCAATACAAAGTTACTAATTTTTTTTTATGGCCAGCCTTTGATTCCATTTTCTAAAAATGTTAGTATTAACATCCAAAATAAAACCTGATGGAATTAAAAGTGGCATTTCTTTTACTGTACATCATTATGGACACACACAAAAAAAGGCAAGTAAATCACACACCATGTATTTGTATAATGTAACAGTTGTGTTTAGGACTTGCTATTTGTCTGATTTAGCGGGAGTCTGCAGTTAAGGGAGGGGTACTGCGGAGAGGTGAGGTGGATACGGTTCCTTTGTGGTAGCTACTGGGGGACTTGGGGCAAGGGAGGAAGTGCAGTTAGGTGCTGGGCAGGAACATGTTCTTCGGAATCCCAGATGTGTCGGTTCCTGTCCTCTCACAGTATGGTTTGGGGTTTTCTTGAATTTTCTCTCCAAATGGAAGAAAGCCTAAGAACAAAACCAAAAAGAAGTAATGCAGAAGCTTAGTAAGTGGAAAAAAGGTGACCTTGTTATGTATATTTAAATTTATTTTTAAAGCACTTCCATGAGTTAAATTTTAAAAAAAATCATTAGTTTTAATATTTTGCGTTGGCACTGCTGCCAGAGGTGGGTTACGTTGTACAGACGGTTGAACTGAGGGGGTGTCAGCACCGGAACAACGGAGGTTTGTGCGGCAGGAGGAGGGATGAGTGCGTGCCCTTACCCTGCGCTGCCGGGCCCAGGCGGGGCTCTCCCCGGGCGCCAGCGGTCAAACGCCGCCACCACCCGGCCGGGGCCGGGGCCCTCAGGGCATTACCT
>NW_020799098.1:19355935-19491972 GCF_003259725.1 Athene cunicularia
TGGCCTGGTCCCCCAAGAGGGACCTCATCGCCCTGGCCAACAGGGCGGGGGAGGTGAGTGCGGGGCCGGCGGGAAGGACACCGAGGGGAGAAGGCGGCCGCCGCCAGCGGGAGAGCGCTGCCTCCCGGGGAGCCGCTGGGGCGCCGCTGCCGGTGCCCCCGGCGTGATGCTCCTCAGCTTGGCCGAGCACTGTGGTGTGGCAAACCTTTCACCGAGCTTCTCGATGCGTATTGCCCCTTCCTTTTTTTACGTTCTACTTTCCAGACAGATTCACCGATGATACTTTTATCGCCTCCATCTGTGGGATTTTAAAGCGTCTGAAATTTCCTATTTAATATAAATACATTTTCAAGTTTGTTTTAGTTTATTTTGTTTGTTTTTTGTTTTTTTTTTCCTGGAACTGCTGTATGCGCTCACGCATGAAGACAGGCTGTTGTGCTTTCAGGCTGTCTGTGCTGGAGAAGCACACACAATGCCTCTGGGTAGCCCCTGTTGGTTACAGGCTTTTAGGGTCATACAAAGCCCAGCTTATTTCTCTGTGTTGCTATAAACAGTATACTGCTCTCTAAAATGACACGGAAATGAATCAACTACTGGGGGAGCTATTAAGATACGGTAAAAAAAAAGTGCTCATTGAGCTGATTTACAGTCTGGTTTTAATAGGAGAATGTGGTTTATTTTTGTCTTTAATATGTTTGTAGGTTTTACTTCATCGGCTTGCAAACTTTCAACGAGTGTGGAGTTTGCCTCCAAATGAAAATACAGGAAAAGAAGTGACTGCTCTTGCTTGGAGACCAGATGGCAAAAGTAATGTCAAGTGTATGAGGTGATAACAATGCAACAAAAATCCCATTGGGAATCAGTGAAAGTTGTGATAATGATGCTTTTATCTATAAAGGAAATTTTCAAGCAAACTGTTTGAAGGGTGGGTTAATTTTATGTAGGTTTAAACAGTGTAAATCTATTACTTTTAATAAGGCAATTGCAAAAAAAGATTTGCAAGGAGGATTTATGTCCAAAATACTGCTTTTCAAGGTATAGCAAAACTTCAAGTTCCTAACTAAGCAGAATATTCTTGTGTGAACTACAAAATGTATTGGGACAGAAGGAGGCAGTCTGATCAGGATTGACTGAAGAGCTTCGCTTGTTTATCACAGGCTGGACTTTAGAGGCTAAAATTGCTTGAATAATACACCAAAGAAGAAGAAAAATTAATTTCCCTTATCAAGAGAAACAATGTTGAAATTAGTAGCTTAATAAACCTAGGCTGGAAATCAGTTAATTTTGATTCATTAGAGATGGGAAAGTGGGAACAATCTTCCATGAGTTGTGGGTAAAAATACCTGTATTGTTTGATGATGGAGTCTGAGGAGTTTAAGAAACTTTCTTTTAAGCTAGTTGCCTGTGATTACAAGGAAGTAAGCACAGAAGCCTATGCCTGCCATATTCTTTTTATGGATGAATAAAGTAAAAAAGGGGATGCAAAAGCTGCTCGGCATGTTCACTTCAACATGGAAATAAATAATTGTGAAATCAGGCCTTTGACTTAAATTTATTACCTAAAATATGATAGGAGTTCAACCTTTTATCCTAATCAGTAGATTTCAGATGAGAATTTAGAAGGACTGTAAATAGACAAAATTCTGTCCAGTAGTAGGCTTTGAAGACACTTTTATTTTCTAATTAGTATAAAGGATGAAGTTTTTCACATTGATTATTTATAGATTTTACTCATCTTTCTCTAGTTTTGGCTTTTGGCCTTACTGATACCAGGCGGATTATTCTGTGTGATGTAGAAAAACCTGAAAGCTTGCACTCCTTCTCTGTGGACTCATCTATTACATACATGCATTGGATGGAAGTAACTGAGGAAAGCAGGTGAGTCTGAAAATCCCAAGAAGTAAATTATGGGCCATGTAGTTCCACCCTACTAATGATTTATACTTGCTACAAGCAGTCATATAAAATAATATTACATAGCTGTGGCTTTTTTTTACCACTTGGCTGACATTTTCATTTGTGTTAGAATAGATACTTCATATGCTTAATTTCAGTGTTGATCTCTTAGTCTTGTGGTTCTTTAAGTTATACACAAAAATTTCAGCGTGATCTCGAGCACTCACCTCTTGAGCTGCTTAATCTAGTGTGTTAACTTATACACCCTGTCTTCTGATCCAGTTTACTTCAATACCAATTAATTTATTCAACTAATTATAATAATGTTATTATGTTTATTATTTTGTTAGTCAGAATAAGTATTCTTTCTTCACTTGTGTTTTCAGGATCATTGACTTTGTGCTTACATCTTTCACGATGTGCCTTTACGGGGTGCCAACCCCACTGGCAATTCTGTTGTGGGTGTGCTTGCTCCAGGAGATCAGGTTGCTCTTAGTGACTGGGAACTCTGCAGCATTAGACAATTCTCAGCAGCACCTATGAGCTGGAGGACATAGTGGTCCCTATTTCGGTGGTCTTACAAAAACCTCTGATATGTACCTTATTGCAGTGCAAGACTATAATTAAGTAAAACTTTCATTTTTAAAAGGGAGGTTTAATTATTTAAAAAAAGGAACCTGACTTGGGGATTCCCTCCACCTCTAGAAAGTACTAATCTTCAAACAGGAAGAAAATAGCTGTATCTTAAATCACTGTAGAATTCTTCTCCTGATGGGGTTAGACTTACATCCTTATGGGGAATCTCATCCTTCTGGCATGTCTAAGGTGTGGTATTAAGTATTGCACTGTAGTCTTCCTCTCACTGTAATGTGTCTTTTTAGAGGGAAGGTTTTTTGAGGTATAGGTCGATTGTACTGCAGAGTTGCACAGGGTTTAAACAGAAAGCCTCAGTCAGTAACTGTATTACAAATGATGAGAAGTTTGGTGGCGAGCTACTGGGCCAGCAGATACAAACTTTATATTTTCCTTCAGTGGCAATAAAAAAATATTTTTGGACTTCTTTTATTAATTTGATAAATTATTAAGGCCCCATAAGGGATTACCCTCTGATATTTGTAACTCTAATAGATGTGACGTGTTGGGTATATGCTGTAAATTTGAAGTTAGAAAGAAATTTTCTTCCCCCCCATTTTTTACAGCTTGGGTAGTAAAGACGGTCCTACTTCTTTTTCAGTGTTCTCACTTCCTTTTACAATGCTGAGGATGAATCAAATCTCCTTTTGCCTAAATTACCAGCGCTACCGAAAAAGTAAGCATTATACTAGTAAGCTTGAGAAGATACAGCTTGTTGTTTATTGTCATTGTTTTCGTTACTAATCTTTAATGCTCTCTACAGATGTTTTGAATTATATGTGTCTGCTCATTTTTATTGAGAATAATTATTTTGTTTTCAGTTACAGTACCACTGCAAAAATTTTCAGGTAAGAAATTGTCATCTTGTATCTCTCTCTGTTTTTTTGTTTTGTTTTCTGGTATTGAGACGAGCTACATAAATCTCAATCATATGTTTTATATTTTCAGTGAAGAAAAGTCAGATGAGATTATGAAGCTTCTGGGTGATGTAAGGTAAATTCTGTATGTGGAGGGTTGTGGGGTTTTTTGGTTGGTGTTGGTTTTTTTTTTATGCTATAAAATAATGGATAAGTGAGTTTATTTTTAAGTTATTCATAATCTGTTTTTAAGGGTCCTGGAGAAAAAAATGAGGAATGTCTCTCTTTTTTCATGTATATAAAGTACAAATAATATATTAAAGACTCCATCAGTTTACACCTTTTCTCCTCAATTTAGAGGGATTATAAGGCACTTTATGAGGAGCTGCTGGTGGTGCCATATCTTAGAAGAGGATTTCTTGGGGTGCATTTAAATGCTATGTTGTATGTGTCACTTAAGCTGATCTTGGAGACATTTGTGAATGCTTGTTGTAGATGGTGGAATTCCTGTGGGTTTGCATGAGTGTGACAAAGCTGAACTTAAAATTAGCTTTGAAATCAGCTGTATTAGGGTTACTTTAAAATAAAGTAAGCATCTCTTAATAGGAGACACATAAGGAGCAACTGGAGAAAGTGTAGTTTAGCAGAGTGAGACTTTGTGAAGTGCTTGTGGTACGTTTTTGAGGAGGGTGCTTAATGTCTGTGCCTTGTTTTTCCATTGCTTTCTTTCACTGTTCCTTACAGTCCAACCACTGAGAATCATCCCTGTTACTTCAAAATTTGCATCTGAGTATCACCAGCTGTTCCTTTTTAAGACTTGATACCTCTTCTTACAGTAGGAATTCCTTGCTGGAAAGCGGTGTGGCAGCTGTCTGTGGTGTAGGAGCATTCTGGCTTCTGTGCTCCTTCATCCTTTCAATTAATCAAACCAAAAGGTTTTCAGATACTGTTTTGTTAAAAAAACTTACGTCTTGGCTTTAGTGGAAGCATTCTCCTTTAACATATATTTAGGTGTGTAACAGGCAGAAGTTGCATTTAATTTTATTGTTTTATAAGGGGACATGTAAAGCATTCACATTTTTTATGTTGGAGAGCAGTACTGCTCAGTGTAATGTTAGCAAATGTGTAGCTGAAGATGTATGGGTGTATGACCGCAAAAGCCAACCCCTGTCCAAAGTTTAATGTTTTAAATATAGGCAAAGAGGGAGAGGTCACAGAGAAGCTTTTTCCCAGGTCATTGTAGCAAGTTGAGTTTCATAAATGAGCAAAACACAGACCCTATTCTTTGAACTGTTTTTTTTTTGATGCTGTTGTTACTTGTGGCTGTTCTTTGCATCTATTTCAGATCTTTTTTGCCTTTGAGGTTTTGCTGAGGAGTGTTACTGAGTGACTGTGACAGAGTTACTCTGCACCTAGTTAGGATAAACTCAGAGGAATACAGAAGTAGTTTTGTAAGACTGCTGTGCAGCCTATATGGGGAGGTGGGCTGTTGCTAGAAACTTAGGTTTTTCTTCTGGAAGATTTAAAGTTAGTGAAGAAGGACTTCTGTGCCTAAATTGTGTTTTCTTCCCCTGTTCTCTCAGTTAATTTAGTAATTGATACTCTCTCTGCAAATGTTAGAGGGAGGTTTTATCAGTGAAATCCAAGCTAATATTTTGTTTTTAAATTTCTTGGATTGTAGACACGTTCAGTGTTTCATTTTGTTCAGTGATCCTTCAGAGGATCTTTAGTAAAGGGATGGAATCTAAGTATTAAGAATTTGTTTCAGTATGCTCATCAATATGTTCTTCTATTTTTGTAGGCTTAATGCTCTAGTCCTTGGTGGCAGCTCAGGATTTATTGAGATTTATGCTTATGGAATGTTCAAGATTGCTACAGTAACTGGGGTGCGTTCTATTTCTTAATGTATTTTCTCTTCATATTATACCAAACTACAAATGAATGAAAAAAGTATATAGGTGTGCTTACACGTAAGTGGAATGGGGTTGATGAGTTTTAAAGAAAGGAATAGTTGTTTCTCTTGTTTGGGTTGTATGGTTATTGTTGTAAAGACATTCTAACTGGTGATTTTTAACATCTTGTTTCAAATGAGACAAAGTTCAGCATGAATCCACATTAAAAAGAGTGCTTTTGTTCCTGAACAGTAGCTGAAAATTCCACTTTGTTTTTACTTGTTGTTGACTGCAACTTTCATTGTATGTGAACATATTAGAGCAGTAAATACATCTTAGAGGAAATGAAGTATTTAATTAACTTTTAAACTGGAATCCTTCAGGTGGCAGGTTCTTGTCGTGGACTATGTTTGTCTAGTGATTTGAAGTCACTGTCAGTTATTACAGAGATACAAGACTCTTCGGACAGAGAAGCAGAGATAACATATTTTCAGGCAAGTAAAGTAACTTTTAAATGTTCTTAAATTTAAAAAATCATTTTTACTTTTAACTTTCTGGTAGCTTTGTTCTTTCCCATTATTTGCAGAAAAATCACAAACTACTATTTCCAGCCTTTCTGAAATTCACCCCTATTTAGCTCTTGGATTTATCATGCTAACATGCAGTTTCACTGATGAGACTCATCTGAGGCATTCTTTTAAAATATTACTTTAAACATAACATTCATTTATTCAATACAGTTATTCAGATTTTCTTCATTCTGCACACAGAATTGCATAGCTGCAATACTGTTGATTATCCAGTCTATCAGAACAGTCATCCTTAAAAATATTACTGTTAGAACTCCAAAATGAGGAATGTTATCAGGAGTTTCTATAGATCTGTCAAAAATATTTATTGCCCCTTTGCATTCAATGTATTTCCCTCTTAAAATCAACTTTAAGAGTTGATGACACTTTTTCTGTGGGTTGGGTTCTCCCAACCTGTCTTTTCGTTTCTGTAAAAGATAAATCGTCTGTTAACTGTTGCTTGTTTCATTTGTTATAGCTGGACACTAGTCTATTATCAAGTTACTTACCTGAGGTAACTCGAATGGCCCGGAAGTTTACTCACATTTCAACTCTGTTACAGGTACAGTTGTGTTACTATATCCTTCTAATGTCACAGTTACTACAGGCTTTGATATTCTTAATGCAAGTAAAATGTTTTCTAGCTTAATGTGGTTTTAAGTAAATGTAGAGCTCTAACTTGGAATTTGATAATAAATTTTATATAGTATCTACAGTATATCTTCCCTTTGTATTGTAACATCCAGTCGTTGCATGTGTTTTGAAGTGGGGAAAAGGGTATAATGCTAATGTCTGTATCTGTCTTGCAGTATATAAAGCTGTCATTGACGTGCATGTGTGAAGCATGGGAAGAAATACTGATGCAGATGGATTCACGACTAACAAAGTTTGTACAGGTACTGTAGTATTAACCATTCTTTTGGAAAAACATTTTTTGCTGTATTTCTGCTGTTCATGTTAACATACTGCATATCTTAATGTTGTTTAAGCATAATGCCTCCAGGTAACTATCTCTAAGTTCAGAGGCAACCTGGAAGCTATTGTGTGTCAGGCACTCTGATGCTGAAGCTGTCTGAGTACAATCAAGCACAATTGTATTATGCTGCTTCTTTATTTATTCTAAGTTATTCAACAGTGATAGTTTTCAGCTTCAACAGCTTTTGATCAGTTACTTTGTATTTAAGGTCATGCTCTTTGTACTTTAGTCTGATAAACTTAATACTGTAAATGTTAAATAACAGCCCACCAGCACTTACAGCCTAGTTCAATAGAGCGTGTATAACAGCCATGATTAAGATGCTCTTGGATTTGCTTAGATTTTTGTGTTCATTGACCATTTCTAGAAGTTAACTGAACCACATTTTTTTTTTAAATAGGTTCTTGGTGATGGCAAATTGCTTAGAACTTTTACTGGGTAATACATTTGAAAATAACTTAAAATACTAGAAAATTTCCAGTGGTCAGTAGTCTGATTTCATCATTCAAGGATATGGGTGGGTTTTCTGATGTCCATTAATTGAAGTGTTTGTGAGATTACTTGGTAGTCTGGATTTAATCTCTTCTCCAATCTATTTCAATCATTTTGACTGACAGGAAAAGAATACAACCACTTCTGTTCAGGATGAGTTTATGCAGCTGTTGTTATGGGGCAAAGCAAGGTAGTTACTGTTGTTTTATCTGAGTATGCATTTGCATTTGATACTGAAATATAAAGTGAACACATATTTGGTTCTCTCCCTCACCCTCTTCAGTCTGGAACTTCAGGCGTTACTAATGAATCAACTGACAGTAAAGGTATGTTAATATTTTTTTTAGTATATTAAAATAGTTTCATTATCTTTTAATCACTGTTCTGTTAAGTTAGCAGAACATTATTATATGCTTGTATTTCTTTTTTAACAGGGTTTAAAAAAACTTGGTCAGTCCATAGAGTCTTCCTATTCCAGTATACAAAAGTTGGTCATAAGTCATTTGCAGAGGTAAGTCATAGAGTGTCCAATGAATTATAGATGAAATTGCATGTTAATATGCTTTTCTAAAATACAATATGCTCTATTGATGGTTCTTTGTATGTAGGTGTGCCAGTGCAGAGACCATGATCTTGGCAAAACATACTATTTTAATTCTGGGTAATGGAGGACTGTTGAAGTATTTAGAACAGTCTCCATGACACATCGCCTGTATATCACTGCCTGGTGTGTTTATAGGATAAATGCAAAATACTCACACCAGCTTAGCGTGGTTAAAATCCTGAGGACAATACTTGCTTTTCTGTGAAGTAATACTGATAAGAATCTCTTATGTGCCAGACTACCTTATAAAGCTCTCCACTTTGCACATTTAAATGATGAAAACTGCATGCAGTGAAGCAGTGGCTTTCCAAAGGGTGACTAGAAGATTATACTACTATGCTCTGCCTTTCTAGTGGTTCTGAGGCACTGCTATACCACTTGAGTGAATTGAAAGGAATGGCTTTATGGAAACAAAAGTATGAATCTCTGGGATTAGACGCATCTGGAATTGAAGGTACGGTAGTGTGCGCGCTCCTTACCCATTCTAATTTCACTTTTGAAAGCTTAATAATAACGGTTAGCTCTTTTTGCAGAGGCTATTACTGCTGTTGGTTCTTTCATCCTGAAAGCAAATGAGCTGCTTCAGTAAGTATAAAGTCTGGATAGTTAACAAACATTCCTGTTGAGCCTTTTATCTGAGGGGGAGCATGTGACTGGGAATAGGAGAGGTTGGGAGGGCAAGACTCCTCTGGTGGTAATGTGCCTTTATCTTGCCTCACTGCATCTCATAGACTCATACACCAACAATAGTCTTAACTTGGAAGGTTGCATGGGGTGTTTTTTTAAAAAATTGATAATGCTTGCAGGCCTTTCTGTAGTAAAGATGGGACTTAATCCTGGAGCAGCTTGTGACCTTTAGATCTAGTAATTTCTTTTCTTGTTTCTTGCTCAGAGTTATCGACAGTAGTATGAAAAACTTCAAAGCATTTTTTCGATGGCTGTATGTTGGTAAGCTTGATAATATAGTAAGCATCCAGTATCTGTTAAATACTGTAAGCATTGAAATGTTGGCAAGTAATTTAAGCCAGTCTTAGTTATAAACAACTATTTCTATCATAGAAAATTTCTGGACATATGAAAGGTTACAGTTGATGAGACAAGAATAATTATAATATTAAACGGATCATAAACTTGATAGTTCTCAATTAAATTTAGTGTGTATGCAGTGGGTATTGCATATACTTTTCCTGTAATGTTACTCCAAACTGTTGTCTGCTTCATGAGCAATTTGCTGGTCTTGACTTGAAGAAATTAAAGGACTTTCTTTAGTTTACACCAAATTCTAAGTATAGTCTTAACTCTCAGTTACTCTGTCACTTGCTGTTTTCTCCTATGGAGACCTAGTTAGCTGTAAGGTTGTGATGTAAACAGTTTCTGAATGTCCAGATGCACTTAATAGCTACCTCTAGTTGTAGCTGTGTAGCTGCAGTTAAAATGTTAGAAGGAAGTGCTAAACGCTGTATTTTAGCCTGCTTGTTTTTATAAAGTGGTTAGGAATAGGTTTATAATTTTTAACCAATCTTTTTAGAACTACTTTATGAAAAAATAAGTAGTCTTACCAGATGCTGTAAAAGCACCAGAAATCCAGTGTTAGCACTTACTAACAGGAATATAGTAATTTTAAAAATTGCAGAAAGCGGAGCTATCAGAATTCCCTAGTATAATGTTAGAACTTTGGTTATTTAGATGTTCACTATGTTTGCTTGTGTTGAAACTAAACAGAGAATTGTTTATCTGAGCCTCACTGATTTTAAAACTACTCTGTGCAATTCCCTTAAAACACATGATTCTGGACATGACAGTATCCATGTATTTTATATATATCCATTTACTACTCTATGTACATGAATAATATATGAACCCTTTTTATAATAACCTTACCTCAGTCTTGTACAGGCCACAGCGCAGTTGGAAAAGATTAAAGATAAAAATTATTCAAGATTTGTATTGTAAGGTAGCGGGGCAAGTGAGGCTTAATTTTAATCTCAATTTGTGATTCTTCATTCCAGGCTTTTTTGCTTCTGACAAATTAATCTTTCCTATTTTATCAGCAGTGTCTTATTACATTGCTATGGAAAATTAAGAATATTAGGAGAACTATTAATATTAATGCAATAAGAATATAATTTTTCCCTCAGCCATGTTGAGGATGTCAGAAGATCATGTGCTTCCAGAGCTGAACAAGGTAGTAGTAACATTTCTTAGTAAATGGTGGTATACTCTGTGTTCTGCTTGATGTGACCATGAGATTAAAGGTTTATTTTTGTTCTAGAACTTAAAGGATAATGCCTGTGTCATTTTTTGAGAGAGTTTATGCCTGCAGAGTCTCACTAATATGCTGTCTCATGAATTACTTTTTCTTTATTAATAACTACTCTTTTTAGTACATTATATGTGAGTGCAAGACCTCTGTTTATAGCAGCTCTTTACATGCTCTAAATGACTACGTTAACCAGAATGGGATTTTAACATCTTTACCAATGCCTTGGTAGAGGAGAGGGAATACACCTGCATCAGATTTGCAGACACCATCACACTGGGTGAACTAGTTAATATGCTCAAGGACAGAGTTGCCTTCCAGAGGGAAATAGAAATAGAATGGATAGATAAGGATCTCCTGAAGCTCAACAAGGGCACAAAAGGTTCTGTCTTGGGGAAGAGTAACCCCCTGCAGTTGCACAGCAGGGCCGCAACTGGCTGGGGAGCAGCTGTGCCGAGATGGGCTTGGGGATGTTGGTGGATGCAAGTTAGGCATGAACCAGCAGTGTGCCCTGGCAGCAAAGGCGGCCAAGAGTGCCCAGGGCTGTACTAACAGGAGCATGGCCAGGAGGTCAAGGGACACCATTACCTTCCTTATTTAGCACTCATCAGATTGCATCTAGAATACTTTCTCCAGTTCAGGGCCCTCGTATACAAGACAGACATGAATAAACTGGAGTGAGTTCAGCAAAGGGCTCCCAAGCAGGTTGGAGGGCTGGAGCGCTTGCCCTGCGCTTGTTCAGCCTACAGAGCATGTGTTCTGTGATCACTGAAATGTATTTCTTATCCTTTGCGTTTCTCACCATTTTTTTCCTTTTAGATGACTCAAAAAGATATCACGTTTGTTGCCGATTTTCTTACTGAACACTTCAATGAGGTAAGTTATATTGGTTTGCCAAGTACAGCATCTGACTGTGTATCAACTGCCAAGCATTGAATCTGAAAAAGCTTGAAAAATAATTCAATTATCTTTTTGTACCATACTTCTAATTAACTTTTGGTGTTTTGTTTGCATTACTTTTTCAGGCACCAGAACTTTACAACCGTAAAGGAAAATACTTCAATGTGGAGAGAGTTGGCCAGGTAAAGAGCTAGGGAATAAATGGGAGAACCCTTAGATGAAGAAGCTTTTAAAAGCTCTTCCCACTTTTCTTCTCTGTCCCTTTTGCTTTGTGTTGTACATTTCAGTAATGGTAAAGGAGAATATTTTAATTATTTTCCCCTATTACTAGGAAAAGGAGTGTTTAAAAACATAGTTTTACCTTACACTTGCTATATTTTAAGGAAAAAGTTGAAACTTCTTCACAGCCAGCATTAGTAATGTAAAACTGAAACGTGTTGTCTTTATGCCATTAATCATTGGAATTCAGAGCGTATGTGCTCAAATTTGATTTAAAATTCAGTTTCTTATGGAAATGTCACTACCATCTTAGACAATAGTTCATTTTTTCTTACTGTTTCTAGAAGGGGTTGAATTAGTTTTAAGACTAGCGCATGTTAAATTAAGAAATGTTTTAATAGACTCTTGAGGGGCAATGTTGGAGGTGAATTCTTACGTCCCGTATTAAAATGCAGTCTCACAAATGTCTGTTTCTCTTCTAGTACTTGAAAGATGAAGATGATGACCTTGTATCGCCGCCTAATACAGAGGGAAACCAGTGGTTTAACTTTCTTAAAAATAGTACTCATCTTAAAGGTAACATCTGCTTTAGTAAAAAGTGAATGAAGGATGTATGTAGTATGTAACAAACGTAGAAGAGTAATCTGGTTTTTCATCCTCACAAGTTATTTCTGTAGTGTTAATCATGGGTCTTCATTGGAGTAGAATAAAATAAACAGACCTTGTTATTTTTCTGTACAGTTTTAATGTAGCTGCTTACCCAGTCAATTACCATTTTGGGGTATTAGGAGTTTCCTACCTTTTATGTACCCATCTCAGAAACGTTGGCTTGCAAGGAATCCCAGGAGATGTCTGTTTTAGGAGACCTTAATTCCAGTTCAAGGAAGTAGTAATTACGCTTAGGTCATACCTGGGGCAAGTGTCCTAACTTGTTCTCTTTCACTGGAGCCTGAGATTATTTTATTAATTAGTGGTGAAAAAGAAGTAAGAGACTATAACAAATTGATGGTGAAGATTATTATTGTTTAACTTTAGAAATCATAGACTGTAAAAATTGTACAGCATAAGCTGTCTTGTAATAGAATTTGCTATAGCTGTCTTTTTCTACCTATTCAATAAAAAGCGGCAAAGTGGTAGCATTTTCATTTGGAAAAGTAGTATTTGGAAAATGTGTTCTTAGACATACTTTGAAAATATTTTTGATACTTTAAATGTGTAGGCTACTTGACTGGTCTTTTCTATTATTACCCAAGATCCATGATTGTGGAGATGGTTTGTAAGTGTTTTTGTTGGTATTAATTTGGCAAGTACTGAGATGTTTATAGGATTATAGCACAAGTAATGCTGCTGTCATTAATGCTTTCTAGCCTTCTTTGGTGTTTTACATTGCTTTGTTGATTGATGTAATTTTATCATTTTTCCAGGTAAAAATTGGAAAAGAAACAGGTTATGTACTTAAAATAAGTAGTGAGAAAGCTAAATGTCTTCTTACAAAGTAGTTCATAAGAAAAAGCATTCCTTCTGAAGCCAAATCATAGCCACTAAAATATGGAAACTGTTTGCTTAAACAAGATATTTTATGACAACTGTGTTTCTAGCTCTTGGCTAAACGCACTTCCGTCTTTGCAGTTTTGAATGGGTTGTGAAGAAGAGCTGAAAGGGCAGGCAGGCCTCTGTTTCTCATTCATTTACTTGTTTCATATTGTAATACAGTTAGTTACCTGAGTTAAAATTTGTAATCAGGGAATAGTTTAGGCAGTCACCTAATCCAACCAAGCAGGGCTAGTTTTGAAGCTAAGATGTGTTGCTCAGGCTTTATCCAGTCAAGTCCTCTGTCTTCTGCAAGGATAGAAACCCTGCAGCTTCTCTGGACATCCTGTTCCAGTGACTAACCAGTCCTTGTGAAAACTTCTTTCCTCATACCTGATTGGGATTTCCCTTGCTGAAGTTTAGGACTGTTACATTACCTCATTTCCCTGTGTGCAGCTTTGAAATGTCTTCTGTAACTTTTCCTTTAGACAGCTGGAGACCAATGGGTTCCTGCTTGTTAGCCCTTACTTCTCTAGGCTGAACAAACCCAGCCCTCTCAATTCCTTCATGTAAATCATATGCTCTAGCCCTGTGACCATCCTATTGACCTTCCACTGGACTCATTCCAATTTGTCACTTTAATAACTATAGTATACTTTTATATAGATATAAGCATTTTTTTAAATGAACTTTTATCTCTTTATAGAAAGTCCACTTCTGTTTCCCTACTATCCTGAGAAATCACTGCATTTTGTTAAAAGGCAAATGGAAGGGGTCATTGATCAGTGTTTACAAAAGCCAGCGGTAAGTTCAATTTATATAACTTTCTTCTAGGGTTAGCAGTCAACTGAAGATAGTAGTCATGCTCAGTAAGGCCTGTAGGTTTAATCTTTGCCTTTGAGTGCCTACAACTTAGGTGGTACCATGTAGCTCAGCTTCACCACTGCCAGGATGTCGCAAACCTTTGACTAGGGAGAGTGTAATGGGGGATTTTTGTTTCATGTCTTCTGTTCTCACATTAGGATCTATTTTTAATGTGAGTTAGCTTGGTGTATGTGCTATGTGCTCCATAACTGTGTTGGCAGTGTTAGTCTATATATCATGAAGAAACACGAAGCAAGCATATCAGGTGACAGTGGTGTTTGCATTGGGGATGTTTATTCCAGCATAAATATTGGTGGATTGTTCTTTCAGATGTACTCAAGTGTTGTTGGTTAGTTGTAGGTTTTTGTCTTAAAACTGTCTAGGATTAGGAATAACTGCCTGCATTTTTTTGCCTATTTCATTATATTTGTTAGGATGTGATTGGAAAGTCAGTGCATCAAGCAGTCTGCATGACTCTTTACAAAACTTCTCAAAGGTATTTCTTTACCTAAACTTTATTCCTAAAGCTCAGTTGTACAAAATTCCACTAGCATTTTATAAACTGGTTTGTTTTTTTCTTTTCAGTGAAGACTCCACACCTCAATTATTTAAACTACCATTTTTGTAAGTATGCTATTCCTTGTTCTATGTCATGTACCAGTTACTAAAACTTGATCTAAATTTTCATTTCCTCCCCCCACATTACAGGTGGAATGACAAAACATCCAATATACATTATGTTCTCTTCACCATATTAGAAAATTCGATTTCTAAAATACACATTTTGAGGAGACATACTGATACTTCCAGGTAAGACAAAAAGAGGGAAAAATGGTTTGTGATCTTGGGCACGTGCGTACAGAGACAATTACAGTGTTAATCTCTTTGTAAAAAGAAGGAATGAGCAGCATGAATACAATCTTTCTTGGATACTGGAGAAAATAGGGAGGATATTTGGAAATGCAGTAGGAAACTGCAGCAGGAGTTTGTGTTATATTAGACTCAGAAAATCTAGTCACAAGACCCAAGATGGTTTTAGGCTTAGGAAGAAAATCAGGCTCCCTTAGTTTTGCTTCCCACAGAATTAATTGCTTGTGCAAACTTGTGAAAAATGACAGGGAATCATGCTGTCTTACTGTAAATATTCTTTGATTAAACCCCATGCAGCCTCTTAATTTAATACTCTAAGAAAAAATGGGAGGTGGATTCATAGGTGTAACAAACAGAATACATCTCTTTGAGGTGTAATTTTGTGTACCTTCAGAAGTTTGTGTCCAAGATGCAGTTTATCACTGCTTAGTTGTGATGATACAACTGTTTAAGATACATTCTGTCAGTGAGATGACTGGAAATGACCTGGGTTTAGAAAACAACAAAAAATACTCCTTTCTGTAAAACACTGATTTTCATAATCTGTGTCATTTAATTTGAGGGAATAATGAACTGTGATGGGGTGGGAATTTTTAAAGCAGTTTTACTGCTGAATGTATTTACACATTTCATTTACACATGATGAAACTATCTTTTGTGTTTCCAGTTGAGAGCTGCTGATAACAAAATTACAGCCTTGTAGTGTAGTTTCTATCCTATTTTGTCCCTCATTGATATCTAAAACAGTCTAAACTTGTTTTCTGTAGATTTGAGTAACAAGTAACCTAACAGACCTGAGACTGGGGTAATTGAGCCAAGAGTTCAGCAAAGAACTGTATCTCACAAGCCAAATGCAGTTTCCCATTTGACTGCTAGTCACATTTTGCTGAGGGGCGGAAGAGATCAAAAGGTTCCCATCCACCAGTTATATAATTTGGGAATATAGCCATGTATTGTGCGAAGCTTAGACAGACTTACACCATCTCTTACCACAGTTTCCATGAGAGATTCTGAATTCCCTATGAGTGGAATTATCACTGAGATAATGAACACTGTTCTTCTAGGTCAGTCAGTAATGGAATTCTTGCAGTAGAGTTTGGAAACTTCTTGAACAACAGTGTAAATGAGAGCTCAGACTCCAGGTCAGTATATTTGTTTTTTCTTCCAGAACTGCAGATTGCTAAATTGAAGAGCATGTTTTCTAGTGTGTATTTTACATTAACCTTGGGCATTGTAGTTTGTTTGGCTTTTATCTTACAAGTCACTACTTCAGATACCAGACCAGCTTACAGTCCCTGGGTGAGTCAGGCTGTAAGAAATAACACAAGTGCATGAAGCTGCAGGATTGTGAGAGTCTTATTTTGCACTTAAAGTCAAATAAATTTTAGGGTTTTTTAGTTGAAAACTAGAGCTTTAGCACATGTGCAAGAAACAAAGCTAGCTGGAAACAGCTCTTGCTTACATCTGTGAAGTTCTTTAAGGTGGAGTGAAACTTGATATACCTGAATAAAGGCATTTTAGAAGGCGTGGCAGTCTAAGCTCATCCTTTCAATGTAGAAAGGTCAGATGTGATTGTCCCCAGTACCTCAGTTGTGTTTCTAAATCTTTGATGTTTGTGTTTATTGTTTCTTACATTTCTCCTGAAATGGTTAAAAATAAGATTGTTAGTTAATTAGTGTTTTGTTTTTTTTTTTCCTTCAGAATCCTTGATCATGATACAGGAGCCTGCCATGGTTATGGCTGTCTTTCAGTGTCTTTGCTGCATAACTGACCTTTTTTATTCTTTACAGTGAAGGCCACTGTTAACTACTGAATATTTTAACTTGAATGCTGTGTTCACTTATATTTCCTGATGCTTTTTAAATTATTTTCCTATAGATCCTACAGTTGTTTAGATGCACACTTCTATGATGATGAAACTGTAACTGTAGTTCTGAAGGAGAGTGTGGAGCAAGAGGGGAAGGAGAGAGTCTTGGCTCAGCTGCCTTTATCTTCAGTATACACAGATGAGGAGCAAGATAGAGAATTCATCTGGGATTCTACTAAAAGGTACTGAAAAACTTTGAGCACATCTGAAAATGCAGAACTGAAAAGCAGATTAAGCAGATATTCTAACTGTGTGCAATTACTTATGCTTTGTGTGTGTGTAAACATTTTAAACACAAAAACTCTTGTGCCAGGGAGAGTGGAGTGGGGAGATGGAAGCTTCTTAAACCGTTTTGTGGGTTGGATTGGGGTTGGTTTTGCTTTTTTGAGACTGATTAGTACCTGTGTACATGGCTTTCTTGAAATGGGAGGACCAATTGAAGATGCCCTGTAGAAGCAGAAATCTTTTCTTTAGAGGATGCTAACTTTGCTGGTCGGGATACTTGAAGTTAGGATGTTTTCAGCATATTTGCTCATATACCTCTGCCTTGTAATAAGGATACACAGATATTTCTTCATCTTTCCCCTGGTAGTCACACTTACAACTATTGTCAACTTAACCTTGAAACATCAGAATTGGTGCCTCTGTGTTAGCATAGGGAGAGGAAATCATCTGAGGGAATTCCACACACACACATAAAGGCTAGTGTAGTTCAAGCGGTGAATCCAATCTTTTAGTTGTGCCTCGCTTGCTTTTTCTTTTTCCTCCCTATGTGTCTCTGGTGGATTGCTTAAGATACATTTTTACCTCAAAATAAAGAGCCATATTGAACTGTAATCTTTTTCTTTTTTGCCACAAATAAATTGTCTGTTGAAGAATGAAAAAAAAATATTAAATGCAAGTTCAAACTAATCCTGGCCACTGTAATAGTCAGTCAGGGAGTTCCTTTATGCAGTCCCTATGAATGGAGGTGAACTGGAGTGTTACATCTTTGGAAGGTCATGGAGGCCAGACTTCCATGTTTGGAGGCATCGCCTCCAGGATTTTGTTCAGAAACTCCTCTTCTTTTAGAGGAGAGGTCTGAAGGAAGACCATCCTCATCCTCCTGTTGTAGCTGTTATACTTGTGGGGAGATGAGACTTTACAACTCCCTGCTCACCTTTTAACCTCAGTTGAAACATGCTGTGCCTCCGCAGTTGGATCCCTTGCTTTAGAGTATCTGTAGCAGCATTACAATGGTTTCAAATGCTTATCTGCTTGTTGCATACAATATAATAAAACTTAGACATAAAAAAATGGGCTAGGGTTTTTTTTTAGTACTGGAATTTTCTTATGTACTAGCTTTGTGCTTTTCTCCTTGCTGTGTGCAGGCTGGATGAGCAAAGTGGTGAGATACCCACACGTACTGTCTTCTTGGAGAATCAGTGGAGAGTGCTGGAGAATATGAAAGCTCAGTATGTTTCTGTAAATGGCATTAGAAAAGTTTCCTGTGTGGTAAGTACAGTATCTGTGAGCAAGCCTGTAAACTATTAAACCATATGCTATGACTGGAGAGAGTGATAACCTGTTTCTGATAATTTAGTGAGATTTATCAAAACTTTTTTTTGGATGAATAGATTATTCTCTCATAATCTGTCATAAGTGTCTCAGAGTACAGTCATACCTCTCACAACATGGATAAACTTTAACAGAAGTTAATAGATCTACTTTATTTTTCAGTCTACAGAGCAATAAAGAAGTTGCTAATTTCCTTGACTCCTCCATTTCAAAGATAAAGGCTATTTTTAAAGCTTTTGGCTAACATTTAAAATTGTATTGGTGCTTTTATTTATTTATTAACAGAAACTTCTTAAATGTCTCTGTAGCTAAGTTCAAACCTCCGTCACGTAAGGGTGTTTGAGATGGATGTAGAGGATGATGGGGAAGTTGAGGAAGAAGAGGAAGAAGAAACAACTCAGATTGCAGCTGGGGAACCTGATGAGCTAAATCAGTCTGCAGATAACCAGGACAATGTGTGTGGTGCATCTGTTGAAGAACTACCTGATGAAACTGAAGAACAGGAATCAAGTCTGGATCCTTGACATAGGCTTTTGTACTGGTAAAGGGACAAGACTAATCTAACTTCAGGCTGCTGAGATGGTGTATCCTGTACCTACTCAAGCAGCCGTAGTAGGATGTTGTGCATTAGAACTCAGTTTTGCTTCTCCGCTAAGACTGTATGTGTTCTAGAGTACGTTTATTTGACCCATTTTTTGTCTGGCACGTGGTCCGATATGAACTAAATTTCCTTGAGAGCTTTTCCAGTTGCAGTTTTTTATAGGTGAGGAGGAAAAGAAATACCAACTGATGCGTTTGTAGTTAACCTTTTCAGTTCTGGATACTGTTAAGATAAAATGAACTTGTATGTGAAAACAACAAAACTCAGGACTGAATTTTTTTTTTCTTCTTGGACTTCATGTTCTAGTAATGGGTACAGAAGCTTCCTGTAGAGCTGAATTCTAAGAGTCTGGCCAACAGCAAGCTTGCGGATCAGCATAAGACTAGTTAAACAACAACATTTAGCAATGGTTACTTAAATATATGCTTTTAAAAACTCTTTTGATAACATCTGTCCTCAGTAACACAGTATTTCAATCTGTGTAGTTCATCAGTCCTTGGTGCAACATTTGTGTGTGTGTGTGTGTGTGTGTGTGTGTGTGTGTGTTTTGTCAAATGTTTGCATGTTTCAGCCTGAATAGTTTTTGTGAGATTGTTTCTGAAAGTTTGTCTTTTCTGTCTGGTATTTTTGTAATGAAAAGTTACAGCAGAGAGTATATTTTTTTATTCTGATGTGGCATTGTATGTTGTGCATAGGCTTCAGTATAATCGTATTCCTTGCTAACTTATATATTTCTGTAGGAATGACATAGTGCTAAGCAGTAGAAACTAGAAACTGTTCAGAAATCTAAAATGTTTTCTTCTTCTCTACTACTTGTTAGAGTCTTAACTGAATTAAAACTCAGCTCTTTGAATGAACAGTGCTGCTAAATGCTTGATCTTCCTTCAGAACAGCGAGTGTACCTTGTGTTTGTGAAGAGGACCAGGCCACATGCATGTGCTCCATTCTGTAATTAAAAAATAAATAAATCTTCTGAAGTTGCTGTTTGACATTGCAAAAATCAAATACTAGACTTACTCTCTTTATCTTGTTTTTTAAGTAACTGTTTTTTAAAGTGGACTTTTGAAGGTTTTGGGCTGTTTGGGGGAGACCCTTGTAAACAAAGCTGTTCAGTTTTGAGAGTGTTCAGTGCACCTGCCTTACCAACCTCCTTGACAGCTGCTTACTGTTCATCATTCTCATCTGACAGATGCTTATGGTTTGAAGGCACAGTGAAGCTGTAGGACAGGTGGGGCAGAAATGTCTGTTCAGAAGTGCCGTGGATTTTCTTTATAGAGCAGTTACTCTTGATGAGAAATTGCTGTTACAACAGAACTCACTAAGCTTAAGCCTGGGCCTTTTCTTCCAGGAAGCTTTTGCTTCTGATTAACAACTGTCACACTAGAGTGCTTGGAAACAATTGTTTTGCTGTGCTTTCTGCTAAGTAGTTTTAGTCCATGGGCATATTGAAATGTGATCTGTCCTGCCCATAATTGTTTTCTACATTTGTGTTAATAGCAGCTGTGTCCCGTGCCACAGGGGCCTGCCCTTCAGAAATCTCCCTGAGGTTACTCTCTGCATCTTTCTAGTCTGGCCTTGGATATACTTGAGTCAATGGGAGTTTTGTTTGACTTGAGTAAGTATGTGTGCACCTTCTACATTTCAGTGACATGATACAAATGCACCAGTCAGTGCTTCTGAATGTGTTGCTGATTCCTTCTGTCAAACTTACTTTTATTTTGCTACCAGATTTCTGTAATAATACGTCAGTGATGTGCTTATGCACTTGTTTTCAAAAGGATGATAGGAAATACTTGATCTAGAAGCTTTTCAGGATTTTGGTGGTGTCTGAACAGGGTGATCTCACTTGACACTTTGATCATTTCTTCAACTTTTTTTTTTATGCTAGCTGAAGTCTCATTCAACTTTTTCAGCAGGGAGTTCTCATTCTTTCTTGATAGTTTGATAGTCAAAAGAGCTTTTATATTCTCAGCAAGTGTGCAAACAATCCACTCTTTGTAATACTAATCTTTAGGTCTCTAAATCATTTACTGCTGCCTCTTTTTCAATGTCTACCCATTTTGTATGTGACACTTCTAGTTTTTTAAGGCTCTTGGGCAACTTTTATTTTCTGCTTACTTAAGAAAGCATTAAGCCCATATGTAAGCCTTGACAGAATGAGAAAGCCATGAACATAAGTACTTAAGTTATTTTAGTAAGTTTCTGTGGCTTGTAGTCAGAGTTGGCTCATGGGTCTTGTTACATACTGCAGTAATATCAGAGAAGATCTCGATCTCTCTTGCTACGTTGAGCTAGCTGTTACTCTTGGAGTTGTGACTAATTTCTTGCTTCACAAACTGGTTTAGGGGAAGAACTGGCCTAGCTTGTGCCATGGAGCAGTGGTAGCAGTCTACAAAGGACACTTTTGAGAGGGGAAGGAAGATTTCACCATGGATCACTTCATAATAAGCAGTAAGGAGAATGCATATGGATGAGGAGAGAGGATGAAAGGAATTGTCACAGGGTGAGTTTCAAGGAGGGAGATGCAAAATGACATAGGGATCTCTGGAGAATGCCACTGTGCAGCAATTCTAAGAAAAAAAAACCCCACCTTTGGAAGGGGAAGAGAAGAAATGCCGCTTGTAGGTGAATAAAATGCATTTAACTATACCTTTAGGCTAAGTAATAGAGCTGCTCACAAATCAGTCTGGAGACCATTGGTGCCAGCAAAGTCCAAGGTTGAAGGAAGTTTTAATGGGATATAAATTGTAGTGTGGGTGTTCCAGCATTCTTCCCCCAGGGGGTATTATACAGCAACTGCTCCCGGCTGGCAGTTCTGCAGCTCTGCTGGCAGCTCTGTGCAAATTATTTAATTATGCCTGCTCCTATGAATCAGAAGACCTTGGGTGGCTTTATGCAGTTCTCACACTTAACCTAGAGAATGAAGTAAAGAATCCTATCAGGTTTAATACTTACAGTTCTCACCAGGAACCACACCTCTTAGAGTGAGCAGACTCTTACTAAGAGAAAAAGAAAATAACCACTTAGGGCCTAGTATAGCAAATAAAAGACTATTTCCTAATCCATACTCTGACTGTCAAACAAAAGGAGTTCAGTCCCATGCCAGTAGAGCTGTTGCATGTTGGATCTGGTGTTGGAGTTCTCTTAATATGTCACTGAACCTGTTCTGCTATGAATAAACCCAATTATTTATTTGCTTGACTGAAAAAAATGTTTGATTCTACAGTCTGGAGATTACATGTTAGCCACCTGAGAAAGTGAGGTTCAAGGCATTCCAAAGTGAACAGAAAACAGGACTTGAAAACAGCCCTTCTTTTTCACATCCTAGTAGTTCTTTTACAGATTTAAAGGTGCAATAATTTCTGCCTGTACACTTTTCTTAAATTTGTTACTAAAGTATTCAGAGATTGATTTTGCTTCTTGTAATTCTCAAGAGAATTCATACATACATTCTGTAATGAAGATGAAGACTTGCTCGCAGGTGCACTGAAAATCATTCTCTGAAGCAGCCATTACAGATAAGACCCACAGGGGCAAAGGTAAGGAATTTGTTCATCTGGTCACGTATTTATTTTAGACTGTTGAGGTAACCTGTGGTTTCCTGAGGATAGCACAAAGACCACTGCTTTCAAATGTTGCAGTAATCTGAAGAACAATAAACTATCTTTCCATATGTTGAATTAACCATATTCCCTTCGTAGTGGAATTCTGCCAGACTAGAAGCAAATGGAAAATGCTTTTTGCTTTTTCTTTTAGAAATGTGTGGTATCTATCATGTTCTTTCTCTTGCAGCTGATTTATACTAAGCTCAATGCTCCAACTACTTAGCGAATGTTCAGAATATTGAAATGCAGAAGGAGGATAGAAGGCATCAGTGAGCACTGTGGTTTCCAGATAGTGTATATTAATTTTGAGGTGATGTTATTTTGATAGTTGCATAAAACCCAACATACTGTTTTCCCTAATTCCTAAATATTTTTCTGAAAAGTACTATTAAGGCAGGAAGATGAACTAGTGAGTAAAGCAGATGAGAGTTCTGAATTTTTTTGTGGTACCTAGAAATAAATCTCTTCTAAATTAGTTTATTTTCTATGTTTTTCAACGTATAGTAATCCCTTGAGAGAAATAACATGGAATGGATATGGTCTTATTAGAAGACTATTAAAGACAGTAACATTGGAAGATAACGTATTTAAAGCCCATGGCCAAGTCGTGGTTAGTTCACTTCTTGCCTTAAAATACTGTGAGGTTCTGCTGTGCACTGAAACTATTTCTCTGCTTTGTTCTGCAGAGGGTTATAATTTCTGTAGTTTTCTTCCGTGCTTGGTGATCACTTAAATTTTGGAGAATTGTAATAGATATGTTAAGACTGGTATGAATGGGAATGTCTGGGAGTTGGAGCTACCAGAAGGAACAGCAGCAGCAGAAGGGCTGTAAGAATGGCATGTGTTGAAGTCACTTAAATTAGCAGGTCATCAAAATCCTAGCATGTGTCTACGTGCAGGTGGTCAGGAGGCAAAGGACCTGAACAAATGAGCAAATACTTTTGGAGGCAGAACAAGATGGACAGACTGATTATTGACAGTTCATACGGGGTACAAAAAGACCTATCCAAAACTAGCACACAGTTGCCAGCATAAGAAGAGCCCAAAGTGGTAAGAACTCAATAGCTTGTGTCCCTTTTTCTCTGTGTTGTCACAAGGAATCCTAGGCAGACCTCCTGGATTCAGGAGTCTTGGCACCTGAATTTTCCACAGACTGCTTGGACACACACATCCAGGTGCTTGTGAGTCTATGGATATGAGGGTGTGTGTGAATGAAATCAGTTTTGTTTTAAAATGAAATCAGCTTCCCTTCTTACACTGCCTGGCTCTGTGATTTACTATGTTGCTGCTGCAATATTGATTACATAAGAAATAATAGCAAAGAGGATGGACGGATGTAGCCAAGTGTTTTTTAAAGATTGGAAGGATGGACCCACTCTAAAGATGGCATGAAGGGAAAGTGGAGAGCAGGAACTGGAGGCAAAGATTTTTAGCAATGTATCTGATCAGATCATTTGGGGAAACTTAAAATACCAGTCCAGAGCTTAGGGGTATGTTGATTTCTTTGTGGTATCAACATCTTGATGTTTGAATGCAACTTAAAAGCAAATTGCTCAGGGCCAGATACCACTTTTGGTTATTCCTGTGAAAGATCACTGGAGGCTGTTGGACACAAAAGCACAATTTTTCATTGCATTCCTACTATGTTTATGGCAACAGTTAGATCAGACCTACTCTTGCTTTGATTTCTCACCAGAAATTATGACAGAGATTGGACATACATATTGTGGTCATGCGGAGTCAGTGATGTCATGACTTAAAATAAATGGATAAAAAGAGTTTCTCATATTTAGTGTTAATGTTCAGACTACAGTAAAAAAAGATAGAAGCCAGCAGAGCTGAGTGCTTCATACAAATTTAAAAAGACACTGATATTCCAAAAGTGGTTCCCTACAAGTAACAAGTGACCAAGGCTTTCAGTTTCCCAACTAAACATTTCACTTCTACTGATGTTCTAAGTTGAAGCTCCATTTAGTAGATAAGTCTCAGGGTTGAACTCTGCCTTCTAATAAGAGCAGCCACTAATCTGAAATCTGAAGTGACTGTTTGACTGGGCTTTCACTCTTCAGTTACTTCACACCCAGATTATTTTCTTCCTTACAATTTTTGAGTATTTTTTCAGCTGCAGGGATATGTACAGTGCTAGATATGCTGTGATCCCAAATAAGAAGACATGGTTTGTACCTGGAAGAGTCACATCCTACGGACTTTTGCTGGTGATCCATGAATACATGGCTAGTTACACTGTGTCTTGGTTTTCCCTCTTTTCCCATCAAATTTTAAAATACTTTTTAAATAGAATTAGTATTTTTTTTTATGTGAAGAATCACATAATAAATCACATGGTTGGCAGAAGTATTGGAATGATCACATGTCAAATAACAGATGTCATATCCTCTTCTAAAAGATGCAGTCTGTATTTTGGAGAAGTTGAAGTTACTGAAGGTTGAGAGAAAATAGGATCTGATTTTAATCAAGGGATCTGATGGCTTACTCAGGAAGAATGACACTGATTGTTGGGTTGGTTTTCAGGGAGGCGATAGACTGACATGACCAAAGTGGAAGGAATTTTAAACAAATTGCAGCTAGAGGAGAGTGAAAAGACACTCTGTGCCCCATTTCCTGTCTCCTCAGTATATTTTATGTTTGTAGATTACTGGTAATTCCTTGACCTGAAGCTTGATTGCTCAGTACCAAGTGAAGGAACAACCTTATCTGTCCTGGTTGAGAATATTGACATTTTGCTGGCATGATCTTGGCTCTAGCCAAAGTCCTGTGCCACCCTGTCCTGTCCCAGCAAAACTGATCCAGGGCCAGCCTTTGGTTTCTGGTTGAAGGAGGTCTCACAACAAGGGGAGGCTGCTTCCCTTCTCTCCTCCCTCCTAACTTAATACTGAACAGCTACAAAAGCAGAGTTCAGAAGATGCCAGTGAACATCCTCATCTGATTCACTTCATAACATTAACATCACTGAAATCTGCACGTATTTACAGGCAATAAGAGTAGTAGTAAACAAATACAAGAAAAATGTTTACAATTTGTTGAAATAAAGTGCATTAATAAAAGCACTAATTATGTATTTTGTAGAACAAAATCCATTAGGAACACCAATTGCAAAAGCTTTCGGTACTGAAGTGAAACTGTGCCAAAATCCCTGTAGGCATGTCAGAACTGGTTGTCTCAAAGTGAACCAAGGCAGAACTTCAAAACAAGAGCATCCCAGCTAATTATGGGGGGGGTGGGGTGTGTGTTACGGCAGTCCTGGACAAATGTAGGTGAAGTGTACACCTTCCATTTCCCCCCAATGTTTATTGACTTTTTTCTTTTTTTATGTTAGAACTCAAGACTTTTAAGATTTTGAGACTGGACATGTACTTCTCTTTCTGCACACTTTGTGCCTTGAGGAGACAGACAAAGAAGTGATATTTTAAAACAAGCCATTGATTTAACATCAGAGAAAAGTTTAATTCTGGAAGCTATACTTTCCTCCCTTCCACAGGACTTCAAGGAGAACATGCAAATTCAAATCAGCTTGACTTCTGCAAAATCAACACTTGATGGGTGTTCTGCAAGGTCCAGGCTCATGCCCTGATGTATTACCAGTTATGACAATATTTTTTTCTTACCTTTGGATGTCATGTGGTTTTGAACATCTTAGGTTGGTTGAAGTACAGAATACGAGCAACTTTATAGAGCTGTTCTGTGATTGCCTGTGGGGTGTTTTTTTGGTGTCTTTTGGTGCTTACTTTTTTTTTTAAACTCAACTCACTTTTTGTTGGCCATTATAGTTTCATTTTTTATCTAGGTTTATGGATTTATAGCTTGTGTGTTTTATCAGGTAATTTCATTACTTCATTTTCAAATCTAATATGAAGGAGGTGAATAAGTTCAAAGCTCTAACAATCCTTAAAAGGGATTTGGGGGGAATTTAATAGCAAACTGCTGTGACTATCAGAAATTAAGTATGACTGGACTGAGGCAGGAGTCAAATGAGACTTCTAGGCGCTATGCAAACACCACTGATGCTTTAAGGGGGACAGCATTTTTTCCCTGAGTCCTCACTTAAATTGTCAGATGTATGTTTGCCTTGGTACCTATGTTATTTTTCCAGTCTCTTCATTATTGCCCTCCAGCATAAGCTGATGCGGGTGTCTTTGCTCACATGAATTTTTCTGCTGCCTGTGCTTGAAGAGCAGTGGTAAGCATGCAGGTAGGATGAACTCTGCTTTATTTAGATTCACAAAAGGAGATACCAGACTGGGCAGTAAAGTAAAGCTTCATCATGGTGTTATGTCACTAAGGTGTCAGCACTGGGAAGTGATGTCAGTTGAGATTGTTTCCTGAAGCTCCCTCTCCCAAGAGAGTTTTGTTATAAATTCAGTCTCTGCCAAATGCAGTTTGAGTTACTACCGTTGTGTGTCAGCGCTTCAGCAATATCTGAAAATACCATCACTGCGGCATGTTGAGGCTGGGAAGTAGTATTATCTGTTTTGCAGGGTGATAAATAACTGTGGCAGGGCATGGATCATGCCATGCATTACCTTCCTTGTCTTCTATTCTTCCAACTGCTGCTTTGATATACCAGACTTCTACAGTGAAGGTCTGCTTCTCAAGCCAACTCTTAATATGAGGTGGACATTTGTCTTCTCTACGGGCCTGGGATTTGCCTCTAGGGAAGCAGCAGTGGTGGAAATCCTGTACTGTTTTCTGCAATCAGGGCACTGGGCAGCTGTTTTCTGCTCAGATTTTTGAAGACTGCTTCCACTGTGTCTGTTATAACCTTATTTAATCCTAATGCAAACTTCATAGTTATTTACAGTAATGTTCCTGAATATCACATATCACTATTGCTAATGTTTTAGATCACAGCCTTGTTTGTTTGTTTGTTTTAGAGAAGGAAGACCTTTCATTCATTTAAAACCTCAATACTCCTTCTACCTATATAGAAGCCCTCTGTAAATGCAGGGCTGTCTCAAAGTGCTGTAGCTCCATGATAGCTGGAAGTCTGTTCTGAGATGTGAGGGGAATGCATTAGCCATAGGTAGCCAGCAAAAATTTCAGGCATTGACTTTGAAAAAATATCCAGTGTTGCAGATGGCTGTATAACCTGTGTAAGTGACACTCTTGTTTCAACTTTGTTCACTAGTTCTGTAGAAAACAGAGAAAATGTCATATGGCATAAATAAGTAAACTGGTTTTGTTACCTAATAGGTTCCTTAATTAATTTAAACTTTTGGTTACAGGTAAAACTCAGTTCTGATATATTTCTGCATATTCCATACTCACATTCTCCAGTTTTAACCCATGCAGTAGTAAGCTCATGCTTCTGTAACTGTATTCTTGACAAAACTCTTTAATGCTTAATTTTAAATACTTGCAGTTCTATAATAGATGATTTTGAAGGAGTGGTCATTAGTGTGAGGCAGACTGTATTTGCATTTTCAAAGGACTTCCTATTCAGTCAGAATTGTGGGTTGGTTTAAGTATAATTATTTCCAGGATCTTGTTTTCTTAGTTTATGGGAGTGTTTAAAATGGGAAATAGTTGATAGTGCTAGTTAGACTAGGCAGGGAGGAAAAAAAAGTCTCTTTCATTCTAGGAGGCTTTCCAAGTGTTATTTTAAAACCTTTTTCTAGAATTGAGAAATTCTCTAAAAATAGTTTTGTTTTGTTAAAGGAGGAAGTTATTTATAAGCGTTGAGAATAATAGATAAGTGAGAACATCCATGAGAAATGAAAGTGAGTACAAAGTCTCTCTTCCTACACAGACATTATCTACATTATGGTGAAAGAATTTTTGTTCCAAATGTTGCGATCCTTCCTGTGTCATTCATTTCTCATTGCAATACCTGATTACGGGATTACTTTCAGACATTTACTGCAGTAAATATGTAAGGGAGGCACTATTTCTGTTACTCATTGCTGGAAGTTGCTTCATTGTTTGGATGGAATTTACCTAACATTTGCTCAGTAATGTAAACATTTGGAGAAATATTCATAGTTTCAAATAACTCAAAATCATTCAGCTAATAGAAGAAAAACTTCTTACCAGAAGTTGATTCTTTCCCAGATGCTTGCAGCAAGGAGTGTTACAGATCCTGAAACACAGTATTTGAGTTGCACGATCTTCACTGCACTCTGACATTACTTGTGTTGCAGAGGCCTTCTGGAGAATGAAATTAGTAAACAAAGTGCTTTTCATTTCTGTTTCCACATTTTGGATCATAAGATGCTTAGTTTCAGGAAGAGCAATAGGTGCATGTTCCTTCCACATTATGAATTCAAATATATGCTTTTGAAGTTGTCATTTCATAAAATATAAAACATGGGGCATCCTGAAGACAAGATAGATAGAAAAACTGTTTTTCTAATCAGGAAAATTCAGTCTGACTAGATATTGAGATAGGGAGGGGAAAGAGAAAATCTCTATGTTTGTATCAAATGTGTGCCAAATTTTCACTTTTATTGAAAAAATAAACCTGGCTTTGTTACTTGGAGAAAAAGAAAAGCAAGCAAGAAAACTCTTTCAGTACTTTCCTTTAGCTAACAAAATATTTATCTCTATTGCATGTATGTTGCCAAACACATGCCAGACAAAGGGTCAGACACAAGATGTGGTACATACAATTTCATGTTTTCTACATATCCCCATAATCTCTAAGAGTGGAGTGTCTTTCAGAACAGGAGGGGTTTTGGGTGCTCTTGATGGAGGAAAAATACTTGGTAGATACTGGCTGAGAGGTTGTTTCTACTAGCATGGGTGGGATATAAGAAGGTTCACAGTTGGGGGTGGATAAAGAATCCAAAAGGGTCAGTCATCAGTAATTTGGGCAGAGCTTGGAGAGTGGGAGGAAATGTGAGAGACATAGGTGGAGACAATACTGGTCAAATCTGATGACATGAGACCTCGTGCCTTGAAAATGGGAGCCAGTGAAGGCTTTTAGAGCAGCCCCAACTTAACAGTTGCAGAGGGACATTTTGTGTCAGAGCAATATGGTTCCAGTATGGAGTGTACCGGAGAGAATTTTCTTTAGCAGACTTCCATCAAGTATGAGGTTCAAACATAGCTGTTCTTATCAACGTTGATACAATTTTGTCAGCAATTCTGCAGAATTTATTTAGCTAATGGAATGTGTTAGCCCTTGCTAAGGTGCACTATTTGCTATATAGGAGTGGTAGGCATGTTAAAGGAAGTATAAAGTTGCCCTGCATCTAAAAATAGATATTTCTGGCAGAAAGCAAATGGAAATCTGCGTCACACATTTTTATTTGAAGGAAATTAACTGTAAATCAGATCTGGACATAAGAAAGGATTAAAATTAACACAGTGTTTCTGTTTGAAGGGGTGTATTTATAAATCATGTCTGGACATAATGAAAGGTTTATTTTCAAAGTGGTGTAGGCAAATGCTGATAATACTAATGCAATGCCAAATATGTGAGGCCTCTTTTAAAAAAATCTAACTGAAGTTTCTTACCTATGTGGAAAAATATGAATTAAAATAGCACACTTTTTTTTTTTTTTGGTGTCTCCCAGTACCTGTCTAGTACCATGCAAAACCACTGTTTCTGCATGCTAACAAAGTGGTTAAAAGCTTAGCTCTGGGTAACTCAAAAGCTTGACATAGGCAGGTGGAGCTGTGCTTTAAAAAATCCTGTGCTTCATGACTTAATTAAAAAAGAAAATCTAGATAGTTGTCCTTGTAGTATTTGCAGTGGCTTAACATAGTCTTGCTTTGTGCCAATCCGTTAAATGTCTAACAGCCCGGTTAAATGCCTAAGTTTGTTTAAAAATCTGGGCCAGTGTGTGTATGGATTCGCAAACAAGATACAGCATAGTGGTAGAAGTGTTTGATTTACAAAAATAAGCTACTGGCTGGTGAGTGCCTACGCACACAACTCTCATTTGGTAGCACATGTGAGGTACCTACCGTGCAGTCACAGTGGAATCAGCTCACAGGTACCATGTGGTAAGGGCATGCGCAAGGGCAGCTTTTGTGAAATGCCTAGTGTGCCATAATTCCACACCCTACCTTACCTCACAGCAACTCATTTAGGTAGTCATGTCTTCACAGCTTTCTATCTAGTAGTATTGGTTTTGGTAAAAGAACAACCTGAACCTTCTTTTTAATATAATTCTAATGAACCCACAGAGTATGTGCAGAAAAAATGCTCAAGTTCTATTGAATGATATAAATCTACATTGGTTCTAGATATTCCTGGTTCACCAGGACTAACTGGATGTTTTGTGTGCCTATGAGAGGTTACACACACCAGGAAAGTACCTCTGAAAATGGGCTTCAGTAAGGACAGTTTTCTTGAGAATGGGACTGAAACGTTTGGGCACATGCTCCTATTGTTATGAGCACATCTGAAATATATGTGGACCCGATGCATGCTTATGACAGGTTGATGAAGATTTTGGTGAAAGGCATGATTTTTATTTTTACTGCCTCTGGATTAAAAACTGGTGGTCTTCAACCTGCTTGCTGCAGTGACTGTGCACACATTGTAGGGTTTGTCTGTATATGCAGAGTGGCCATTTATCAAGGACTTCTAAATATTTGATAGCCCCACTGGAGCAGCAGCTACCTAACATCCAGAAAACACAGAAAAATGGCCAAACAAAATACCTAGAGGGTCAGAAAAGGGTCTGTGTGGGGAAAAAAATACTCGGAAGTTTGGTGGTACTACTTCCTGACTGCTGGATAATTTGCATGTTTTAGTACAGAAAGTGCTACAATTATTTTAAAGTTCCAGGTGTTTGGCACATTCATTGTTTTCTCAAAGTCAAACTTTACTTTGTACCAGGGGATAGAAATCATGGAAGGCTTTTGATACTGTCCTTTCTCCTTGATGTTGTTTCTGTTTCAGCTGAAGGACCCTATTTGTGACTTAAGATTTCTGATTAAACCTGTACTTTCCCATATGTGACTACTTGTGATGTGATGCTAAAGGAACATTACCCTGCCTTATTGGTTGGTCCTTCACTTGTTAGACCCAGCAGGGATCGTTAAGAGATCTGGCACGGTTAAGAGTGTGAGAGCCCAATTGGAGAAGAAAGACAGCAGCAGTTTTCTATTTGAGTTGACAAAGCTGTTTACAAGGAAGCCATTAGATCCACGATTTTGAATGAAACAGCAAGGGAGGAAAGAGGAGGAATTAATTGTGAAGTGTGGTTTCAGAAACCTTGTGTGGGTTTACTGTGTTGCTGGGGAGACTAGAAGCTGGGGGAGCATGTGGTTGGAGTGAATATGGGCCTTAAGAAGCCAGTTCTACCCATTACTTTTATTACTTGTGTATTTTAACTACACAGAATTGCTTTTTTTATTTTTCTCTCTGCTTGTTAAGGCTACACTTGTTCAGTCTGTCTTCAATATGTATGTTTACTACTCTAGGTTCAAAGTGACCTCTTTGTAGTAATCAGTTTCTCAGAATATTCCACCTATTCAAATTTTTTGCAATAAGAAGAACAGAGAGCATGTGCAGAATATGAGAACACAGATTAGGTGGATTTATTTTAAAATTGAGTGGAAAATATTTACAGGATTCAGTGTTCTCTAACTGTAAAGCTTCTATTGAATTCCTGTTTGTTTTCATCTTAAGTAAACATTTATTGCTGGGAGCCTTCAAGCAATGTTTTTTGTTATATCAGATGTGCACTTCAAATGCACATGTTTTCTGCTTAATGATCTGCTGGAGGCCTTGTTTGCTTTCTCTATTGACCTATCCTTATATTTCTTCTGATATGAAGGTGTGTAGGTCAGCTAGTGTCAGTAATCTTGTCCTATGCTTTGACCCTTTAGAGTTCATCCTAAAGTGCTGTAGGGAAATGTATTTTGCTTACTAATAACTTCATTGGCCTATTAAAGCTGTACTGTTTTCATTTGTACAGTCTGAAATATTGTGGCTGTATTATTGACACTTCAGAAATACAGGTTTAATCCTGCTTCAGAGTTTGTCCTAAAATGAGTCTTTAGTATGCAAACCTACTATGATCAGCTGTTGTTGTAGTTTTGATACATCTGTGGTGTTCTGAAAGGCAATATTTATGGGAAGAAATTAATATATTTTAGCAGACCAACAGATATAGCTGGAAAAAAGGAGTTGCTTTAAGGAAGAAAAGTGCTTCTTCAGTCTCTGACAAGTTGTTACAGCAGCTGATTGGTTGAAATAACCCAAAATATTACTTCTCTCTAAAAACCTTTTTGGCTTTCCTTTTGAAAAAGCTTAATGACCTTCTTTCAAGGTCATTATAATCTATTCCACTCAAATAATTGTTCTAACTAAAAGTGGTGTTTGTTTGAATTAACCAGATCAAGAGGGGAGAATGATTTACCTATGTGTGGATTCAGGTGAAATGGCAGAGTTGTGAATGTTTCATTAACATCATGTTCCCTAAATTTGTGTCTGATTCAGTTGTTTGGTTGCGGTCTCAAGATGCTTTTTCAGAAGATGCCTGAAAGAACTTGAATATACATACTGTACTACGTGCTAGCACAGATAAACTAGAGCTGGTGGGCTGTGGGAGTCTAGAGATGAGAATAGACGCCCTACTCCTTTCGTTTCTTTCACTTGCACACTTGCACAGGGCTTTGCTTTCTAAGCCACGGCATGAGGTCTGCTCTCTCTTTCCCAGAGCAATTGCTGTGTTTCCATAGTCTGTGTGAGCAGTGCTACCTTGGAGATAAGCACTGGTCAGGTGCAAAGAGAGACAAGCCAGTTTTCCTGTTGCAGAAATCCCACTGTGCTGTGGCTTGCCCTTTCTCCTCATCTCATTCACCTTATGTTGCCACTGTAGCTGGAAGAATAGAGCATCACTCAGCTGTGTCTCTTTGCTGCCCCCAAAAAGAAAGATTTGAAAAATAATGCTGGACTCATTCTGCCATCCTTTCCTCTAGGATTAGTGGATAGAATGTACTGAAAGATAGTTTGGACCAAAGCAAATGGAAAACTGGTAGCTAGATAATTGGTTAGACAGCAGACCCATCACTTGGTAACAGAATACCACTCAGTTTTGGACTTAATATGCAAACTCATCCAGTATGACCCTTGGACTGCATGTGAAATGTGATGTTTGGGGTGGATTAATGATTCCCCCTGTTAGAAATTACTAAATTAAAAACATGAGCAGCCTTTCCATAATCAGGAAATACAGGCTAATTGTCAGAACTGTTGGAAGAGGAAGGATTTGATTGCCCATCATTCTAATAGCTTTAGCTGGTTTAAATAATTTTAAAATCTCTTTTAATTGCTTTCTAACTTTTTAGGTTGCTGTATTTATTCATTTACTCATCCTCTCTATAAATATATTTCAAGGTAAGGTGATTAAAGAAGCCTTTTCCTCCTTTTCCGATAGAAACAATAGGAGCCCTCAGCTTTGTTGTAAGGCTTGTTTTGAAAATACCTAATAATTATAGGATGAATGAGCGATTTGTATTGCTTATTTATGATGCCTCATCTGAAATTGCCCTTGCCTGTGAAGCTTCATTTGGCCCTAAATTAATTAGATGACTCTACTTAAAGGAAGGCCTTTGATTTGAGGAGCAGGAAAGCATGTTTGCATGGAGGCTACACCCTCTCCTTTATCTGACAGCATCCTTGAATGTTAGCAGCATGTAGTAATTAGGCGTGTCAAGTTATGAGTCGATTCATCTTCTTTAAGTGGTCCCAGAGGAAGAGGTGGAGGACGACTGTTCTCCAGAGGAGGCTGCAAACAGTAAGATGCATAATGTTTCTTGAGTGAGTATCCTCAATTTCTGATACTTCCTTAGAATATATAACTGCTAGTATCTAAGTTCCTGAGCTCTGCAACATCCCTGAAGTGCAGACACAAAGGAGGCAAACACTGCTAAAGTAAAAGGTAGCAGAGTGAGCAGAAACACAGCACGTGCAGGAAAATAATGCAGCTGTGTCAGGGAAATAGACAAAAATTAGTTCATTTATAGAGGTAAAAACAAAATCTTGACCATGCCAGTCAGCACAGCACTTGTGCCCGTTTTGTACCATTTACTGTGTGTGTTTCAGCAAGTGTATGCACTTAGTCCCTCCTGTAACTGATAATCAGTCTCCTTTTGAATATGGACCCCCAAGCACCACAAGCTTTATGAATTATTTGTTCTAGGGGTGATTTTCCAGAGTTGCTAAGCACTGATGATCCAGTGTTGAATTCATGATTGAAGTTAATAATATTCTTTAGCTCAGATTTTGGATTGCAATCCACCCACATGTGGGTGCAAGTGCATCCTGAGAAGAAGTTGCTATTAATTATAAAACAAATTCAAAATACAAAGTCATGTCCTTCATTCCCTAGATTCTGTAAGAGATCCAGAAGTGACTAACCTTTCTTAGGGTGTTTTAGCAATTTTTGGGTACATGTCAAATGGACAGCCCAAGCACAAAACTTTGTTCAGATTCCTGTGTCTGGGCTAATGCTCCAGGTCTTCCCCTCACACCTGGTTTGATTTCAGCAGCTCTGGTACCAGAGAAAGAGTAGGGTCTTCAAGTCTGTAGCAGGGATGATGAAAGGTCCTACCTACAATGTAGAAGGGCTTTGTTTCTGAAAAAAAGGGTGGTGCAAATAGGAGGATAATGAACAAATAAGAGATGATTTTTTTTTTCTTCTGTTTTCTGGCTCTTCTGGGGAGAAAGCCACCATGTGTTATATCCCATGCTTCCAGGTCTCAGTCTGAATGAACTTGACTGAGGTGAGTGATGTCTCAGGAAGGAAAATGAATTAGGAATTCATGCTACTAATTTGTGTTTGTTTTATTTGCTGTTACAAGGAATCTGCTGCTGGAAACACACATCCTAACCCAGGTGTTTTCCCTTGAAGGAAAATATTTTTTTAATGGTTTATTATGGAAATTTGCACAATATTGCTGTAAATTAAAAATAAATAAAAGCTTGGAAACTTCATCACTGGAAGAATATAGTTAAATGTGGAAAAATTCACAGGTAATTGACTAATGTTTTGAACCTGTAACAGTGTCCTAGGTTTGGCTGGAATAGAATTAGTTTTCTTCCTAGTAACTGGTGTAGTGCTGTGTTTTGGATTTGGCATGAGAATAATGTTGATGACACACTGATGTTTTGGTTGTTGCTGAGCAGGGCTTTCACAGAATTAAGGCCTTTTCTGCTTCTTACCCCACCAGTGAGTAGGCTGGGGGAGCACAAGAAGTTGGGAGGGGACACAGCCAGGACAGCTGACTCCAACTGACCAAAGGGATATCCTAGATTGTATGATGCCATGGTCAGCAATAAAACTGGGGGAAAGGCTGGTAGGAGGGTGGTGGCCCACTGCTCAGGAACTGACTGGGCATCAGTCAGCAGGTGGGGAGCAATTGCATTCTGCATCACTTGTTTTGTATTATTCTTTTATCATTATTATTTTTTTTCCCTTCCTTTTGTGTCCCATTAAAACGTCTTTATCTTGACCCACAAGTTTTACCTTTTTTCCAATTCTGTGCCCCATCCCACTGCAGGGGAGTGAGCGAGTGGCTCTGTGCTGTTTAGCTGTGTGCGGGGTTAAACCACAACAAACTGCTGTGAGATGAGCAGATGGTGCAGGATGAAGGATATATCTAGGATATCAGAATTTTTGCTGTTAAATGAGAAGATCAGACCTCAGAACAGAAGCTAAGTCCAATAATATTCTCTACATGAGGTCAGGGTTCTTGTCTTCAGATAATTCAGTGTGATAAGGTGTAAGCGTTAGTTAACAGTCATAAAGTAGAGATACAGTGTCATCTAGGGCATTTCTTTCTGCTCACAAAGCAAAACTAGCAACTTGTTTATTTTTAAGATGTTAACCCCAAACACAGTAAGTGAGCACTGAAAGCCAACATAAAATTAATTGTCAAGGGGCTTTATCAACAGTAAGGCCACTTATACTGAGAAGAAGGTAAATGACAATTACAATTGTAATGCTAACTGTAAAATTGATGGAGGGAGGGGAAGTTGGGACCTAACCTTCCCTTCTTCTCTAACTTGACTTAGAAAATTTAGAAAACTTGGTCCACACCTGGCCAACATGTTGGTGCTGTACAGCTTGTGTTCCCACCTCCAGCTAATGGGATATGTCTGGGAACTCTCAAGCAAGGCAGGCAAAAGCATCTTGGAAGGTATCCAGCTAAATTGACTGGGTTCTGTTCTACACCTGTGACACATCTGTTTAGTCTCCTAGCCTCACTTGAAATCTTCCTAAATAAGCTTTTCTTTATTTTGTCTTTTGGCACCACAGGGGACAAGGACTCTTAGGGTGATATCAACAAACTTTGGAGGCTGCAGATCTAGGAAACAAAGGAAAAAAAGGATGTGTTCAGACACCCCCGTGAGAGGAGCATGGTCAGCTGAGCGTGCGGAACGCAAGACCTGAGATGATTTTAGATATTAGCACAAAGACAACACTGGGGTAAACCAAAACCAAATGCTGCTTCTGCAAGGGACAGACAGCAGTGTGACTCCCCATTGCTCTGGGGGAAAATTTAAACTACCACCTGAGGGACTTTCCACAAGGAAAGGTATTCTAAATATTGGAGTAGGTAGGGGAGAGGCAGGAAAATCAGTGAAGATAAGGTAGGAAATACAACTTACAATTTTACAGGGTGTACTGAAATAATGAATGCTGCCTTTAAGGGAGTACAGGATCCTCATCTGGTTTTGGCATAAACATATCAGTGTAGGTTAGTGAGTAAATACTTTTTAATGGTTGCTGTAGGTTCAGTGGGGTTTTGTCCTTCCTGAAAGATAACAATCTGGACATGCAGCTGTCAAGCTGTCTTTCGCAAAGAATACTTGCACATATGTATGTAAGTATACGTGTAGCAAAAAAAATTCACATCCAAAAAAATAGATCACCTTGTTGTCAACACTGTTCCTATTTGCCTGCCTGATACAAGTTGTATATCCCAAGAATAACAGGGAAACTGGGTCCTCAAATTGTCATTGTGTGGTCTTAATTGCAAATTAAATGGTTTCTCCTGCAAGTGAAACAGTTTTATGTAATACCCACTTTCTCAGGCACAAAATAAGAGTTATTGGAATACAGGACTACAGTTGGTCAGTATATTCATTGCTGATGTGAACTGATCTGAGACTAGGTTGTCACCAAGGTGCAGCCCAGTCCTCCCCACCCTGCACTGGCTCTGTGTTCTTACTCTGTAGCTAGATGTTGATAGCTGCTGGTGGCCAGACCAGAAAGGCAATCAATGAATTCATCATGCTAATGTTTAATTGTGTGATTTCAGATGATCTCTTCAGAGCTCAACTTCATCTTTGTAGATAAACAGTGATTTAGGAGTGCTTTCCTACTCTGACAACTATTTAATTCATTACCACACTAATGAAATTAATAAACAGATTCGATTAATTATACTTTTCTGTAATTCTAATATTTTTCTAAAATTAAGATGAGAAAAAATGTTGCTTGCAGAAGTCAACTGTCTGGCATTATCTCTCATGACAAACCAACTCCTGAAATACACTTAATGAGTTATACAGCTTCCTAACCAGGCTAGATGAATCATTAGATAATGTTGATGGTTCTTGTTTAGGATTTTTCAAGTTCTGTGTTCTCCCATGCTATGATAAGCATTAGTACAATGAACAACGTTATACTTAGGTTAAAGACCACCACTCAAAGATCAGAAATGGATGTACAAAACCCCCTCAAGTTTCTTCTAACAGATCCATAACTGCTTCTGGGCTAGGT
This sequence comes from Athene cunicularia, assembly GCF_003259725.1. Lineage (NCBI taxonomy): Eukaryota > Metazoa > Chordata > Aves > Strigiformes > Strigidae > Athene > Athene cunicularia. The sequence continues at coordinate 19,393,838 of NW_020799098.1, forward strand.
GGTGGTTAATAACATGATATGAGCTCCTAATTCCTGCAGGCACTCCCATTCAAAGCAAGTGTGCTGCTGTTTAAAATAGAAAGTAGCTCTGTAGCTTGGGACACAGGGAAAGGCTGAAAAGGCTCAGGCTGAAAAGCTCTGGACTGCATCCCAGGAGTTGAAGAAAAGTGTGTACTTGGTGGCACAGACTCAATTGCTCCTTCATTTCCTCCTTCTCCAACTTGAGCCTGATTTAGCCCTGTCCCTTGTGCACACCAGCTGCTTTGTCATCTCTGGTCTCTTTAGGTATCTTCTACCAGTATCCTTCTCCAGCCAGTCCTAGATGTCCCCCTGAGCTCGTTGTGGAAATCACTACCCAAGCTCTTTGAGCTTCCTACCTGCAAACCTTTCCCCCCCTCCCCAGACACCACTCTCCTTTCCAAGGTGCCCTTGTCCTGTCCCCCATCAGTGCCCCAATATCTTTCCTGTTTTGCTTGTTTAGCTGGTTGCTATTGCACCTAACTGTCCTTTTTCCTAATCTTTGCCTCCCTCTCAAGCACAGTTTCTTTCCCTAGTCTCCCCCTGCATTCAAAGCTTCCCTGTTTCTTGGCTCTGTCTCACACTATTTTCCAGCCTTACTAGTACTCCTCCTCAGATCTGTCTCCCTCCTTGCTCATCCTAGGCAGTTCATTAATTTCTAAATCCTAATCTCCTTATCTAGCCAACCCTGATGACTAGCTATGACTGCAACTCCTCACTGTTAGATAATCAGTTCTTGCCAGACTCTTATTTCCTCTCCCAATGTGTTGTTTCTACACACCTTTGTTCAGGTTAAATGTCACTCCCTGCCCTGGTGGTGGGCAGTGTCACCAAGCCCACTGCAGGTGTAGAAGTCCAGGCTTCCCCTGTCCTAGCCCAATGCTGGTTCCACCTGCCATTGCTCCTGCTGCTTTGGGCTGATGTGTGCTTGTGGTGCTGGAGCACAGTCTAGTGCTGTGCTGAGGTGGAGCAGGCTTAGGTGATTTGTGTGTAAAACCCATCACTTCTTTTTATTGTTGGTATTTTTAAGAGCTTTTGTGGTGTTCTGCTCTCTTTGGGAGTGCTTATGATTACTGTAAGCCTAGTAATACTCTCATCTAGTGCAGACTGTACATGTCCTATCCAGCTGCAAAAATAGGTTACACTGATTTTAAACAGAACATTGAAAGGCAAGCTGGAGTTGTCAGTAGAGGTTTTGACACCTGTTTCAGAAGGGCCAAGATTTCTCTCACAACACTTGCAGGTTTTTATTTCCATGCTCATAACACTCAAAGCATGGCATGCACAGTTTTCTGTGTAGGTAACCTGTGGGGGCACTTCTCCAGGAATTAACTGGAAACACAAAGAGCCTGTAGCAAATGTTCAGAATTCTGTCAAAATACAGCTATGTAAGCCTGCACCTTTGAAACATATGCTGTTTCTTGTTTACTTGTCTTTGTTATATAGCATGCCATTTCTGAAATAATATGCTATCAGGTCATGTTTTTTTCCCCAGTTTTTTTGGGAGTTGGACTTGATGATCCTCAAGGGTCCCTTCCAACTCAAGATATTCTACAATTCTATTAAATCAAAGTGCATCTTGTAAGGCTCAACACAGATTAATTCAGCTCTGTAGTAGCTCTGGCTTGGTCAATTTTTTTTTATACTGTATATAAAGTTTTAGAGAAGTCACATACAAAACCAGTCATTAAAACACTGGAGAAGCTGTCTGAGAGAAGACATTGTTTTTAATTTGCAAATTAGTCTAACTTAAAAAAAAAAAAAAAGATTTTTTTTCTACCCTTAGCACTTCAGTGACATGGAAATTGTAGCTATATTTTTTTTTGCACTTGAGATTCTAGGAGGAATTTTTGAAGGTGGAAAGAAATAAATCAAGGTCAAAGACTTGTAGGATGTTAACAGATAATGGAGGAGAGTGGCAGAGGACTTGGAAATGCAAACACCTTTTATCAGAACTATAAGAGAATTGAAGGAAAAAGCAGAAGGTTGGCAGTGAAGGAAAACGAAGGCAACATACCAAGCAGAAGAGTGCAAGCACCTATGTCAAAGGTGGGGACGCAGCACCTAGGGCTGAGGTCATTCCAAACTTTGGCAAGACAGGTTTCATGAAACTAAATAACTGCATTGCATCTGAATGTCACTTAGCATGAGATAGGGTGTGACCTTTTGTTTAGTAAGTGTAGACATAACAGCAACAAGTTTGAGAAATCCTGCTTGTGGAGCAGCCAACCTTTCACAGACCTCGCGCTGCAGTACTGGCAGTGTGGGACCCCTTTATGAATCCTTTGCCTGCTCACTCGTCACAGGGTTTAAAGTGGATGGCTGCTCTGCTCTGTGTGGTAGGGATTTTTTGGTCTATCCCACTGCAACATCTGGAGGTGCACAGTCCTTGGCAGGTGCTGTGCAGGGGGCCCAAGTACCTTCCTGGGTCTGTGCTTGTCAGTGTGGAGCTGCAGTACCCACGGCTCTCCGGCTACACCACCCTTCTGCATGGGGAAGGAGGGGGACCTTTCACACCCTTTGTCTCTTTTGGGGCATCAGTGCATAAGCTGGCACTTGTTATTATTAAACTCTCTTTTGTTTTTAGTTATGTAAATATTTTCTGTAAACAACAGAATAAAAAAGCAAATATAGTAACAAAAAAAGATGCTTGGTTGTCATCTGTGGATTTACAGAAATCTGTTAGGCAAAGGGACTGCACTATCTCCATGGCCACAGTACTGATCTGCTGTCTCTGGTAGGAATAACATAGTCTTCCAGCGCATCTCCAGTGACATTATAGCTGAGGGATGAACAGAGCTGAATGTGAACAAGGTTTGTGTCATTCGGTGTGTCAGCAGGAAATAAGTCTGTTGACCAACAGGCAGCATAGATGGTGTCAGTTGGTCACAGGTGATGAAGTTTCAAATACAAATACATGGTGGAGATGAATTAAAATTTTATCAGCTGTGGGAAAAACTGATTTCTCAGCCACTGCTGTCATAGTCTTCAATGTAAATACATGACCAAGGTTAATAAAAAAATTTTACTTGACACGGTAAAGGTCTGGTAGTAGGAATGTACAACAGAAATAATGGAGAAGCCATAGAACAAAACAAATAGATAAATTATTCTTTAATTTTTGCAGTGTTTTTTCTTCCATAGCATAATTTATATTTCTTCTCAGTGAATGTCTATTTGTAGTTTTAAACCCACTGAAATTTATCTCCTAATTATAAATATGCTAGAATGAATACAGAAAATGAAAAGTGGGTTTGTGCATGGATTTGATTATAGCATTCAACTCTGAAGTAAAAAATTATCTTGAAAAAATTACTTGCTCTGCCCTTAAAATCCTTGTTTTTAAACTCCTATGCAAATTCTTCAGTTTGACAGATCAGCAGACACTATTTTAAGTATACTCAAGCTAGAACTTGAATAGTTCCAGATATTTAATTTCATTGCATTGAGAAAAATATTAAAGATCTTAAGGATGGACAGAGAGTGTCTTGGAATACAGTTCATGGTTTTACCTGCGATGGTCATTTACCCTGGAAACAGTTAATTCAGCAACATCTTGGCTTTCTCATCATCTAATCTCTTTAAGACTGAGACTGAGTATTTTCTGTAAGCTAGATGCTTCAACTTAATCTAAAATTGTGGGTTTGATGCAAAGTCATTTGGTCAGATTCAGAAACTGCAGTTGTGCAAATCAGAGGAGATAAGAAATAATCATTCCCTCATATTTATACAAAATTGTTCCTCAGTTGTAGCTTTCATAGTACTCTGCACTTTCCTGAATGTATTTCAAGGATATAGTGCATGTTCTCAGTTACTTAAACAATTAAAATTATCATCACAATTAACCAACAAGGTATGGCAGCTCCAGTCTCTGGTTTGGAGGAGAAGGCAGAGCGGATAGCTGTCTCCAACCTATTAATAAAAATGCCAGTGCTATTGCTTCTTTCTCTACCAGGGACAAATCACCTAAATATGCTTTGCTTGTTCTCCCTCCCCGAGTTATTAGGAGAGTCTTTCCTCTTGTCTTTGTGGAGCAGTCCAGGTCTGTAAATGGAAAATACATCCATTAGATTCTGATACTTATGTTGAGAAAGCTTTTCTATAAGTGATTTAAATAGGCCTACTATAGTGAGAAAGGTGCTGCTTACTGTGAGAACACAAAAATGCAGCCCTTTCCTTGCCCCTCTTACCCACAGCGTGTGTTATGCAAACCACTACTCACTGATTTGTAACTCAACTTTCTCAGCTTTCCACAATAAGGCATCCCGAGCGTGCAGTGCTAAATTGGTCAGCCTTGTGGATGCCTGTTCTGGGTGTTATGCAGCTTTAAAATTTGATGTTCATTAGTTATTGTTCCCTCAGTTGTTTCTAGCAAAGGCTGTTTTATCCAGAGCTGTCTCTCTGGTTATTGTTTTCTTTTTGGTTGCAAAGGCAGAAGCTTCCACTCTTCCTTGAGAAGTCAGTGGGTGGTGAGCCTACATTGCTGACAAGAGAAACATGCCTGTTGATCACTGACCCAGGAATCAAGATAGTTGGGTCCTATTATATGCCAGCTTGTGCCTGCACATCTGGTCCAGGCATAATACTTGTGAACTTCACAGGGGGTGTTATTCATTTACTAGGACTTACTCTTTCCATAGTGCATAGTCTTCCTCGAACTAGGCTGGGGTGCTCTATTGTCTGACTTTCCTTTCCTTGTAGGAATGTGACTCCGCTTGTTTCGTTAATATCCAGAGAAGCACGTTGTTGATGCTAAAAATAGTAACGAATAATCATGACTACAAAACCAAAGGAAACAAAGAGAGAATCTGGGAGCCCTCACTATGTAAATCTTCAGGTTTGGCTGGTGTTTGTTTGGCCTTTTTATCTGCATTTTTAAATTTGTAATCAAATGAAACTTTGATAGATAGGTTTGCAGCTAAGCTGACTTTATCTAAAAGGCTAACAAGCTTTTCAAACAAAACATTTATTTTTTTTAATTGGATCATAAAGCTGTCTTCTGTGGTACTTGTAAGAATTAAGCAATATTTAATGTTCAAGAGAGTCTTAGCCTGCAGAATCTGACATTTTCAGAGGCCAGGAAAAAATCTCGGCTTCTCAGCTGCTTTGTCTATCTTTATTTTCATTTTTTTACCACCCTAGCTGGAGGCATTTGGTCATTCACATACTGCAAAATAGAAGAAAAGTAGAACTGATGTAAAAAAATATATTCTGGCAGACCTTTTTCATGTTGTTCTCCCATTCTGTGAGATGGGGGAATTCATTAACATCACTTTTATACTTATTTACTCGCATCTATATTTCAGCTCCATCTGCTTTGTTGGCTACAAGGCTATTAGCACAGAGGATAAAGCACAAGAGCAAAAAAGTAACTCTTAAATGCTCTGTACATGAGTGTTATAAATGATGGAGAAAATTTATTATCTGTGCTTAGTGAAAAGCTTAACAAGTGAAAGCAGGGCTGTAGGGCCACAGAAAAGGAGAGACATGGTTCTGCAGGGGTTTTGTGCTGAAGTGCAAGCAAATGTTTGGAGCCTGAATTTTGGTATTTAAACCATCAATGCCTCAAAGGTCAAGCCTCTCATCACCTAATTATGAGCATCCTCAGTGTTGCTCTGGAAACTGCACAGCTGCAAAGTGTGACTCTGGAGTCCTGCTGCCCACGCAACAGAGGTGTGGAGAGCTGTACCTCACAGCCTGCAGTCCCATCATGTCTCTCCTCTTACAAGGCTAGCTTCTATTTTTATTATTTTTTTTACAAATTGAACTATTTTTATTATGCTATATGTCTCTTATTGTTATTATATTGGTTTATGTATTTTTAATTACATTCCGAGACATGAAGACTGTTGGTGATCAACCATATGAACAGCACGGAAGGAGTACACTGAAACGTGGGATATTGTGGTTCTTCATGCGTGCCTGTAACTTGACTGTTTTGGCCAGAAGAGGAGTGTTTGTCACAGTAAAATGAAGCCTTTGGTAATGTCAAAAACTGTGTCATTAGATGTCTATGGAGTTTGGGCTTCTAATTCACAGAGGACAGGTCTGCACCAGCCTCTGGAAGATGGCACAAGGAGGGCTTGAAGGTAGTGCCAGCCCAAGCCCATCTTCTATTCATTAACAGTGCCTTCACACAGAACTGTGTGCTTGGAACCAAAATCAAGGTAGTTGTGTTAGAGAAATGCTGCGCCCTATCACGTATGACCTGGTGGTTCAGACAGCACTTAGTGCTGATGTGGCAGCACCACTCGATCCCTCAGAGGTATCTGTGCTCTGTTGCGACAGTTCATGGAGACCAATGTAAGCAAGCAAGGAGCCTGAGACACACACATCAAGATGTGCTCCTTGGAACTTTCACTGTAATCTCATGAAGCAATTTTTCTTACAGTCCTACTTGCTTTAGATATGACTAGTTCTGTGGAAGTCAGGGAGTCCATTTGAAAAATCTGAGCATGATGAAGCTTTTAGGGAATAAACTTGGATGAAAAACAAGGGATCTGGTATTAATTTTTATTAACACAGAAACTCAGACATATGTAACACTTGCCCAGTTCCTTCCCAGTTTTGTGGATGCAAATGAGTCTTATGTTTGTATTGAATTCTCTGAAGTTTCCATCAAGCATCAGGCAGCACTTGCTCATCCAGAAGCTGTCAACATCCCTTCCTACCGATGTCAATGGAAATAGTTGAATAGTTTGTTTCTGATTTTGGCAATTGGGTATAGCATAAATTCAGCGTAGTTATGAATATAGCACAAGTCTAACAGAAATCAAGAATTAGATTTTTGAATGTGAATAAATAGGCTAAAGACGCACATTTGGGGTTGGGTGTCACATATTGTGTGACTGTACATTTTTATAGGTTTACAGGTGGGGCAAGGAGTTCTCATATCTAGACCTACAAATATTAGTATTTCTTAATCAGCACTATGATGTACAAAGTCAGTAAAAGCATCTGTTTAAAGTCTTGATGTTACTTTTGAAATAACTGAAACTGGTTTAGAATACATGTTGAATTTTAACAGTTGTTAAAATAAGTATAAATGGATCTTGCAATGTTGACACAGATCCAAAGCAGTAGACATAGATCCAAAGTAATATGCATAGCTCCTTAAAGCACAAAGCTGATGCAAATTCTTCCAGGTTCTTTTAGAAATAGCAGAAATACACTACATAAATTCAACCTAGAATAATGGAAATGGAGAGGCTGGACTACTCTTCATATTGAACAGGAGCCTGTTATGCTATTAGTCTGTTATGCTTCATTTTTTAAACCTCAAAAGTTCCACTACTGTGGAAAGATGAAAAGAGTGGAGTTGGACAAGACATGCGTATTTTAAAGTGTCTTTCTTTTAAACCCACTCTTCCTCTCACTTGTTTGAAGTCAAGCAATGCTGCTTAGCTTTGGCTTGGTTTGGATTTAACCATACAGAGATATGATCCCCTGATTACTTAAAGGGGAAAGAAGAGCTTAACTACTTCTGCTGCCCCATGTTTTATGAAGTTAACCATTTTTCTGAGAATAACATATTTTAATTAATAGGAAATATCTAATTTATCCTTTTTTTTTTTCTTTTTTTTTTTTGGCTTGCAGTCACAGAGCATTGGCTTATAATCTTCTCATACCTTGGATGCTGTTTGTCACCAGAGGCAAAGGTGAGGTTCCTGTAGCATGTACATCAAGAGTTGAGCAATGGGGAATCTTTCGTTTCTAAATTGCTTCCTTCTTGTGAACCAGACATAAAGTAGAGTTCCTGAATATTTAGTATGTTTAAATATCCCATGACATTTCTTTCCTGAACTGCATAATTCAAAAGTCAACACTCAATCTTTCTTCACCCTGGTGACAACTGCTGATGTGTGTCAAAGCACTGTGCATTGTCCTAGTTGAACTCTCCAAGACAAGTGCATGTGGTACGATGCACTAATGTGGCTGCAGTGCAAGGGCACCTGAAGAGTGTTGTTTCTGTAGGATGACACTATCTCCAGACTAATTACAGTGTCCTCTCTGCAGCACTGTTTGGGTGATGCTGTCACACTATTTCAGTCCTGGAGCTGGTTTGGCAGTAGGTCAGCAAACCTAAATCCTGACTCCATTGGGCACATAAATATATATCAGAGCTCTGTAAAGGTCATTGGTAGAAAGCAAGTTCAGACTGTGGTCCCGCCTACATCATAACTGGAAAAATGGTGGGTGTCATCGTCCCCATCCCCCTTTTCTTCTCTTTCTTGAGGGATCTTCCCTTGATATTCATAGTGCTTTGCTTCTCCTGTGTTCTGTCCTTACCCCTCTGCCTTTGTTCTGGAAGCCCCAACTTCCCAAAGAGAGGACTCACTGCTGGTATGTCTAGTCATCAAGTCCTTCAACCTAGTCCAATGGACAGGAAAGATGTTTATGACTGCCTTCCGGGAGCTCAAGGTACCAAGGTTATTCCCCTGACATAACCCATCAGTCAGCAGGGGTCACAGTGTACCAGTTTAGTTCAGAAAGTTAGTTTAGGGAAAGAATTCAAATGAACAGACGTTTGCAAGCTGCCTCTTCAATTAGCAGATAAAAAGGCTGGTTTTGCAGTACTGTGGTTTGTTGCTGCCTTCTGAACACCTTTTGGAAGAACAAGTCTCCATTTATTGTGATTGACTGGAAACTAGCAAGAGTAAGCTTGTGAGACTAAAACTAGCTATCTTGGTGCCTTTCTTTGTTACCAGTTCTCAGGTTTTTTACATCATTTGTCTAATAATAATTTTAACACAATCATGCAGCTGTGTGCTCTTCTGCAGTTCCCAATTATTTCTCTTTCTGCATGACAAACATTCTTGCTGTGCCTTTCTATCTGCTGCATCTTCCAAATTACCTCCAAGACTTTCTGCAGTGAAGGTATATGTTGTCAGAACAACCCCTACATGATAAGAAAGCCACAATTCTTTTTGTGTGAGCACATTCAGTGTAAAGCTATATAAAGAACTGGCTTAATACCAGTAGCTGAAGGTGGACTGGCCCAGGCTGATGCAGATGGACTGCCTCCAGCACCTTCATATATTGCTTAGTGCTTTTATAGCTTTCTTATCCATAAGTTGAAAGGAGTCCTTGTGTGGAGGTAAGTGACATACAGATGTCAGGAATTTGTAAGGATTTTTTTTTTTTTTAGACTATGACAAGACAGTGACTATTATGCTAGTATTCGTTTCACTGAGTTTCGCCTCTGAAGAGACAGGTGGCAGTCCAGGCTGCCTACAGTTAACAGAAAGCACATCAATCTAGTTTAGGTAAAATGTTTAATGAAGGGGAATGAAACAGCTTTTTGAGGTATTGATGTGTTTCCAGTGACTAGAAAGGGGAGCCTCACTGTTTCTGTTGCTCCAGTTGCCAGAAGGTCTTTGCATCAGGGAGCATGAGAGAAAGGATGAGAAAAAGGAACAAGCTCAAGAGAACTATGAGAATGTAACGTAGCACCTCTGTAGTTAGGTCCTCTTCAAATAAGGGCTGCAAACTGAAATTATGGGAAGTAGTTACAGACCAGTAGCTATATCTTAGAGCTAAAATTCTGCTTTCAAACTGAGTATTCAACATGTGTTTCTATGTAAAAACAGAGTTCCTTTTTTTCCTGTTCTACAGAGTGAAAGGTTCTACGGGGCACTTTCCAGTATCGAAAGAACTGGCAGAAAGCTTGCCCTCTTTCTTCCTTCAGCTCAACATTTTTCAGCTTTTCAAGAACTGATTTTGCTTTGTGTCATTGACTAGCATTTGGATAAATACTGGATTTAGAAATATCTTCTTTTTCTTCCTCTCTAGTGGGAATAAGGCATTTACAGAGAAGCTGCATTTTTCTAAACAGGGGAAGTTAAGATCAGTGCTAGAAAGGTCATGTACTTTCTTGTTAGTCTGTATCCCTCAAAGTGCCAGCTTTTAATAATGACATTAAACTCTCCAGATCTGTGAGCTCTTTGATGATACTCATCACATTCATAAGTACTTTTTGCAATTGCTTGTTATTCTTATAAACAGTCACTGTAAAAGCAGTAGTGTTGAGAAAATGGATTTTTAATGTGAATTAATGCTCAAAGAAAGGTGGAATTATCTTATAGTTTGCTTATATATCTGAAATATATGGCAACAGCATGAGGAGAATGTTTCCATGGGAGCATCTCTTAAAAGTGCTGTCCTCAAATTACACCTATGAGTTAGTAGAAGAGATATGTTTAAGGAAATGATCAAAATTGGAAGCTCTGTTTTGCACATCTGTTTTGAATTTTTAAAGCATCTTAAGCTTTGTATTTAACTATGTTCTTCATGTGGTACTGTAATTATTGTCTATACCCATTATATTTTTTTCTCTCCTCATTCATTTCCTTGAACTTCTAAATTTTAAACTTTCATCTATTATGACCTTTATGTTTTGTTTGCCTATAAATTATTGTTATTTCTTGAGCTTTGCTGTGACTTACTATTATTAGAATGAAAAAATTCTTTCACATATGGGCCCTCAATTATTTTTGCATCCAGGAACAATAATGTCCAATATGGGCAACAATAAAAAGGCTATTGTTTTCTCTATTTTCTGACCACTAGGTGAATATAAGATAAAAATTTCTCATCTTACTATGTTTCCTTTGTAGTCTTACTCACTGGACAATCAGTACTTGGTGTCAAACATACAAAATTTGATATGCTGATTGCTATTGAAAATTTTGGTCACTTCTGATTGTATGAAGGGTCACTTAGCTAAATGAGGTGTACTTTCAGGCCCCTGACAGATGGCTGCCTCTGCTCCAAAGCCATCTCTGCTGCTGAATTTCTCAGGTTATCAACTCCTAATCTTCTACAGTTAAAATGAGCTTTAGTAGCTCTTGGCCCCAGTGATTGCTATTCTAATGACCCTTTCCACAGGTGTTTGCATGGAATAGCTGTGGTTGGAAGAGGATGTACAGGCAAACCTTAGTGGGAGTTACTCACGAACTAAACTTTCTGGGCTGACATCCCACAAACCTTTCCTCTTTTTTGAACAACAGTCCAATTCCCATTCCAAGGAACCTTTCTTTCAGAAGTTTTATCATTATAAACTGTATGAATCATGAAGAGTTTTGACAAATCAGCATTCTCTAACAAGTGTAATGTCTCAAACACCTACCTCCAACTCTAAGGTCCTTTTCTGACTGCTTGGGGTTTTAGGTGATGCTTCAGAAAGGCAGCTTGAGTGATCTGCTCCCATTTCTCTTGAAGCTCTCAAATGACAAAACCCCAAATATATGGCCAGTGAGACACTGGAGTATTATGTTGTTCCATCAAGCTATGATGAGTGACTTGACATGTCTAATTTCAGTTCCAAGTTCCTGATTGCCTTTATGTACACTATTGTCAAATAAAGACTGTGTTTATTGTGCTGACCTTCTACAAAATATGAGTAATAAATTAAACAAGCTTTTTGAATCAAGTGTAAGAAACCCAGAGTTAATTGAAAGGGCTTAAAGGTGGAGGCTGGTAGAGTGGCTTCCTTATTCTCCAGTGTCCCTGAGATCTGCCATGCTGGTTCTCCTACCCAGTGATTGCTGTATTGATCAAGGCTGAAGTTTGGCCAGCAAGCCTGACCAATTCCCAAAAAAGGGGGGAGGACTTTCCTGTGAGCTTTTCCAGCTTCTGGGTTTGTGTTCAAGGGCTATGGATTGGTTTTCTTCTCCTCAGAGGCTTCTTCTCTTCTGGCCTTTTTGTCTCAGGGTGGGCATAGCGTAGCATCCTGACCTGGCTGTTTTCTTGTGTCTTTGGCTGGGAGCAGCAGTCCTGAACTGAGCCGGTACCTTTCAGAGACACAAGCTGTGTGACTTGGCACCAGATGAAGGCTGCACCAGATGAAGGCTATGCCAGCTGCTCTGCATGACACACTAAATAAAATTTCTCTGCTGTCAGGTAGGAAAGTATTATTTACTGTAATGACTGAAAGCGTCCCCCATTTTGTTTCTCACGCATTTTTGACACACTGCTTTGTATGCAACAGCAGTTGGTGAATAAAGGTTTCCAGGAGTTCCATGCTGCATGTGCAATCCTACTTGCAATGTGCTCTTATGTGCTATTACTTGATGTAACAGCAACTGAGGTGATGACATGCTCCATAAGGCAGTTCTTATATCCAAGATCTACCTAAAGAAAGATAATTTAAGAAAGGATTTTTTAAAAGTGATATTATGTTCAAAAGCCTAGATCCTCAAAAGGCTCATGAGTGTAAAACAGAGCGAACCCTTCGTACAACCCTTTCCTGTTTCTGGAAATGATAGGTGTGTGTTTTGTCTTTAAATAGCAGATAATTTGTCTTTGCTTATACCCCTAGCACAGAGAGCATCTATTCCATGATGGATCTTAGGTAAATTGATTTGTTAAATATTGATTTCTTTCTTTAGCACTAAAAGAAATTTGGCTATGTGGTTGTCTGTGTCTCCTGTTGATCACCAGGTTAATGGTGCATCATTGAGGGGGAAAAAAAAAAAAAGCAGACGACTCTTCCTGGGGAAAAACACAGGGCAGTGATTAGGGTCAGAGGTGTGGGAATATACTCACCATACCTGAAATGGCAGCAGGAGCTGCAGTGTGCTGGGGAGGCTGCTTACTTGTGAGCCCAGATTCTGAAATAATGGACAGAGGAAATTGTGGGTCAGATGACTTAAATGTCTGCCAGTCCAAGAAGGAATCAACAGGACTGGAAATAGCAAGTGTAGCATGTTATCCATGTAAGAAGGGAAAAAAATGGTGACTAAACCGATACAGGTATGTTGTAGTGTGCAAGGCCTCAGAAAAAATTCAAGGTAATAATTATTAACATACAGAGGCTGATAAAACAGAAAGTCAAGTGCAGATAGGTTTTGCTAACCCACACATTTTTTTAATAAAAACTTTTATTTTCTAGGCCTGCTGAATTCCTTATTTGTGTTCCTGTGGAACTGTGAGTATTCTTTCAGAAAGGAAGGGATATCTAAATATGGAGGAGAAGTATTCATGCAAGAAGTATGATGTTGAAGAGCTATCTGACAGATTTATATCAGTCAATTGGTATTGACAAGGTTCAGAGTATCATACCAAAAAACCATCAGGACCACAATACTAGAAATCAGTCTAAACATACATAAAATACAAAATGGGTGGATGGCAAGAATATTAGCAGTCAACTGTTGTTTACATTAGCAGGAAAGAAAGTATAGGGAGAATAATTTACCTAGTCAATCCTGACACTCCCAGTTCTTCTGTAGCACTGGAGTCATCTTCCAACACTAGAAACTCCATTGTAGCTCTAATGCCACATTTTAACTTTTTGACTCCCAAGCCAAGGCTAAAGTTCCTTTAGTGAGGCTTGTTCCACCTGTCAGAGTTAATACTGTGGCAGAAATGGCCTTAGCATCCAGATTGTCCTAATTCACAACAACAATAATGAAGGTGGAGCTGCATCTTGCAAACATTTCTTGCAATCCCTGCAATCCAAAACCCACAAAAGACCATGCATTTTCTCACCTGAGAATAGGAATCTACAGACTAGACACAGCATTAGCAAATTGCACCCTGAACCTCCAGGTCTGGGAACTTTCTTTCCTTCTGGCCAGTTGTAAACTCGTTGGGGGGATGAAATCTGCACGTCTCACCCTGTTCATTAGTGCTGGTGAACGTTTCTGTGTGGCAACAGATTACAGCACAGCTGGATTTGCCGGTGGCTGAGAGAACACCTCAGCCCTCGACCCTCTTCCCTTCTGCCTGTCCTTGCCAACCACAACCAAGCTGTCAGACAGGTGGTTTATGGGGTTTAGTGGCACCGCTGTGCCCTTCCCCAGCCCTGTCAGCTCTTCCTCATCACTGAGCTGTGAACCCCAGTCTGTTCCCAGGGGATGGTCCACCTTTGTGGGCGCCGGCATCTTACACTGGGACAGCTGCATGGGGTGAGCAGCCCTGATGTACTAGGTTGCTCCTGCATCCCACAGAGCAGTAGCTGCCCACTGCACCTGAAGCGGTGTGAGCTCCATGGCTGCTTCTGCCTGCAGTGAATTCACCTCTTCTGCCAGCCTCGAGGAGCTGCCGGTGCTGCGGTCAGGCTGCCCTGGGCCTGGAGCAGTGGGGCTGCCTGCCTGGGTGGAGGAGGAGGAGGAAGGTGTTTGGCGGGGGGATGCTCTCCACTGATGGCGGTGTGGGGATCCAGCTCAGAGCAGAGCATCCCAGCAAGGGCTGTGTCTAGGGCAGGAAGGTTTCCACTGAGCATGTGTAAGCCCGAATGAGCTTGAAGTGAAGGTTTTTGCTTAGAGCATGTGTAAGCCCGAATGTTGATTCACATGGCAGCAGTACGGGCTGGGGTGCTGCAGCCAGCCTGACTGGCTGACCAAGGGGCCCCAGGGAGTCGGAGGGGATTGCTCCGAGGGTAGAGGCAATGCCGTGCTGTCACTGGACTGAGGGGGGGCACATTTTGAACAACTCAGCAGAAAGTTTTTTACCTTTCTGAAATTGGCCACCTCAGTGTTCCCGTGCTTACTGGCATGGATAGAAATTCCATTAGACCACTTCTTTTAAGAAAGTACTTTCAAGCAGAGGAAGTTTTCAGAAATGGTTGTTCAAAATGGGCATCTCCCTGGCCTCCCCTTCAAAGAACAATTTTAATCTCAGGACCACCTGAAATCTGGGAAGTTTAAAGTAAAGATTACAGAACAGAGATGTGTTGGTATTTCACATATGGTATGGTATCTATCCCAGGCAACATTAACTTGTCCTTCAACAGGAATTGCTCTTAACCATTTATATCTCTCTTAATCTTACATCTTCAACATGCTGTAACAGATTAATTCCCTTTAATGTGAAATGCACTATAGAAACACCAGATGTTATTATTATACTATTATTTGACATAATAGCCTTATGTATTTTGTTTACAGAATACACCAGTTGTGCTGGAAATGGTTCTATATACCTCCTGAATAGACTGTGCTGTCTTTGTATTAATACCATTTAGGGTCTGCTTTACTCTTCAAAGTGCAAGACCAGTAGTTGAATCTGCCACATAGTAAGTACTACACTTTTCAGAAAGTGGTGGGACTAAGAACAACAAGAAGTGGTGACTTTCCAGAGGAAGTATCAGTAAGTCAGTAAAAGAGACACAATAACATGGTTGATATTACAAATAAATGGGTTGTACGAGCTATTTCTTCTTCCTCGTGCTATCCTTTGCTGTGGCGTTTTGCTGTCTCCATCTCTGTAATATCCTGCTAACATAAGAGTGTCTCTGCAGTTGTCTTTGCAGGCAAGTGCATACCGTATCACAGACATGAAAGAGAAACTGCGACAGTAACAACATTTATGTGGACTACTTCTGTGAGTAAAGGGGGAGGGAGTTGGACTGAGACTTGTGCACTTGTTTAGTGTGTGCAGTCACACTGTAAACTCCGCTGGAAACCTTGACAGTTAGCTGTGCTCCCATTTTCCCATTTTCCAGGGCTTGTACTGCTTCGCACTGCTTATTCATTCATGAGGAATAGCTGTGTGTTTCTCAAGGCACCACCTCTAGAAACTGATGCTCACTTGCCCCCATGCCTTAGTGTAGCTGTCAGAGCATGCTAAGCATCCTCGAAGGACCAGGGGCAGGTCTGGGGCAGTGAGCATGGACAGTTGGCTCCTTCCCAACCGCATCCCCGGCACTGTTTGTCCCACAGGCTGTGGTTCCCAGCATGCACCCCATCCTGGGCACAGTGTGCCCTGTTGTCCTTAATGCACCTGGGCTGAAAAAAGTCCTGACCATTATTCCTGATGCTAAGTCTCAGTGAAAAGAATAACCACAAGTATGGAACAATTAAATCTGATCACGAGCTTCAGTCTGTGGAAAAGTCACGTATAACAGTTATTTTGAAATGTCTGGTTTGAATATCTCTAAATATCACAAGCTCTATATTTCATCCTCTTTTATTCAGTAATAATTTTCAAATAAAGAAGCTCTATGGACTTTTTTCAGACTCACATAATAATGAGACAGAGTGTGCTGTGGTATATGGCATGTGAAAACCCTTGCTGTGACTAACAGGGGAGAGGGCTGATAAGTCAAATCTTAGATCCTGTAACCAGTTTGAGGCCTGTGGAGACTGAGCTGATAAAGAAATAGCAGACCAATCCAAGCATGGTGTGGGGATCAAGGACAGCACGTAATGTATTTGTAAATGGACTATACATAATTTATTGAAATTAGCATAAAGTTACAGTTTTACAACTCTAAGTCTTGAGTTACACATCAGCTGTAACAGAGACACCTCTTTAAATCTTAATATATGCAAAATGACACTTGTTACCTTCAGGTTTTAAAAAAAGGTTCTTCCAGTACAATTAAGAAGCAATTCTTGTCTTCTCGCTGTACTAATTTATGCTTGTTACTTAAACAAAGAAACAATTTTAAAGTAATGGAAGTCTTAGGTTTGCGATATTGTCACTTTTATTGATACTGCAACAATTTTAATCAAAGTAAATTAACTGATTATTAAGACTAGGTTCTCACAGAGGGATAGAGATACTTATCAAGGCTAAAGCAACAGCTTAATTAGGTCATATTATGCCAGGAAATTTATGCTCATCAGTAAGCATAACATTTGGGTTTAAGTTTGAAGAGGCTTTAGGGAGCAGCCAAACTATATATCCGGAGGTTTATCGATCAGTCTTTTTTAGAGAGGTAAAATTGTATTTTCCTATGCAGTGGATTGTTCATCATAATTTTAATAGCTCACAACATCCACCTTTTACAGTGAGAAGATGGTCTCTGCTACAGTTATTACCTCTTGGGACTTGAGTGATCAAGCCAAAGTTTAGATCTGTTTCCTTTAGGAAAAAAGTTAATGATGGAGTCAAGTATCCCTGAAGTATCTTTCTGTATTTCCAAGAAATGTTCAAATTCCTGTTCCATGACTTCAGTTTAAGAATAGGACAGAAAATATTTTGCTGTGATTTGATTTTTAAGTCCTTTTGTTACTTTTCCCTGCCTCACTGCTTGAAGCATCTTTCTGCCAGCACTGAGCCCAAAGGCTCAGGGATTTATTCAACATCTTTGCGTTTTGCTTTGTGTGTCCCACATTTTCCTTGTAAAGAGACACAACTGCAATAAAAACACTCACCTCAGTTTCTGTTTTTTAAGGGAAACAGGGAGGGAAAACCCTGTCTATCAGCCAAGGCTGGATGCTGAGGGAAAATGCTTTCCGTCTTGGATTCCTCTTCAGGTTAACATTGAGTCTATTACAGTCGTCCTTTGGAAAAGCAAATATTGGCCTCATTACTCCCTTAATTCTCCCTTATAAAGCCAAAAATATTTATGTAAGAGGAGGAACTGTAACCAATTAAAAAGAAACTACTTCCTGTGTGCCGTGGTCCATATGATGTCTTACATACATACATGTAAGTTCTTCTAAGTCAATAGGAACTATAACTTTGTGTCTGTGGTAGATTTTAATTTTCAGTAGTTTACAAGAGGCTATGCTCTTAACAGATGGAGACTGACTTCTTATTCTGCTGAAGTCACTCATTACATGCATCTTAAAGACAGGCACCTGAGGTCTATAAAAAGTCCGTGCGAATAGAATTATGTTAAAGAAAAAACCTGTTTCTCCATGTGTAACTTAAAGCTGGGGACCAAAATCCAATTTATACTGCAAGGAGAGTGGGGACGGTTTCTGTACCACATAGAGTGTCATGTTTCCAGAAAAAAATCCTCCAAAACCATCCACAGTTTTTACAGGTGACAATAGGGTTGGCTCAAAACAATTTATGTGGCACAGGCATCACTGGGAGAAGTTGCTGTAACAGAAGGAGAACATTTTTCTGATGTGTGGCACAGAGAGGTCTCTTAATTGCAAGATCTTAAAACTATGCAGCAAAACTACTTTACCTAATGATGTAGTAAGAAAGTTACTTTAGTGCTCACTCCAGAGAAGGCCATCCTCACACCCAACTTTTTATCCTTTACTAATTATTCTGGCAGAAATCAGAATAGAATAAGAGTAAGAGTAAGAGTAAGAGTAGAGTAGAGTAGAATAGAATAGAATAGGAATGGAATGGAATGGAATGGAATGGAATGGAATGGAATGGAATGGAATGGAATGGAATGGAATAGAATAGAATAGAATAGAATAGAATAGAATAGAATAGAATAGAATAGAATAGAATAGAATAGAATATAGAATAGAATAGAATAGAATAGAATAGAATAGAATAGAATAGAATAGAATAGAATAGAATAGAATAGAATAGAATAGAATAGAATTTGGAAGGGATTGATGACAATCATATAGTCTGACTGCCTGACCACCTCAGGGCTGACCAAAAGTTAAAGCACATTATTAAGTGCATTGTCCAAATGTTACTTAAACACTGACAGGCTTGGGGCATCAACCTCCTCTCCAGGAAGCCTGTGCCAGTGTTTGATCACTCTCCTGGAAGGAAACTTCCTGATGTTCAGTCTAAACCTGACACAGCTTTGAACCATTCCCACGTGTCCCGGCACAAGATAACATGGAGAAGAGCTCAGCACCTCCCTCTGCACTTCCCCTCCTCAGGAAGCTGTAGAGAGCAATGAGGTTGCCCCTCAGCCTCCTTTTCTCCAAACTAGAAAAACCCAGAGTCCTTAGTCACTCCTCATAAGACATTTCTTCCAGACCTTCACCAGCTTTGTTGGCCTCCTCTGGATGCATTCAAACACCTTCGTGTTAGATGATAATCATGAATAATCGCTCATGAACTATATATTAAGGAAAGTTACTGTATTTGACATTTATTAAATACCAGATGGTTTGATTTTGATGTTAATTCTGCAGATCTAGTTTAAAGATCTGTACAGAATTAGCATGTTGGATAATTAGTTGTATGGAAAGTATGTTCAAAGAAAAGCGATTTGTTGTCTCACCGTATGGTGGAAGATCACTGTTAGGTAACTTACCTAGAGTTGTCCAAAAGCTCTTTCAGAGGCGAAGGCTCGGAAAGGAGGTACTGCCAAACATTTTGCAACAATAAGTAATGAACAGGGTCATTAATGAAATAATTTGTATTTTTTAAATTACATTTTGAGGTGTTTAATACTTTGTGTGGAATGTACAATTTTGCACAGAATTTGTACATATATGGCCTTTGAAAGAGTAGCGTGTTTGTGCAAGATGATTTATTTTTGCAGAAATCCTCAAGTCACTCTCAAATCCGTCTTCTAGGCAGAAGTCATTTGGGTAGAAGACAAATAAGTGTGGCTGTTGTACCTGAGCAGCTGTTCTGTAGGCAGCACGTGGAGGCCAGCAGGCTGTACAACACAGATGCAGAAGTGGACAGGTTGGAAATGTAAGATGAGTCTTCTCTTCAGTGTAAACATGCTCAGCTGGCTGCCGTTAATTATTCTTGCCTATCCTGCTACTGGCAACACCATGTCCAGTGTCAGCCAAGGGTTAACAAATTGTGTAGGAAGAAAATAATGGATTTTTTTAAAAAATCTGAATTGTCTGTAATATTAAAGGAGTCAGCAACATCTACTTTCCTAAAGCACTTTGAGATCTGCAAATTAAGGTTTACATAAGAGTGTAAATATTATTACTTATTTAAGAGCTCTCACATTTCCCTTCACTTCTTCTCTTCTTCCTCTTCCCTGTTACTTCTTTGTTGGGAAGATGCTATTTGCATTCATGAATATGTGTCCAAAGTGGGAGGCAACAGGAAGATGTGGAATATAAGATTGGCTGAGAGAGTGAACAGGAGCAGGGACGAGAGGGGGTGTGGGCAAGGTAAGGGGAGAGTATAAAAAGAGTAAGTAAAGGTTAACAAGAGGGGAATAATATTGGGTTTCTTTTGTGATTAAAAATTTCTTACCCTAAAGCATGAGCAGATCTTTGTTTTGGGGTTGAGGGTTTTTAGTAGACATTTCTTAAACCTTTTAGTTTAACATTCAAGAGAAACAGTAAAAGTTTAAAGCAGCTATCATAAGCAAAGTTTTAAAAATCTGGGCTTCAGTTGCCAAAGCATGTGATATGATTCCTAAGTTTAGCATTCTGGCTGAAATCAAATTCAGGCTTCTGCTGGTGCTATTTTTTTCAGGTGCCATGCTTTAGTCTGTGCCTTTTTGCCGGTCATCATGTCTCCCGGGAAGAAGGTAGGAAGCACCTGCCGTCTAGCCGCAGGGCTATGCAGAGCTCCCACCACTCCAAACCCGCGGTCCCCCTGCACCTGTACGGCAGGCTCTGGGTGAGCCGTCCCTTGTGTTCTGGTAAATGTTGAGACTGGGTACCGGCATATATTAGTAACAAACCATCAGCTAGGCAGGAAGTTAAAATAAGCTGCACCAGGGAGAATAAGAACAATTGTAATATGTGAATGGAAAACATAGGTATCACATGTGAACAAAATAACCTCCCTAACTTGTATCCCAAGGATGCAATTGTAATGACAAAAAAAATTTGAGGCATGGTTGTAATGAGAATAAACTGGTTCTATAGTGAAGGGGCTGCTCAAGTATTATAAGAGCAGAAGAGTCTGTTTTTCCTTTCAAACACATCTGTCTCTCTAAAATTGTTGGCCATATTATTCCTTTTTAAAAACTGGCCTTCCTGTATTGAAATATTTCTTTTCCTTTTTATGTCTGAAAGCCCTTCCTGTAGTCTTTCTTTTCATGACTCCACATTTTATGTCCCCCTCCCATTCATGGAAAGGGGGATTGGCTCTGTTGAATGCTGCCTCTTTATGACTTTATTAATTACTCAGCTCTGGAAGTATGTTAACTACTGTAACTGCATTAATTTTTTTTGCATATAATTTATGTGAGATGAAATGCACAGTATTGTAATACAGAACCTTGTGATAGGATCCAGGTTCTCTACACATTAAATTAGGTATTTTCTCATTGCTGTCAAAGTAGCTTTAGGAGTTCTTCTTTACTATTCCCAACTACAGCAGAAATATTGGGCAAAAAATTGTTCTGAGGATGCATTTCAGCCATACCCACCTTAAGCAGAAGAGTACAGGGTAGCTAAAAGCAGACAGTTTCCTGGTAGGCATTGAAGCTTCAAAGACAAATTTAAATTTCTTAATGGAAAATAAAGTAATTAATCATTGACAAAATTCTAGCATTTACATTTTGTTTCAAAATCAAAGCATCCTATATAATGCCAGGGACAGAGTCTGCTACAAATATTAATCCATAGTAAATACCCAGATGTATATCAATATGGAATTTAATATTCATTAAACATATCTGACTGGGCATTTTCATTAATAAAATTCATTGCTAAAATGTTTACATGCCAAATACTTTTCAGACAATAGAGAAGGCCAGGGCTTAAATTATTCTGGGTAATTGCACAAAGAAGGAAGGTGTTCTTCAGCTGAGTAAGGATAAATCCTTAACCAAGTAAGTATTCTGGCTGTAATTCATACTGAAATCAGCACTGGTCTCTCTCTTTAATGATGAGGGCTTTGTGTTTTACATGGCTGGAAGAGGGAAGGCTAATTTACACTAATGCTGTTCCCAAATGTAGACAACTAGATTTGTTCAAGGTTTCTGAACAAGTTAAGATAGACAATGTTGTTTCTAAATGATGGAAACAATACCAATTCACTTCAATAAAGAGCCATGTAGCTGTTCCCTAGAGTCCCAACATCTCAAGTGCACAGTAAGTGTTTAGCTGTGCATTCTCTGGATTTGTGGAACACTGAAAATTAAACTGTAAGAGAGACAATTTCTCTCCTGATGTTATCCTTGAGTCTTGATCATGCATGCTATCTTTTGAGGCTGCGTCTACTAAAAGAGTAAACCTCATCACGTGAATATTGTTTGTGAATATGTATCTTGGGCTGCTCTGATACCTTTGCCAGATGGATTTCTTTTACTTCCCTTTAATTATTTTTTAATTTTAATTGTGACTTAGGTTCATTTGTTTTACTGTACTAGGGTCTGGGTCTTATAGATGAACAGGGTTGACATTTGCAAAGCAAGTATCCCTTTTGTGTGGGAGATCTGTAAGGGAGCTTGTAGAACAGATCTCTGTTATATAGACATGTTTCTTGCCTGTCTTATAACTCATTGCAACATATAACAGTGACTGGACAGAGTTCAACTCTCACAGAACTTGCACATGCCAGGAATTTTTTTCCCCATTCTGTGTTTGAGACTTTTTCTGTGGTTGCACCTCCTGCTGAATGCTAGACTTTCACAGGCACTATTCCAAGTAGCTGCAGAGTAATCCAGCACCTACGTTTGTGATAGGAAATCAGGACCCTTGAAATTTGCTTGTTTTCTTTGTTTTATTAAATGTTCCCTATTCAAGAATATTTTTTTTGAAATTAGGTCAGTTGCTTCAAAGTAAACCCTAAAGGGGGAAGAAAGACCAGCAGCATCTTTTGAATCTGTGCTGGATGCATGAAAAGCACTCTGGACTATTGCTGTGACTGCCCTGGTGTCCCAGGGAGAATTTCAGCCTCTTCTCTGATCCTGAACGAGAGAAAGGCTTCTGGAACACCCACCTTCATCCCTTGTGGCTAGCTCCTTATGGAGGCTCCTCCAGACTGACTCTGCAGAAGGCTCACCCTGGGCTTCCAAAGACAGACTGTAGATCACATGCCTTTGTTGTGAGTGACTGGTTTTTCTTTTCTGGGAATACGATGGGTCTGACCTAGGATTGTTACCTTCCTAAAACATTAACATGGTCAGCACATAGGATTGTGCTTAGCAAATGGCATGAGCAGCGTTGGAATAAAAATGCTGTGGAAGACGTCACCATGCGCTGGCTGAGCCCTACCTGGGTACCTTCTCACTGTCAGAGCTGGGTTTCACAAACAGTGACTCAGAAGAGAATAAGCCACGGCTCAGAGAAACCCAGAGGATTCCCAGTTAAAAGCTTCATCTGATTTCCTACGTGTAGGGCATCAGTGAAAAGCTACTAGGTTTAGATGCAGTGTTAAAGTACACTTCTGTTAAGAAAACTAAGCCTGTGAACCACCAAGGTTGACTTTGAATCCATTTTCCATCACTTCTTATCACTTTGGACTGTTCTCTGCTTTTCATAGATGGAAAATGCTTTTCCTTTCCACAGCCATCTCAGTGCACTGCAGCTGGGAAGGGCGAGGCAGGGCTGGTGCATTCATCCTTGGGCTCCAACGTCAGCCGTGCCCAGGGTAATGGGGGGCGGTGGGTATACACCAGCAGGGCCACTGCGGCCGGGGGAGGTGCTTGGTGGCTCCGCTGCCATGATGTGATGCTGCGTACGGGGCTGTGGAGCCTTTTACGATCACCACTTATTAAACGTTTCTGATGCCGACACAGGTGAAGGGTAAGTTCTGACTCACAGCTCCAAAGGCTGGGTGTTTCTGCAGGACTGAAAAGTGGAAAAACCAAGCGTTTTATTTTTCTAAGTTACTAAGTCACTAAGCTGCTGGGAGATATGACTGCATACACGCAGACAAAGCAGATCTGCTGATTAGGCTGCTGGTTTACAGCTTATTTTCTCAGTATAAGTTACTTGTTGAAACAGAAAAAATCCAAAGATAATAAAGCTACAGTGCCTAATGCAGCTCCCCCCCACCCCCATCCTGGTCCCCGTTAAGCTCATCAGTAGAACAGACAGCAGTGCTAGTGACTGCTTTCTAATCTGTAATACTGTACTGTATTTACTGAATAACGTATCTATTTATCATCTAGTCTTCTTCCTCACTAGTGTTCTGAGTGCAATTATCAAAGGTGGCCTTACATCTTTAAATCTCATTTAGAAGGGAAGCCACAGCCAAAATGCTAATGAGCTTGCCTTAATTGTAAACACTGAGCACTGATAAGAATGAAACTCCATCCTCTGTTCTCAGAGAAGTTCTTACGTGTTTCCTACTTACACCGTTTTTTATCTGATTCTCCTTCACTTCTGTTCTTAGGCAGATTAATAGGCACCTGAACAGACAAATAGCAGTACTACATCTTCTTCACACCTTTTTGACAGACTTTTGAGATTACAAAATTTTTTTTGAAAATTATTATTGGAAAAAAGATTACTGAATGATCAGGTGGACAGCAGTTTTTCAGGCTGGAACAAACCGTTCCCCAGCATTCACATGAACACATTAGTAATTTGTACTTAAATGCTGATGGGACATTTTTTAGAATGTGATAAGTGTGAAATAGCCTGTAGTTTTATCAGTCTTAGTTGCTGCCCACTCCTGCTAAAAAAAGGTTGATTGTGATCATTAAGTTGCAGGTAGGCAGTGCCTCTGGACTGTAAAATAGGAATGTTAGCACGCAGTGATGAAAGCAAACTTTGCTCAACACCTGTCTATATATATTGCAGGTTTCAGTGGCTGCCCAGCTGATCCGTTCGCTCTGTTGTCTGGGAATAAAGAAGTGGTAAGTAAGAATAACTAAAACCAAGTTTTCTTTTTCTTCTTTTCTTCATTTTTGAACTTCTTTAGCTTATAAATCCAAAGCTCAGCTTTTGTAGCTCAAGGAATGGCAACAGAGAGCTAAGGTGGGGAACTGGAGTGGCATGTGAAATGTCATCCACTTGTGAGCATTTTCACCTTGTGTTCTTTCAGCTGCATTTATATTTTAAGGAAGTGATAAAAAAATCATAGCTCTGAAAACAAACTGTGCTAATTTTTGTCTGCAAATAACTAGATTTATTTTTATGGAATATGATAAAGAAAAAAAGCATTTTATTAGCAGCTGTCAAAAAACCCCCAGAAATAACTGCCTATAGGATAAGAAAGTAGTGTTTTAAATATTATTTGGGTTGAAAAGAAGTGAGATTTTAAGTCACAGTAATCAGTGGTATTGGATACTGGAAAATGTCTAGGATATGATTAATGAAACATTGGAAGGAAATACTGTCAGTTCATGTGTTAGCATAGATAGTGTGTAAAGTCTGTGCTGCACTATGGCCGTGTCAGGCTATTCCTGATGGAAACATTTTCTTATGCTAATTTGGTTTGATACACGGAGGTAAAAGGAATACATTAGTCTAGTTTGCTCAACTAATGTGGCAGTAGGCAGAAATCAGCTGGATTCTCAGTAACTTTTATTAGCAGCTCTTCCATTAGATCAGTAAGTCTTTTAAATATTACTTTTTCCTCTTTTGATTCTTTACCATGTGTTTTGTGTTAGGGATGGGGTATAGCTGCTGTATTTTCTTGTTGGTGAGATTATTATTTTTCTTGTTATTTTATTCTAAAAAAGTAATTGTTTTATTTAAATACCTAGTAGGCATTTCAAATAGTTCACTGATGTTTCCTGGCTCTGGCTCCTCGGTGGCAGTGTCTAGTGCTTTGCTTGGTTGTGAATGCAAAAATTAATGTTTGGGATTCATTTTCTGTCTGCACTTGCTTAGAAATGAGTTCTCTTTATTAGTTTGTTTTATATGTGGTTTTAGTTCTGCTATGTGTTAGATTCAAGCTTGAGAGCAATGTCTCAGGGATCCATAGAATAAACAGTGAGCACAATGCTCTTTTTTTTTTTTTTAGCTTTCACATATCTATTTTTTCCTTTACTGTTATGTCAGTTGAAAGTTTACATCTGGGCTAAGCCTGTTAACTTATTTGGAGAAAAAGCTCCAAGAAAGCAGCTGGTGCCAAAGCAAAGCAAGACTTGCTCCTAACAAGGCTGAATCATTGCTGGTGTTTATTTAAGTCGTTGCCTGTTCTGTTGCACCTGGGGCTTAGTGGCTGCCATGGAACAGGTTCTGGGGCAAAATTCTTAGCTGATGTAAAGCTACTGAATGAATTTGTGCTGGCTGAGGATCTTTCCTTTCCTGTCTCTACTTAACGTGCTTCTGTGTTGGAAATGACACATTTTGAGGGGAAAAAGACTATTTCTTCAAACTGTATAAGAAGGATTGCTGTGTAGCTTGGTGTTTGTTCCTATGAAGCATGTGTGGTAAATATTAATATTTACCAAGTCATATAGTCAGATATCAGATTAGCTGATAAATCCTATTTTAACATAAAAACAGTAACACAGTGGTGAATGACAATAAAGGGATATGTTTTTATAGATAGGCTGAGAGAGAAGGAGGAAAGCCTGACTGAACCCAAAACTTGATTTGGAGGTCTTAAACAACCTGTAGGCACATGTATGATCATGTTGGTGGTTGTTGCAGTTATTACCAGTTGGTTTTGAAAATACTGCTATTTTCTCCAGTACTTCTGTTTCATCTTGGTTTGACTAGGTCTGTTTCCCTTGAGGTGAGATTTCTTTAAGGCTTACGGCTTCATAGTTCTTATTTCAGACACAACGTGGCCTTTCACTGAGCTGTCACGGGTGGAGAGGTACAAACAATACCATCCAGGCACATGGTAGTTCATATTCTCCATGTTAAGTCCAGCAAAATAAATACGTTTACAACTGTTTCTGATTTAAAACTAAAAAGCACTGAGAGTCTAGCCCTGCAACAGAGGCAGTGCTGTTACAGTCCAATGAGTCACTGAGGAACGAGATATAGGGCAACTGCATGACACCTAGTGTTGCTCAGATAATTCCCCAGAGACTTTAACTCTTTGGAATGCTGCAGTGAGAGAGTCAATATGGATATAAAAACCATGGGAGCCCACTTTTGCTTTGACTTTCTCTCGCTCACATTTTATTTCAGAGTTTGAATCCCATTGATTTCTAGCTATTTCCCTCTTAGGAGCGGGAGGTTTCAGTTTCTTTTAGAGTTAGAAAGGATGTCACATGCAGTTAGCATTTTCCAAAGGCAAGGAAAGACTATACTTACAAGGAAAGGAGCACACACGACGATGTGAGAGGATTTGCCGTGAGGTTCAATGAAACGGACTGGATTACAGTTTGCGCAGGCATTAGTTTTCAGACCTTTGCAATATGCATAGCATATTTTGACCTGCCACTTTCAGGAGGAAATTAGCTCCCATTTCAGCACAGTTCCAAATGTGTAGGTACCCCAAGTGCCAATGCTTATCTGGACGTAGGCTCCATGACTATATCCCGGGTGCGGGGATCCTGACTGGTGTCCTGCCGGCTGAGGCGGGATCTGGGCGCCCAGCACTGAGGCACGTGGGCTGGCAGAGGGATGGGCAGAGCTCATCACTCCGGGCACCTCATCCAGTAATTGTGGCTATCCTGCCTCTGGACCTGGACCGGTGCGTCCAGCTGAACATAGCTCCTTGTTGCGGTGTGCATCGTCACTGGCCCATCCTCTGCCCGTTCTCTAACATGTTCTTCGCAGTGTGCTTATGTCCTCAGTGTTCAAAAGTAAACCACTATTAGGGTTTCCATTGTCATTTATATCTTGCGTCAATGATGTTGGTCTTTTATATCACACCTGACGTCAGCCTTTCCAAAAGCGCGTACGAGCTGCCAGGGAATGATGCAGTTAGCTTTGTCACCCCACTGCTCTGCTCCTCCACAGCATCCAGATTTTCTTTGGAGTATTTTCTCAAGATGCTAATGTATGTATTTGGGCCAAGGAATAATTCTTTGAAGGGAAAACTGTAGAATGTAGATTATCCTTGTAGCACAGCGATTAATTAACAGTAAGTAAGTAGCTGTGGCCAGGACTCTAGCAAACAGAGTATCAGGTGGCTGTAAACTATCTTCTCAGCTGTGCCTCTTAACAAGAGTCAGGATCTGGAGAAAGCTGGCAGCTTTGGTAGCACTTCAAGGATCTAGATGGTTCTGCTTTCATCAGTCCTTGATACCAATCACACAGAATAGGCTGTTCTAGTAATACCTCTGCAAACCCAAATCCACAAGGCAGATGCTGTAAATACCTCCAGTATTCAAGTCTACCTTCTCAAATCAGAAGTTTGCTAGGGCTCATATGAATGATTTATATACATACCTATAAAAAAACTTCCTCCACAGAGGTAGTCCACTCTCATTCTATGGTATTTAATCACATAAAACAAAAACAATAATAATACATGACGTACCTGTGGGATCCTGAACACCTCAGGAACATGGGAGATGCTTATTAGGAAAAAATGCCCTGATGAATTCTTGAACGGGGAGAGTTTTTTTAGGAGACATAGAGGCTGTTTTTCTGCTGAAGTTTTCAAGCTTCAGTTTCTCCAGTGAATGCATTGGCTCAGTTTCCCTACCGTAATCATGCAGGCTGAATCCTTCATTTCCACGCTGAGCGTGACAGAAGAGCTGTAGAAGTACTGATGGCATTTCTAGGGCTGGTGGTGTCCAGCATATTCTGGGTCACTCCATGGTGGGAATATGTTGTCAATGCAACTTCACATCTGAATTTCCAATGCATTTTCATGATTGCCTTTCACTTAAGAAGCACTTGTGCTGAGCAGTTATTTTTTTAGAGCTCTTTAAATGCTGAACACTTATAAACGAAACTTGTTTAACAAGATGGAGGTGTTTTGGCATGGGTGGGGCTTGGAGGTTGTTCTGGCATGAGTGAAAATATGAGAATTTGCTCCAAGCAAATGGAAACGCTTGTTGAAACAAGCAAGAATGATTTTTTTTTCCATCTGTTCTGAGATCTTTGTGTATCATGGGACCTGCTCTGGATCTTACGCCACAGATAAAGCGTGTGTAAAAGCATAGTTTTTGCTAATAGGATTGTAGAATGATTTCTCCTGCTAATGTGGAAGGGGAGATACTATTTTCTTTGTGTAGTGCCAGAAAACAATACACTCCTCTGTTACAGTAAGATAAGAGTGATTTTGTCTGTGACATTTCCCTCCCAGCTAAAGGAGGAGGATATGTGGCTTATTGACATGGGCAGGGACAAAATATTTTCACCATCAGCTGCATAAAGGATTATGATTAAATGATTAATTATAGTCCCTTAGAGTGGCAGCTAAATGCAGGTGAACCTTGTTTACGGGAGCATGATGCCAACTCTGACACTGACTTTTGGAGGCTGGGTGCAGGTGCCTGTTTATGAGGAGCATTGCAGGGTGGAAGAAGACAGATCCAAAGGTGAGGCTGTTTTCCACTGAGTTTTCGATCATGCTGGCTGAGATAATCAACAGCCTCACAAGCCTGGAAAGGTAGAAATATTATCATATATTGCCTTGGCTTCCCATGGTCACCTTCCCTCTCTTCCATGTCTGGCTTCTGATATTGGTGAAGTAAATAAGTAGGACTCTTCTAGGTTTTGGTTCAAGGAACATCTGCCTCCTTCTCTTGTGCCTGGGCTAGGTCTGACATATGTGCTTGTACCTGTGCCAGCAGGATTTGGTCATGTGATGTCTTATTTTTTAAGTTATTATTTATTAATGTTACAATGCATGTCAAATGTGCTCAAAAGGGGTCAGGAAGGAAGAGGTTCAGACAGAGAGCCTACGTGAGATGGGTGAGCCTGACTTTGCTGCCACTAACTCAGCTTCACTTGCAGCAGCAGCTGTGAGTTACAAGCAAATATAGATCTGCAAATGACCACTGCAGTCTAATTACAGTCTTGTCCAGTCATTCAGCAAGCATCATTCTGGAGCTCAAAACTCTGGGGTCTTCCTCCACCTTGTCCAGGGTCATGTTCCCCTCCATGCTTCCATGGGAATGAACCATTAAAGGCAACCAAAAGATTGTGTTTAGCATATATGACCCAAACTAGGTAATGCTTTAGGGAAGAACTTTCTTTGTTAAGGTCTGTATGTTGAATTACCAGTTTGGTAAAAGCAGTCAGTTAAATTCAGAGGGTGGAATAAAGTAAAACAGTTGTCTGACTTTTTGGTGAAAGGAGATAACATGAGTTAAAGAAAATAAACGTCTAAGGCTTGGAAAGCAAAGGAATCTTTGCTTTCATGACAGTTAAAAGCAAACAAAAATACAGGCAGGAGATGGAAGTAATTTTTAAAAACTGTGTAAATTGCACAAATAACTGTGTGATTTAAAAAATAACTGAGAAATCAGTTTTGCAAATAAAGGAATAATTAATAAAGATTAGTAAAAATCATTGAATCATAGAATGGTTTGGCTTGGAAAGGACCTTAGAGATCGTCTAGTTTCAACCTCGTTGCATGGGCAGGGACACCTTCCACTAGGTCAAGTTGCTCAAAGCCCCGTCCAACCTGGTTGAACACTGCCAGGGAGGGGGCAGCCACAGCTTCTCTGGGCAGCCTGTGCCAGTGTCTCACCACCCTCACAGTAAAGAATTTCTTCCTTATATCTCATCTAAATCTACCCTCTTTCAGTTTAAAACAGTTACCCCTTGACCTATCACTGGAGTCCCTCCCCATCTTTCCTGTAGCCCCCTTTAAGTACTGGAAGGCCACTATAAGATCTCCCTGGAGCCTTCTCTTCTCCGTTCTGAACAACCCCAACTCTCTCACCCTGTCCTCAGAAGGGAGGTGTTCCAGCCCCCTGATCATCTTCAGGTCCCTCTTCTGGACTCATTCGAGCAGGTCCATGTCCTTCTGCTATTGGGGCCCCAGAGCTGAACACCGTACTGCAGGTGGGGTGTCATGAGAGCAGGGGGAGGGATCACCTTCTTCAATCTGCTGCTCACACTTCTCTTGATTCAGCCCAGGACGTGGGTGGCTTTCTGGTCTGTGAGCACACACTGCTGGCTCACAGACTTTTTTCCATTCACTAATATCCCCAAGTCCTTCTCTGCAGGGCTGCTCTCAATCCACTCATCGCCCAGCCTGTATTTGTGCTTGGGACTGCTCTGACCCACGTGCAGGACCTTGCACTTGGCCTTGTTGAACTTCATGAGGTTTGCCTGGTCCCAACTCTCCAGCCTGTCCAGGTCCCTCTGGATGGCACATCCCTTTGATTTTGACCATCCAGCCAATTCCTTATCCACCAAGTGGTCCATCTGACAAATCCATGTCTCTCCAATTTAGAGACAAGGATGTCATGTGGGACAGTGTCAAATGCTTTGCATAAGTCCAGGTATATGACATCAGTTGCTCTTCCCTTGTTCACCAGCACTGTAACCCCATCATAGGAGGCCACCAAATTTGTTGAGCACACTTTGCCCTTAGTGAAGGCATGTTGGCTGTCACAAATCACCTTCTTATTTTCCATGTGCCCTAGCATAGTTTCTAGGAGGATCTGTTCCATGGTCTTTCCAGGGCAGAGGTGAGACTGACTGACCTGTAGTTCCTGGGTCTTCTGTTTTTCCCTTTTTAAAAATTGGGGTTGTGTTTCCTCTTTTCCTGCCAGTGGGAACTTCACCAGACTGCCACGACTTCTCAAGTATGATGGATAGTGGCTTAGCTACTTCATCTGCCAGTTCCCTGAGGACCCATGGATGCATCTCATCAGGTCCCATGGACTTGTACACCTTCAGGTTCCTTAGATGGTCTCAAATATGATCTTTTCCTACAGTGGGTGGTTCTTCATTCTCCCAGTCCCTGCCTTTGCCTTCTGCATCTTGGGTGAAGTGGCTGGAGCACTTGCCAGTAAAGACTGAGGCAAAAAGCTGTGTTTAAGGACAAATTGCTTCCGTTCCACTTCCATCTCTTTTGCTTGTAGACGTAATCATATTTCTCATGTATCCTGTTGTAAGTTGAAGATTTTGACCGCGCATGCATTTTAATCAGCACTACTTTGTTAGTCACAGATCATGGCTCCCTGGCCTGAGGTGGAAAAGCCTGAAACCAATAACTATATTGGGGACTCTTCCAAACAAAACCAGAACATGGCTGGGAAAGAAGGGGAAAATCACAAAGGTAATATGTGCTCACCTGTGAGTTACAGAGATATATTAGTTTTGGGTCTCCTTGGAGAAGATGGAAAGTAATTAAACCATTTTTTTAAATGCTCTATTTCATCAGGCAATGTGACTTCACTTGGAAATAAAGGGGAAATTCAACCTGCATTTTCCACAATAGCCTTGATAGATGAGACAAGGCAGGAAGAAGAAGACCCATGGGCTCTGCCGGAACTACAGGACACGGGGGTCAAGTGGTCAGGTAGCCATTTCTCAGTAAATAAGTTATCTGCATGTATTTTTTTTCATCACTTCTGCTCTCTTTGCCTTGGTTATTTTTCTGAAATTATATTTTCTGCAGAACTGAATTTAAGATTTGAGGAGTTTTCAGATATAGACTTTACACTCTGTCTCATCTTCCCCAGAAGTGAATGGGGATATTACATTTAGTAAGTTAAGCAGAATCTGGAGATCATGCTTACGCTCCTTAAAACAGAAGGACATATATGGAAAACAATCCAAAATAAATATTATTATATCCAGGCTTCTAATGGCCTTTCTTTTCTTGGTAGGATAACTGTGTAAAACCAAGGGTCAATCTCAGACTTCATAAGGCTTTTGTCATATACCAAATGTTTTCACATGGTAGAACCAGGTAAATGAACTACCTGCTTCTGCAGTTAAAATTGGATTAAAAAGAACATTCTTTCAGGTTTAATCACACACTGAGGTCATAACACTGTCTTTGACTCTACAGTCTCTGCTTGTGTGCTAGACTGTTCTAGAGAGAACACCAGATACATCAATCAGGTCTTTTATGCATAATGTATTTATTTTGCAGAACTGGATAGAAAAGGAAAAATCATTCGTGTGCTCTACGGGATAGGGAAGTTTATTATGCTACTTGGATTACTCTACATGTTTGTGTGCTCTCTGGATGTACTGAGCTCTGCTTTTCAACTGGTAGGAGGTATGAAAATGTCTAAAATATCAAGAATAAACTATGAATGGGCCAGTAAATTTCATCTGAGTGACTAAATTACAAGTATAACTCTTCAAGAACATTCTCCATAGATTTATGTGTTGAGATATAGATTCAGAATTAGCTCTGATTGAAGACTAACCTTCATTTGTTGGAAAGGGTCTTTGTTTCTCAAATTCCAAAGAGCTTGGTCGTTGTTGGTTGTTGATGTAGCTATTACTTGCCCTGATTTCTTATTAGGTTCCTATTACTTTAGTGAAAGTTTACATGAATACATCTGTGTATAAATCTGTCCGATGTGCAAGACAGTTCAACAAGGTGAAATATGAAAATTGTGCTCTTGATCAAAGTATCCATTCTGAAATATCCCCCAAGTCCTTCAAGGACGAAAACTATTGACGTGTATTTTTCACATTTACCTGTCTCCAAGGGTTGAATTCTGCTGATGGATTCAGAAGCAGTTATCAGAGAAATATGTGAGCTTCTGTGGAGGTATTTTTGATTTTTGGCAACACAGAAAGCTACAAGAATAAAATTACTCATGATTATTAAAATAGTTGTCATTGATGCAGTAACAAAAAATATCAAGACAGCAGGATGATTTAAATCTATGCATGTGTGGGGTTTTTTGTCCTTACAGTCCTTCCTCTGATGGCTGTGGTTTTATACGGTTCTCTGCAGAGTTCAGCAGAGCTTGTTCAGTCACTGAAATGAGAGAATATAAAGTATTTTCTGATAACTGAGAAGCTGAGAGTTCAGGACCTGAGTTAGGATCCCTGGGCTACATCATCCTGTACAGTTTTTGGCTGCCAAGCACGGCTATTTATGTATGAATTAAATGGTTGAATGATCTTTAATTAAATGCTCTGATAATTCCTATGGACTTTACCTTGCACTTCCCTCACTCCGAGAAATATGTTTTTTGTAGGTAAAGCAGCAGGGGATATTTTTAAAGATGATTCAGTGCTGTCTAATCCTGTTGCGGGATTGGTGATTGGAGTTCTGGTGACTGTTATGGTCCAGAGCTCCAGCACTTCTTCGTCCATTGTGGTCAGCATGGTGTCCTCCACATGTAAGTCTGCTTGCAGTATCTTCCTAGAGATCACTCATAAATCTTGGTCTGGGGTGCAAACATTGCTTCCTGTGTTCAAGTTGTAGAAGATTTGGGTGTAAAGTAGAGACTGAAGTAAAAGATTTTCACAGCTGTCGTCCTGATATAAAATAAAATCTTAAATAATAATAATAGTAGTAGTAGTAAGTAAGTCCACAACTGTAATGAAAATTATTGGAAGCCTTGGCATTGAATGCATTAATTTTGGAAGTATCTGCATACTTTTCTCTTGTTATCCAGTTACTGAGCTTCATTTGTTTCTGTAGCATCATTTCAAAATTCTGCAGTGAGTAGGAAAATGTCTGGGAAAGAAGAGACTTTATCTTACTTTGGCCCTCTTAACATGTGGTGAAAAGGGATAACCTTGGACTGCAGTTTCAGTGGGGATCATGGGATTATGGGCGTACCACATTCCCAGGGGGCTTGATTGAAGC
The DNA here is from genome assembly GCF_003259725.1 of Athene cunicularia. Taxonomy (NCBI): domain Eukaryota; kingdom Metazoa; phylum Chordata; class Aves; order Strigiformes; family Strigidae; genus Athene; species Athene cunicularia. The sequence continues at coordinate 19,427,948 of NW_020799098.1, forward strand.
AAACACATCTGTATTGGAATGCATAATCCTGGTGACATCAAGGGAAGTCAGGGTTCCAGTGACATTAATAGATGTTAATTTTCATTGGAGCAAAGAGCTTGCTGATGATCTGATTTCTTCATTCAGTGCTTCCTTTTCTGCTTTCTAGTGCTGACTGTTCAATCAGCTATTCCTATCATAATGGGAGCAAACATTGGCACCTCAGTTACAAACACGATTGTGGCGCTCATGCAAGCTGGGGACAGGAATGAATTTAGAAGGTATTGTACTTAAACACTAGAAAGTTGTTTTTTTTCATTCTTTGTGGGTTATCTTCTATATTCCCTGTCACTGCTACAGCCATTCACCAAAATATGAATGTCTAGTTAGCAAAGTCACAAGCATGGCCATGGTCAAGGTATAATGCTGACTAGGTATATGGCTTCATATACTTGAAGAAAAGCATATTGGATTTTGTGGTTTTGTAAGAATCCACCATTTTTAACTAGCTCTTGCACAAAGAAAAATTTTCAACTGCTCCCACTGTACCACCCACCTTTGATTATCTCTTAATTATGAGGGCTGTAGTTATTATTACAGTATTTGGGTCTACTCTCCTTAGAAGAGACTTCAATGTTGAAAGTTTTTTAAGTCTACAGTAAGCAAGAGCTGTTAACTGTAGAGAAATTAAGTGTTCTGGCTGTCAAATATATACAGTGACAACTTTTGGACCGCCACTTGACATTATCACTGAGACCTCATGGCTTACTGGAGATGGGCAGTAAACTTGGGAGGCTTATGAGACTCTGGTACCTTGTCATTTATAGCATACCAGACATATGAAATACACTTAGCCAAAGCCTCTGAGGGAAGAGCTGTGGCTCCTTAGGCTGTGGAGAAGCTGGAAGGGGGCTTGCCATTGGTTTGCAAGAAGGTAGGAGAGGGTTGCAAAGAGCTGTGTCTTCCTCCATGAGTCAGGGAGAACAGGTCGCAGAGGCAATGCCTGACTGAAGATTTAAAATGTACCAGAAATGGGCGAAAAGCAAAACAAATGTAGGCTGTACAGCCACTTCTTTCTTCAGACAAGTACTCATGGCAGCCTAGTGTTAAGGATCACTTTTGCCTTTTCTAGTTTGTCTTGTTTCACTCACCTAGCTACCTCTTTCACTCCATCAATGGCATGGAGACAACTTAGCACTCTGTAGCAAAGTAGCCATCTCCTATGACCCCAGAAATTAAATGATTCTCATCTTGAAATGGGTTTCAGCACCCCTTCTATGATTTCATATTTAATTAATGTTGAGCACATGTCATTTAATTAAAAGCAGCTCTGGTTTTTAATTTCTTTTCACAGGGCCTTTGCTGGGGCAACAATCCATGATTTCTTTAACTGGCTCGCTGTGTTTGCACTGTTGCCCATTGAAGTTATTTCTGGCTATCTTTACCATCTCACCAATGTTATAGTTGAGTCCTTTCATCTTGAAAGTGGTGAGGATGCCCCTGAGCTACTAAAAGTTATCACAGACCCCTTTACCAAGCTCATCATTGAGGTAAGCTCTTTCTCTCTTCAAGGAAGCTGCTTACTTGGTTCGGTCACAGCTAATCAACATGCTCTGAATATGTGGAGGGAGGCTTTCTCTCACTTCTTCTGTGTCCTCAGGGTAAAGCTCATTAGCAGATAGATTATCTTTTTTACTCACATTTCATAAAGCTCCAGCTCTATATTTCATGTCTCTATTTCCCTCACACTTCACCTTAAAAATTATAGACCTAGCTAGGAGAACTGAGAGGGCAGGTAAGGACAAATACAGCCACATAGGATGGATAGGATGTTGCTTAGACATTGGGAGATAGTACTAGCTGAGACAGCCTAGCACATCCAGAAGATCTGCACAGGACCTGAAGAGAGGACACTGAAATTATGGGTAGCTCACACACATTTAGAGGGACAGCTGGAGGCCAGGGGGGATGCGAGCTGCTCCTAAAATGACGGTAAATGCATTTAGGCAGTTGTGCCTGTGTAGCTGTTTAAACAGAAAGGGTGAGATGAGGTGGTGAGTGATTTGAAGAGAATGAGACACAGTGTTTGTGAGCATAGAGTTGTACCTTTTTCTGGGCGTAAACCTCCTCCTACCTGTTGGGCAGCAGCTCCAACATTAGAGATGGTCATGCAGGCTTTAAGTGGCTGAGCTTCCAAAGGGAGTTATTTCAGTAGAGCTGAACAGAACTGTGTGGTGCAAGTTGGAATAATGTCCTTTTTTTCTTCTTTTTTTTTTTTTTCTTTTTAAAGCTTGATAAATCAGTAATAAATGCAATTGCTACAAATGATGAATCAGCAAAAAACAAAAGCCTGGTAAAGATTTGGTGTGTAACTGAAACCAATGTGGTGAGTATCACGCTAAATTGTCAGGTTCCTCAGGAAATATATTACTGATCTGTAGCTGACACTCCTTGTCATTGGATTGCAAAATCAGATTTTTAAATGAGTATTTTTTTCAGCAGAAAAAGAATGAAAACAATGTAATGTAGTTTCTGTTCCACTTAAACCAAGGATGTCATACTAGTTGCTCTGGTTGCTTTTGGTACCATGGAGGCCCTTGCTTATCAGAGGTGGTGGTTTGCAGCCAAGCCTTTTACGCCTTTCACATCCAAATGCCTTTAAATAACGATACTTCTACTTACTCCCTGAAAGTGGAAAAAAATCTGCAATATAGGCCAAAGAAAGTATCTTTTTGCCCACCATTTATCTATCGATCTAACCAGCTTTAGTCTTACATGCGTTAGGGTCATCTGGTGGCAGCTGGTTATTTGTAGCTTTCTTGGAAAACTGCCCCTGAAGGAAGCCTCTGTGGGGCTATGTCCTGTTGTTTTTCACTCAAGCAACTCTGCAGCTTGAAGGAATCTGTTGCCAAGATCCGACACCAATGAGTATTTTGGTAAACTGTAGGGCTGAGTGTTTGGTTTACATTGTTCAGCTAACTAACAATTAGAGAATTAAATATCCCTTGGATCTCTAATTATTCTACTTGTTATGTATAGGAAAGTAATTCCTGAAGTCCTGAGGCAGAAGATACTTAAGGACAGCAGAGGTTAAAATTAAGTGCTTGGGTTTTTAGTGGAGCCCAGCTCCTATTGAATGACGGTCTGGATGGCCAGTGAAATGCTACCTAGGGAGATAGTGCCAGGAGCAGAGCTGTGCTAATGTGAAACTCTGCTCAGGTTACACTACTGAGGAGCTGGGTGTTTCATCTCACGGGATGCATGATGCTCCGGCAGCTGTACTGCTTTCAGGCCCCCAGCCCACACTCGGCGACACACTGGGCAGGCACAACTTAACTCTCAGTGAGGTCTGAGCCCCTAAGTCCTACAGTCACCCCATTCTTAGAAGACTAACAACTACACAGAAAATGTTACATTTCCATGTATGCAGGTTTTTCTGTTTGTCTGTATTTTGGTTGTGTAACTACTGCCCAAGCATGCAGTTAAATTACAGAACCCACATGAAATCCCTACAATCTTGGCTTGAACTTGGTGGGGGAAGAGAAAGATCATTTAAATGATTGACATTCCTAGTGGGTTAAACTAATTTCTTTCAAAAATGATTAGACAGGCTTACTTATGAGGTTTATGCCAGGGGTGAGTACATACAGACCCTGTATGTTTAAAGCAAAATATAGGGATAAACATTTTGATCACATGCAGCTACTTTGAAACTCAGATGACAGAAAAAAATTCAGAAAGGTGAGAAACAGCATTGTGTTGTGTTTGTGAAGGCTGACATACTGGGGAGGCTGGAGACCAGGTGCTCCCTGAAGATGTGGGGGCAGTGGATCCCCCCCCAATCTTTGCTCATCTGCGTCAGCTGAAGAGGGAATGAGAATGCGGGTGCCTGTGGCTGTGCCCAGCAAGAATATATGATTTCTCTTTCCCTGTTTCTGCAAAAGAGAATCACTTAAACACATCTTAAAGCTAACCCCTGTTCAGCAGTGTGATTCAGAGTCCATTTGGCTGTTAGCTGCTGTTGTGGTGGAGTACAGTTCAGTCAGCAAACTCTTCCTCAATCTGCATGAGGACTAATGGACCTAGTGTCAGAATGCAGTGTGTCTGGGCTAGGAGCTCTTACAAGGAAGGTTTTATTGCGGTGTAAATAGAAATTCACGTTCAGCTCAGTAATACTAATACTAATCATAGTGCTAGTAATTATCTCTTGGTATATGAGCTTTAAAAAGGAAAGTAGCAGCACTTCTAATTCTACAGACAGGAAAACAGGCACAGAACAGCATGAGCAGCCTGTGCTCATCCACAACAGAGGCTGCACTAGTATTCACAGCACTGAATCACAGTCCTGTGCAGTACTCACAGGACCATTAACAGCACTTAAGAGGACAGTAAAGAGATCTTTCTTTGACCCCCAAAGAAGTTGTGGCACTGTCTGGATAAGGAATGTCACTGTTTCCCAGCTGCAACCAGACATGAATCTCATTCCACAAACCCTGACATCAATAGTTAAGTTTCTTAACTAGTAATGGCTTGGTGCTATGGTGATTACAAAATATCCTTGGGGGATATTTTAATATTTAAATGTTGTATCGATTGACATGGATAACAGCACAGCCATTTATTTTAATAATAGAAGAATTTTGCCTTGTCATTAATGTGGTGCCACCTTACACTCCAGCTCACAAATCTGCCTTTAGCTGATGAATGTTTAGTTGTAGTAAATACCTAGAACTTTGCATGAGCTCTTAATGAAGGGTTGTAGGTGACTGAACTATCTGATTTGTCTGACAATCTTTAGACACTGCAGAATGTCACAATTCCACCTTCAGAAAACTGTACATCTTCTGACCTTTGCTGGACTGAAGGAAACGTGACATGGACCCTCAAGAATATAACTGAAACAGAATATATCAGTAAATGTAAGCAGTAGAACTATTTCTCTTTTGGTAGTATCTTTACAAATGTATATAGCTTTCTCATGGTGTTAACAGACCACTGCAGAGGTATATTGAGAGGCACCCGACCGCATATTGACACAAGGTGTTACTGACTGCAGGTGCAGTCAGAGCAGCCCATGCGCTGTTATAGCTACACAGCTGCAGTTGCCAGCATCATCATGGTATCTGGCTGCAGATGGATCTCTTTCCATGCTCCCTGATATCAGCAACTGAGGTCTTCAGTATCATGTCACCCCTGCTGTTCAGGTGACTCGGAGCTATAGTTACTTTGCTGTGATGGTTGCTCGGATATCTCCATCCCTATGCATGCCCTTCAGGAATTTCAGCAGCCCTTCTCAGGCACACAGACACCTCTGGGAAGAGCCAACCCACCATCCAGCTTGGAGCACACCAAGATTTCCTCACACTGTTCTATTCCTCTCCCTTGAATATGGCCACCCAGCTCCTGCCTGCCCTGCAGGGCTGCCCACTGTGTATTTTATAAGCATGACCACACAAAAGCCCCCCTTGCCCTCCTCAGATATGCTTTTGTGGAGCAAGGGAGGTGGCATTTTCACTCTTCACATCACCCCCTCAGGCTGTGTGTGCTTTGATCCTATTTTCTTAGGGGCATGTATGAAAACCAAAGCTGGGCTTGGAATCAGAAGCAAAAATGTGTCTAGGCCAATTCATTTTCTTTTTATTTTTCAGGCCGGCATCTCTTTGCAGACGCAGACCTGCCTGATCTTGGTATCGGTCTCATCCTCCTGGCTTTGTCCCTGCTTGTTCTGTGCTCCTGTTTGGTGATGATCGTTAAGCTATTAAACTCTGTGCTTAAAGGACAAGTGGCCAGCGTTATCAAGAAAACAATCAACACTGGTAATTATCTGCTTTTTCTGAAGATTGTTTTCAGGACTGACAAGGACATTGAGCACATTTATTGATATCTCCTGTTCTGGCAGATACTCTAGTATAGTTGAAAGAAAACAGTATTAAACAAAAATCGCACCCTCCCCCCCCCCTCCCCCTAGCATTTTTTCTCCCAAGCATGTTATTTTCTTCCTTTTAAAAATCTATTAGTGAACAGCTTTCTTGGGAACTGCAGCAGATTAACAGCAGCAGAGACCAAAGTCCAGGCTCTGTTTCTTGATGTATAATCATTAGCTGTTCGAAACGTAATGTTCCCATCCTCAAAAGATAGCGCTGAAGTGCTGAGATTGTGATTGCTTGCTCTGGTAAAGAGCCTGCATGTTTCTTCTAAAGTAAGTTGAAAAAAAGTTTGTAGTGATTAATGATCTAATTCCCTTTGCTTGCCCTTTTCCACTGCTTCATTCTCTCTTCAGTGGGATAAGGCAGACCCGAATAGTGGTACTTTTTTGTCTTTCCCTGTGTTCTCTAGGTGTTTTTTCAGCCTGGACCCATTGAGTGAAAATGTTGGGTTTTTTTCATGTTGGCTGCTTTTTCTTCATCCTCCCTTGCGTGGAGATGTTAGAACATGTAGCAGAGAAAAGCAGTCCTGGCAAGTCTCTGACTGTGGTTGAAGAGAGGGTTCACAGAAATAGGGAATGCAACAAAGTGGTCCCCATGCTGTCTTCTCTTCTCACAAGCAAGCAACACTGCCAGAATTAAACACAAGGATTAGAAAGTAATCAGCTGCCAGTTACTGTTCATTTGTGATCTACTCTGTGTACCTCTTCGCCTTCCTGATTGATTACGCCCTCACTTATTGGCTCACTTATAAATCTGCAGGCTACAGGGGACCCTTGTGCCTAGTTTCTCTAATCAGTGAGATTAGTTTTTCTTTGCAAGTGCTAACAAGTGAATTTTTAGGTCATCCACTTGAAAACAGAACAAACAACCTGATTTTCTCATAATGGTCTTCAGAACTTTCTGAATATCCAGTGCATGCAGCAGGCGCCTGGTTGTCGAAACCAAGACACTCAAGACACCCAGGAGTTTTTGTGTTGCCTCTGTAGAAACATTTCTGGTACCTAATTGTATTACAACATAAATGCTACTCTGGGTCAGGACAAATGTCTGCCTAGTCTAGTATCCATCTCTAAGTGTATCCAGTGTTGGAAGGCTGGAGAGGGAGTACAGTGAACAGGGTACATTAGAGTAGTAGAACTGACACTGACCCAAAACTGTCATTTAAGAGACAATATGCAAACAATGTATCTACATTTGAAATGCTTAATAGTCTTTTCACTGCAGTGTTACTGTTCCACAGAGCATTCTGTTATACTAAAGACAATGTTCTCCCTCTACTTTTTTTAGATTTCCCATTTCCTTTCACTTGGCTAGCTGGATACCTGGCTATGCTCGCAGGGGCTGGTATGACCTTTGTTGTCCAAAGTAGTTCTGTTTTCACATCTGCTATTACACCCCTTGTTGGTAAGTTGTCAATGCTGTATTCTTATCTCCATATTTTATCTTCTCCATAATTTTGAAACCACTCAATCCTGTTTCTTCTCTTCTAGGCATTGGCGTTATAAGCATTGAGCGCTCTTATCCCCTTACCCTAGGAGCTAACATTGGCACAACCACAACAGCTATACTTGCAGCTTTAGCAAGTCCAGGGAGTACGTTGAAATATTCATTACAGGTCAGTATAAACCAATGATTCCTTGTCTTCATTTAGAAGCTGCAATTTTTCTGAAGAAAAACCTGACAAAATAGGCTCTGATGCAAATATGCCATGGATGTCATGCCTGATTTTGTGTGTGCTATTAATGACAGTTTATTAATTTCAACTGCTACAGCAAGAAGATTGTACTAAACATTCCCAGAATGTTAATATATAGTAGAATCTTTCTTTAGTAAATCGGACTTGATCTGACTGAATTAATTCAGAACTGAGGAAGGGTGGGCTGCTTGACCCCTGACCATGGGGTCTCTGCAGCTTGGAATTCAGTGCCTGCATCTTTGACAACCCTCTTAGGCAGTCCCCTATGAGAGTTACTAATTTCTGTAAGTTCCCTCCTCAGGACCCTAACTCTGTCCATGCAGTGTACAGGGACTCCTGTAACCTAGGTGAAGGCTGTACAGCCCTTAAGGTGGCAAGCTGTCTACCTACCTGAAGTTGCAGTGAGCATCATGAGATCTATTTTCTCATTGTAAATCTAATCTGAGTAGGTTTTATTGAATTCCTTGTTGCTTCAGACTATTTGAAAAGTAGGTAGCCAGGCTTTGGGCTTCCATTTACTACCCAGTAAAGAACATTCCAGGTGGCAGATAACATTTGAATGAACCCTCTACATCAAAGAGTGAAAAGATAATGAAGTTTCCTTTGTGAATAGGATGAATGTTTTTTACTAGCCACAATAAATCAAGAAAATTACAGAAGTCATTTTATTGTCCTCAGGCATGATAGAACAGATGTAATCATGAGAAGATACTATCTTGACCAAGCTCAGATTTCATGATAACTTGCTGTTTTTATAACGTACTTTAAAAATAAACCCTGTACTTTTATATTTACTTTAGTCTGATAACAGTTATAGAATGAAAATAAGATAAGGTGAGCAGGTCATGTACTGTTTTGTTCAGTATATGCTTATTCTGTCTAAGCGACTTCTGAAAGCTTTAACGAGTAGGTGTTTCTTCACGCTTATTTTTTAAAAAGCGATTTTGAAGTATGTGAATTAAATGATTATAAAAGTCTCAAAGTCACATTCCAGGAATCTCCTCAGTGCCCTATAAACTTTTAGCTAATTTTTGTAAAATCCAGGTTTGTACCACTAACAATTTCTCAATAGCCTGTATGCTATATCTAATTTACACTTCCCATCTTTCAATTGAAAACTTATGAATGCAGAACCCAATAATGAGCAGTTCTCATGCCTTACTAACAACATACTTATTCCATGATAGCTGCTTGGTTTGTCAGCTTTAGTTCTAATGGACTCCACTTCTTGCAGTTGAAAGCTGCATTTTAAGACCTCTCCATCTGCGGGGAGATACGCCATCCCCTCTATGCTTGCCTTGTCTCCAAATTCTGTCCCCTGTTTGTAGACAGTGATCTTTACAATGTGGAAGATAATACCAAGTCCTTGTTTTGTGCTAGGAAAGGCTCTGCAGGGAAATGGCACAAAACCCAAAAAAAAACAGTGAGGAGCAAGGGAAGGGAAACCATGGAGTCTTAGTGCCGCTGGAAGTTATTACCATGTGGGTAGGAGCATTTAAAGGCATTTTGGCTAATGAACTTCTCAAATGTTTTTGCTTTCAGATTGCCTTGTGCCACTTTTTCTTCAATATCTCTGGGATTATTCTGTTTTACCCGCTACCTTATACCCGGCTGCCAATCCGCATGTCCAAGACCCTGGGAAACATAACAGCCCAGTACAGATGGTTTGCTATATTTTATCTCCTTCTCTGCTTCTTTCTCTTGCCTTTGTTTGTATTTGGTCTGTCACTGGCAGGCTGGCCAGTCCTTCTGGGTGTTTGCCTTCCTTTGTTTGCTCTTTTTATTGCTGTGGTTGTAATTAATATTATGCAGAAGAGGCGACCACATTCACTGCCTGAGAAGCTCCAAAACTGGGATTTCCTACCTGTCTGGATGCACTCGCTAGAGCCCTGGGACAATATAATTATGTCTTCACTTGCCTTTTGTGGGAAACACTGCTGCGGCTTCTGCAAGTGCTGCAAAGTCAATGCAGAACAGGAGGGTGCCAAAGACAAGCAACTAAAAACTATGGAGGTTTATGAAAATACAATTGCAATGGCTGATGAAGAAAGAGGTGGAAGAAGGGCACCAGCTGCAGCTTGTGTTGAAAAAACAGGCACAAACAACACGGCCTTATAGTAGCAAATAAACCCATATTAGCAGAGATACAGCATAGAACAGTCAGGCTCTTGAAAACCACCTTGGACAATGCACTGAGGACAGAGTGAACGTTTTGTTAGATTCCTGCAGCCAGTGATATATCACTTATCAAGGAATGGAGTCAAACAAGATTGACAGAGTCCCTAGAAAATCTATGATCAGTTGAAAAGCTAATGACAGATTTGCTTACAGAGGATCTACTATGAGGTACCTTCATCCAATGCTATCAGTAGCAAACAAAAGAAATCCTGATATAGTCCCATGAAGAGAGGTATGAAAGGAGTGGTGATCAATTCAAACTTAATTAAAAAACAAACAAACAATGCACTTGTAGAACAGCCTTTCTGACCTACTGACTTACTCAGCAGAAGTTAATTTATAATACTTAAAAAGCTCGGGGAAAAAAACCCCACAAAAACCAACCAACCAAACAAAAACCAAAAAGAAAGAGAATCCTAATGTTTTCATTGGCCTATTTGCAGTGGACAAAATGGAAAACAGTAGCTTTCCTGGTATGGACAAAATCTATTCTATGTGTGTGAAGGAAAACAAAATGCTGGGATGTCCTTCAGAAGCTCTGGGAGTCCTACTTTGGCATAAGCCCATTTTGAGCCCTTTCTGTCTCCTTTAACACTGGGGATGGGAGTTATAATTTTTCATCTCAAGCTAAAGGCCATAAAAGTAATTGCTGATCACTCTGCCTGCTGAAGGTTAAGCACGGAGTTTGGAGACACTGGGTGGCTACCAAAGGGCTTGATGGACTCAGGATGTCGTTGTGTGGCCATTCCTCTCTCTAGATGGTCCTCTCCAATCCTGTTCACCATGTAACCCTGCAATCAGAGGAACGGTGCAGGAGGGAGAAGTGGCCAGTGTAGGGGAGGAGATGGCTGACACCAGGAGATCTGCGTGCAACTGTGGCTCCGTTTGGCTGAGCCACAAAAGGACTTCTCAGGGTAGTGGTGGAGACTGGCTTTAGAGCTACAAAAGAGAGAACCTGGAGAGCAGATAATGGCTATCACGGGACATACAGTAACATTTACTAGAGAGAAAGGAGTGTTCACTCTGCACCATCACTTTGTGCTCTGAACTACTCTCCTTACAAATAATGTGAATTTTACTGGCAATTGTATGTAGCAATCCAAATCCCAAGTAAAATCCATAAGTAGTGTAGTCAATCCATAGGTACTGTAGCACTTGGTGGGGGCTGCTTGTGCTCAAATCTTACCATTACGGATGTTTTAGTAAATGCTTCTGAGGCTGCTCTGAATCATGGGCTGACAAAAGGTATAATTTCAATGTCAGAAAAAAAGCATTTCAAAAAAGCACTGAGTACTTCTGCTGGCCTTCAATAGCTTAGATATCAGCAAGTATGGGATAATATCTGAAGTCCAGCCACTAACATTAAAAAAAATTTGGGTGGCTGAGTGTAGGCCAACTGTCATTTAGAGATAGTTTATGTGGCTGAGCTGTTGATCAAATTTGTAATAGAAATGCTGAGAAGACTCTTAGTTTAACATAGCCACTCAGTGCTGCTAGAACACATTTACTTCTGAATACTTGTTTGTTTTCTGCAGACCTCTGGAATTCAGTAGGTTGAATTTGATTATCAGGTAAAGATGTACATTTTAGTTTTCATTTACTTTTTTAAACTGACATTTAAGCTGGCAAACTATGTTGCTGTAAATGTGTTTGCATATTGCATTCATACTGAGATTCCAACTGTTTCTATAATTGTGAGCCAGTGACAAAATTCTTAGAATCGGAGTGAATTTCCAAAAGCATCTAGTTTTGGTATAGTTCTGCTCTTTTGAGGTTTAGTAGCAGAGAGCAGAGTTATGCCAAACTATTCTCTTAAAAATTATTTTCCTTGTCCCTCATAGAGTTGAAACAGAATTTTGTCAGCATCTCATTTTTTAAGTGGAATTTTGATATCTTCAATAATTCTTTTTCATTTTATTCTCACAATTCTGGATGCTTTTAGAATCTGTTTCTTTAAACCCCAGTGTGCAATTCCCATGCTCTTTTTCTTTTGGAAGAATATAAGAAAAATCTCCAGAATTCTTTACAAGTTATCTCAAGTTTCCATTGACCACCCATTAGAACAGGAAACATTTAATCTACTTTTACTCATTTCTTAAACAGCATGCACCTTATTTTGCATCTTGAAGTAAAGCCGTTAAGCACAGTGATGATAACTGTGGGAAAGCAGCTTTTACAAAGCGATCAGGGTAATAATTAATAGTCAGACATATCAGTACTTTATGGTTCCTCCTTGTACCATTTACCCTATGATCTATTCAGTTCTTACTCTCCTCTCTCCTTGCTCCAGGCCATATTGTGCCTTTGTTTTAGGCAGATTCCGACAAAGATTTCTGTTTAACACTTGACAGCACACCATGTCCTGGTGTATTTCCCCCCCCTAGTCTTACCAAAATATATTTACACTTTATTTATAATTATTTGAGTGTACAGAATTTTTCGTAAGTTATACAGAAAAAAAGCTCGTGATTGTGTTATATATTACATATTTGAAAACTATGCAATGTTTATCTATGAAAATGTAAAAAGGAACTACTGTATATTTTGTAATATAACTTTTCAAATTGTTTGTAACTGTGTATACTACATATTATGGAGGCTGTTGGCTCCATCAATAGGTTACATAAAGATTGTTAGCAATGCAGAGACAGATTTCTTAAAGTAAAGATGAAAAACATCTACATACTTTAATAATACGGCTTAATGCACAAGGATTTTTAACTCTACTTTTCTAAAAGATTTGAATTTTCTGTAATGAGGAATTTGGGAAATACAAGGTTTCTAAAATACTTTTTTAAACTCTTAACCACTCTATCTTTTAACCGTTTTGATGACAGTATATGGCTTTATATTTTGTCACAAATATTCATCTTTCTGTCCTTGTGCATTGAATGTAAAAATAAAGGGAAGTTTTAAAAAAATAAGATCTTTTAATAATATTTGTTTATATACATATCACGGAAGCTTGCAGAAAAATAAATGTGCAGACAGGTTCTAGTCTGAGATGATGCAATGTACATGAAATGAGGTTAGCATCAAGCCCTAAAAACCACCAGAGGCCCGTGTGTTCAGTATTTTCGTATGAATGAGAGATTTTCACATAGAGAAAAATAAAAGGAATTGCTCAGTGCAATTGTGTGGGTCAAGGTATTTTCTGGAAGGGTTCTGCAGACCGTCCTCAGTGAAGGTGAGCACGGGAGAGCAAAGCCAGGGCTGTTGTAACAGCAGGCTGTGTGATGAATTATAACAAATGATCTGTGTCGCTGTGTTAGGCTCAGATTCCCCCTTCCGCATGAAAGATGGCAAACAGGATATTTCCAAAATGCTGCTTATAACCCATGACCTGAGAGACGTCCGGCCTATAACTGGGCAAAAATATCCATTTTACTCTGTTTTTAATCACACATGACCGATGGAGCTTAAAATTAAACAGACACAGAGAAATAAAAAGTACTCCTTAAATACCTTAAGGATTCTTTAAAAAGGTTACTAGACTTCCTAACTATGATCTCAACAGTAACTGAGGAACAAGCCCCAAAAGCAACTGTCACTCCCAACTATGTCATATTTTAGTGAAACAAAAATAGCAGAAGTATTTCTTATAGCACAAATATTTGCGCACTACAGTGTAAACTGCCTTATTCTAAAAATGCAGTAAGCATCCTCGGCCCATGGTTTAAAACTTATAGCTTCTTGCACCCATGCAAAAATACTGTGATTCTACTTGCCATCACCCTCCATGACTCACTGTCCATCAGGAATCAAAACGCATCCAGGAAACATGCACAGGTTGTGCCATCCACCTCTCCATTTCCAAACCCTTTGCAGAGCTGCCTAGGGCAAAGGTCAGCAATGTCTACAGGTATTTAACAGCAGGTATGTCATGAAGCGCTGCACTTATCAGAAGCCTTCAAAACATTCAAATAATGCTTCAGCTAATAGCCTAGTTGATCCTGCAACTGGTCTCAGTCCTCTTCCTCTCTGCCTGTGACTTAACCATGTTGTCCACAGCTCCTTCTGGTGCTCCTGTGCTTTTTTACCCTCTGCTGAAGTTTCACATTCACTTCCCCCAGTTTCAAATTCTTGATAACACTGCATTTAACTGCACCAGGCCTATCACTATGAAAGATTCTCATTAATCAGAAATGCAGGTTAGATGCTTCAGTTTATTATGTAGTGATGGGCACCCAGTCAGGTCCCCAAGACAGCCACTGGCCATGCCACTGAGAAAGGCTGTTCTCTGATTTACAGCAAATTATTTGAGGGTGTAGACTGATGTGGTACCATTGGCAGTACCTTAACCGACACACAATAGCAAAGGATCTGATCTGGTCAAAAATAAACAGTGAGCAGTACTGAGCAAAAATCCCCTAGTTCAAGAGCTGCGAAGGGAGGATATACTCTATACACATACCAGGGAATGACAGGCCACACTTCAATTGCATAATTTCAATAGGCTGTGCTTCCATGCAAGCGCTTTATCTGCATTTGGATGTTTTTTTCTCTAGCTAATGGCCAGTCCTGGAGTTGCCACATGCCAAAGGCATGACACTGTATGTGTAAACCCACTCATGATATTTTTACGGTGAATACTTTGCAGATCTTAGTCCTTTTATTACAATTCTACTACAAAGGAAACATGATTCATACAAGAGAGCTGAGTGTTCACTTTGCATATTGAATAGTAATTATACTGATTTCCACTGAGCTGTCCCTAAGCAGGTTTCCCCTAACAACTGAGATCTGAGTGTTTCAACAAGACAGACAAACAGCGTGAAGGCTAGCATTAAAGTGTCACAAACATTCCATCTTACTCAACACCTGATGAAATTCCCTAATTGCCATTTACACTTTTGGGGTGTATCAATCTTTTTACACAGCTCAATGTCTAAGGACACATTAGCATGGCATAAACAATCAGAGCAATTACAGCAGAAGATATTTTGCAACCAACACCACAGTTGATAGATTGGGTTTTTTTACACAATGCAAAAAGCAAAAATTACAGGACATGCAAACAATTTATGGACCAAATGCTGCCCTTGGTTAGGCAATATGCAACCGTAATTGACATTAGGAAAACTAGTGCAGTGTGAACCAGGATAGCATTAAGCCCTATTTTAACTGACTAATGCAATGGCCTCAGGCACCGGATCTCAAATGGTTGCCAGCAGAAGGCTAGCTCTGGTGTTGCTGTATAGTACAAACATGTGGAATTGACTCTTGCTTGTTGCTTCCAGCTGTTATATTGCCTGAAAAGATACACTTAAAGGTACCTATCAGTGCAATTTTTCCGTCTTCCTCAAAGCCTGCTAGAACACAGCCTCAAACACTCCCCAGCGGAGCAGGAAGCATATAGCTATTCCTGCCCACTCGGCACAGAGCATCCTTTGGCCCGTGCTTGAGGACAGATGTGACACAAGGAACATTTCTGATGAAAATGGCAGCACAATGGCTTAGGTTATGGGCTCGTATGCTGGAAGTTGAAAGAAACTTAGGAGGTTTAGGTGTGTTCTGGAAAAATCTGCTTACCCTGGCTGCTGCCTTTGGCCAGGCTGGGCATGTCCTCACTGGCCTCAGAGCTGACACCTCTCTCACAGAAAGGGGAAAGAGAAAAGGAGCAGGAAAAAATCACAAGCAGCTCATTGTGGCTCAGATGAGATCCCATCTCTGCTTTCAGTCCTGTGTGCTTGGGACAGCTCTTGCCCCTCACTTCAAGCATGCCAATGCTGCCAAACCAAGGAACCCTTCAAGCTGATGTTCACCCAACTTGGGAAAAATAGGGGCAGGGAATAATATTTTGTTTTGTTCCCTCCCTCCCTCACATTCAAGGGATGCTGGATGTTGACGAATCACAGACAGAGCAGGAGTGAGGATGGAGGAAGAGGTCTCCAAAACAGGGCATGACTTCTGAGGGTCAAATGAGGTGAATTGGTACCTGGGCTGGGTGACAGGTTGGACCTGGTCATTAAATGACTGCATGTGCATCACAGCAGGCAGAGATCACTTTGGCTTCACCATCAGCAATTTCAACACTAGGCTGAAATGCAGGGAAAGGAATCTGTTTTACTTCCTTTGGAGTAAAACAAAACACGTGTTGAGCCCAGTGAGGCATCCTAAGCCGGGGCTAATGGAGCTGGCAGTCCTTCTCTAGGTACCTCATGGTGATGGATGTGATGGAGCACCTCCTGTCCTCACCTTCTAGTCAGGTTGGAGACCACCAGCTGTGCATTCACAGTCTCAGCAAAGCCCTCAATAAAGTGGACTCAATGCTTTCACTAAGGTTGCTGAGAAGAGAAAGCACTCTGGTGTTCAGGGGCACCCCATCGCAGGGCTTCATCTTGGGCACTGCTTGCAGAGGGATGGAGGAGACCTCTCTCCCCCTGCAGGATGGCAGCTAGGCCATCTCTTCTCCAGTATACACACACAGAAGGGTGCTGATGTGGTGGGTACAAGCACTGCATATTGGTGCATTTAGGACATGTATCTGCAGCTGGAAGAATGACCCACATGAAAAAGGAGCCAGGCACCAGTGGCTATAAAACTGAGATATATAAATCTAGGAAAACAACACTGTTGAAATCAGTAACTGAAAAATAGTCAGATTAATTGTGTGGGTCATTAATGGTTGTCATTAGTCCTCCAGAGAATGAGAGGTCTGGTTCCTGTGAATTTGGAGATTCTGTTTGTTAAGTGGTCTTCTACTGATGCAACTACTTGTCCTATGATGGATATGGATATTGCCTGAGAGCAGCATGAACACTCCTCCTCTGTTAGTAAAACTAACTTGTTCCCAAGCCATATTCAGCTGCCCCTCTTGAATGTGAGTCAGAGAAGTATAAGCCCTGAGTGGCAACTTTTAAAGCTGTTAAGATGTCTCAGCCACGTGTAACAGGTGACAGGGATGAATTACAGCATACAGCAGTTTAGTGTAAAGCTCTGGGGCTTTCTCACATTGTACCAGCTTGTTGTGCAGTGGTGCCTTGCAGGGCAAGACCTGTAGTGCTGTGCTGGGAGGTATGTTTGAAGTTACATTTACTCAGCCATTGTCACAATTAATTGTCTGTTTCAGGACACACCACAGGGTAATTTTTGAATAAGAGTAATGAATGTGAGGTTCAGATAATGAAAAATCTTACGACGAGGACAGTATAGATAACACTGCAGAAGCTGCTATGAGCTGTCAAGAGCTGGAAGGATCAGTCAGCTAGAGCATCCACAAAGGCAAAACATAACCCCTGTTGTGTGTTAGGGGCTTGTAAGGTGGTGAAGATTCAGAAGATATGGCAGGATGCAGCAGGCAGGTACATTCTGGGGTGGTTCCCCATACTCACTTCACCAGCACAGTGGAGATGTCAGGTCCCAAGCACAACCCGGTCCTTGGGGATTTCGCCACCAGGGCTTGAGGTCTGGGGCTGGTGCAGGCACGGGGCAGCACATAGAGAGACCTCAGTGGGGGCTCCCCCCATCTTTTGCTCAGGAGCAGATTTAAGCCAAAATGTCAGATCAGTTTTGCAAAATACCTCACTAGAGAACAAACACTTAGTGCTTTCACATCAAATTTAGCTTTTAAAAGGTTTAGCAATCTTTTAAAAGATTACAAGGGAGACTGGATGGCAGAATTCCTTCAGCATATGTACAGCATCTTCAATAAAGCAGGGTATGGTTAGTGGAAAAAATCACAGTGCTGAGAACGAATTTCCCATCTAACCAGTAGAAAGGGCCATTTCAGCACCATCTGTTGACATATCCTGGCAGTTCTCCTAGATGCAAATCTCAGAGGAATTTAATATTGCTTCACCTGGGCCAGGTGCCTTGCTCACCTCAGGAACAGGCACTGACATTGGCCTCTGTAGGACACAGTTTTCAGAATGTGCCTATGCCTGGACATGCATGTTTTACAACAGGTGTTTCTTAGTCTTAGGTCTGCAAATGACTAGTAGGATAACTGATGCTGTGTAAGATATCACAAGCAGTCATAAATGTTTGTTGATTTTTTTTATTAATAACCACATCTATTTCCACACATGCAAATAAGCAACTGAAGTAGAAATGAAAAATAATAAATAAACACTCAAAATGTTACCTAATATATTTTGGGTTACAGATGAACATCATTCAAGATGGACTAGGGAATTTTTTTTTTCCCCCTAAAAGTTTCAAGCAGCTTTTCAGCTTAGAAAAGATGAGGAAAATTGCCCTAGAGAGATAAAGTATTTCAAATAGCTGAATCAAGGCTTCTAGGGCACAGCTGGTGATGCTTTAAAGCAAAAAGAAGTGATTGAAAACAGCTGAAAAGTGACTGAAGGTTTAAGGGTATGAGCCAGAAAGTGCTATGTATTTAAGTGTCTGAAGATTAACTTGTGGCAGGCAAGGATGGTAGTTCAAGGTTGTGGCTGTTTAATGAGGAGGTAAGTGTTTAATTTTTTTTTATTTTTTTTTTTTAATTGTTTAGTACTAGTTAGTTGGTTTGAATCTGTTGTGCTACAGTGGAAGGGGATGATGTTTCTATTCTGAGTGTTTTCTTGAACCAGGAGAGTTTTGGGTAAAGGGGAGAATATTTTTTTCTTGGGCATATCAGTGATGTTCTGAAAGAGTGAGGATGTTTTTGTTGATTTTTATTGTAGGAGTGTTATTCGTTTCTCTCTCTTCCCTATTTATGAGCTAACTTCTGTGGAGGCTTTATGTACAATCTAAACTTGCTCTGCTAGCTGTGTAGTGGACCTGATGGATAAACATTAGTTAAGACTTTATTTTGCCTGTAGGAGACAAAAGGAAAAAAATAGGTCAATAGATATCATGTACTTATTGCTCATTATTGCTATAATACTGTAGGAGGGATGGATCAGATTTTTGTGCTTTGGGTGCTACTAAATACAGACCAGAATTCTTGTCCTTCTGAAGAAAGCTTTACTTCTTGGTGGGGGTGGGGAAAGAAGGCATAAAATGTGACTAATCATCACTACACAATATAGAAAATTTATCTAAAACAATGCTGGAGGAACTGAGGTGCTGAGAGTTTTATTTGAGACTGGATAGAGAATCATAGGATCATTTAGGTTGGAAAAGACCTTTAAGATCATAGAGTCCAACTGTAAACTTAACACTAAGTGCACCGCTAAACCCTGTCCCTAAGTGCCATGTCTACACATCTTTTAAATACTTCCAGGGAGGAGATCGAGTGCACGCTCCATAAGTTTGTAGATGATACCAATCTGGGCAGGAGTGTTGAACTACTTGAGGGTAGAAAGGCTCTTCAGAGGGATGGATGGGCTGTGGCCAACTGTGTGAGGTTCAGCAAGGCTAAGTGCTGGGTCTTGCAGTTGGCTTTGTGTGTTTTGCACTTGTTCCATCATCATCCACCCCTCAACAGTACTTGCGTCTGTAGAAGAGGGAAACATGGGAGGGAAACACCTGAATGAGGAAAACTATGAGGATATACCACCCCAAATCGTCCTGTTGCAAGTCTATTTCTTAGCTGCCTCTTGTCATTTCTTAGGACCACCAACTAAAATTGACCCAGCTTATTCCCACCAGACCCAGCTTGTGCTGTGCCAGAAGAGGGGATCTGAACCAAGCCAGTGTCACCTAGGGCTCTGCGAGTCCATAAAAAGCAATAGAAATTGAACAAGCTTTGCAGTATTATCATGTGATAAAATGATTAAAAAGAATACAGCTTTCTCAGTGTGGAGCAGTTGAGAGGGTGATGTTTTCTCCAATGGGTTGAGATGGGTATGAGCCTTAACTGAGGTTGCAAAGCAGTCTTTAAAACCTAGTTTAGGTTTTAAGTTTAAAACCTTTAGTCTAAGGTTTTAATTTTAAAACCTTTAGACTCTCTCTGCTTGGGTGGAGCTCTGGGTGGATTGGTTTGGGACTGTGCCATTCAGGGCTGATATCTGGAAAGACAGCCCACAAACAGACTAGGAAAACTGTTGGATAACAGTGATATGAGTAAATGGCCAAAAGTACTTTGCTGACAGGGGATTAGACCACTTGAGAATCAGATAGTCACCTACTGACGCTACTGGTCTCAGCAAATTACATACCAAGATAAATGTGCAGAAAATATTACTGTAGCAAAGGTCTTGCCGTGCTGGAGGATCATAACCTGTTACTTATTACCTGAAATCCTTTTCACTAAAAATATTATATGCAGTATACTGGATTACAGAAACAAAATGGAGTTGACAAACACTACATTAATATGGTTAACTTGAGTTTATGAGGCAATACAGTGTTTAATATAGCAAAAATCCCACCTGTTTTTGCTTTGCCTTGAATGGAAAAATTCCTGTCCTGGAAGAAAAGCTGAAGCACCACAGTTTTTGACATTAACTGCCTAGCTTCAGACATTTGAACATCTCTGTGCAAAGGAAGGAAAGTTAGCCAGCTGAGAGGGGAATCACGACATGGCACGGCAAGGTATCCATTGGAGAGGACAATGAGGTGAGGGTTAGCGCAATGTGATGCTGAGGTCCTCCAGCCTGGTGACAGGCAGCTCTGATAATCCCTACAAGTGGTGTAGTCTATATACTGGCAATACTGTGTGCATGGATTGTCACTTCCATTCTGATGTGAGGTGGCAATTCTGCTTCGGGGACTTGATGTTACTGTGAGCTAGCCTGGGTGTCTTCAGCCCGGGGCTGGCTCAAAGGCCCTATTAGAGCTTTTAGATTTAGGCAGCTGAAGTTAGGAGCTATTGGCATAAGAGTCAGGTGGTGGTTGCTTTTTTTCCTGTTTAGTCTTTTAAGAGCATTAAGTGCATGTGTCCCAGATGAGACACCACCAGTAAAGAAAACTCCTCAAAACAAACAGAAAAAACCAAACACCAACCAACCACCATCCCACCCCATTTGCCAAAACTAAACCAAACTCCCAAAAATGGGAAGTAATCCTGTTGAGGTGTCTGTTAGGCTGGGCATCCTTGCCCGTTCCCTTGGCACTTTCAGCAAGCTGATTCTGCACGGAGCTGCCTGTACAAAGCCCTGCAGTGGCTTCCACAGGACTAGGTAGCAACCAAGAAAACCCCTCATGAATACCAGCAGTACCCCAGACACGAGTTCTGGGTTAGAATAGGACGGGAGTGTAATCCAACTCCTGAGAATGCTTATGGACTAGGAGCATCATGAAGCCAAGCTCCCATTCATATCTCCTGTGGCACAGATACAAGTGATGTTGACGGGACTTTTGCATTTCTCTCTGATGTATTGCTAATTTGTAGGGGCAGGGCAGTTTTCTACGGAGTGAGAAATGTAGACATGAACCTCCTTGGACTAAGAGGCTTTTGAGTGCTGCTGCATCCTGGGTAGGTTCTCCACTCACAAAGCTGTCTTTAGTAATAAAAAAAAGCTGCCTTTTTATACAAAGACAGACAGTAGTATAATCACACAGCCCTATTAGTGTATTAGGTATACATATTTTATTTTTCTTTCTATATGTAAAAAAAGGCAAAAGTAGAGTAGCAGATTCTTGAACATACTAGGCACTGGGGCACCTTCACATAGTTTTTTGGCATTTACAGTAACCAGAAGCTGTAATCAAAGCTAGTCAGAAAGATATATCACAAGTATCTCTAAGTTTTGAGTTCCTTATTGCTATTTTTCTGAGTCTAAGAGTGCTGGAACTAATCAGGCAAAAATAAGGAAAAATTTCAAATGGATTGGAGGGTTTATAATTGCAGACATTAGCAAAAATTAGGTTTCTAAATTTCAGTTTGTGAGGCAGGAAAAGGCTTGGACTGAGAATTGAACTATTCTGAATTTGCAAAAATCAACTATCTGAGTGTTACCTTCATGTAGAAGAAAATATCAGAAATATTAATATTTCATGAAGTTGGACATTCAGGTCCAGAATTTGCCATTTAGTTCCTGAATACTCACACTTGCAAAGGCCTGTGGGCCTTTCTCCCATGGTCTTTGAATAGGACAAAGATTCTGTCAAGGCTCATATTTACAGTCAGGTCTAGCAAAGTAATTCAGTTTTCTATCATAAAACACAAGGACAGTCATGTGATATTTCTTTCTATGGTGAGGGGAACTCCTCTGGAGCACTGTTTTATTTGCTTGGTGGGCTAAAGTTCAGTCTTTCTGCAACAATAAGCCGTTTCTATTGGAAACTGTCCCACTGCATGTGTACAATATTTCATCTGGAAGTCAAATGTCAAATATAATTCAATACTCTTATTGGTGAGAGACAAATCCTGAGGACAACTCTTGTGTTTGCTTCTAATAAGCAGAAGCTTGAAGGAGGATATCATGAGAGGCACTCGATGTTCTTAATCTGATGGAGAAAAAATAAATTTGTCTTGCAATGTAGATTACGGACCTCATGAATTTACTTAATCTGTACCAATATATGTATGTTGGCATGGACTATCCTCAAGTGGTTGAGATGTATGCTGGGGCTGGTGGAACAGAAACTATGGTAAGGACAACAGTATGGAAAGCTTACAGGGTACGTGCCCCAGATCACAGTTCAGCCATACCACAGAGCAATTACGGGTGTCCAAACTCTGTGCTGCATTACCACTCAACATCGGCAATCTAACATGGTTTATAAACTCAAGCAGGGTTCAAGTACTGTTGCTGTCTGGAACTTTGCCCAGTACTGTTGGCTGAAAAGGGACAGTTATCTCTGCATTGAAGAGCAAGTAGAGGTTAATTTGCTGATAGCACCTGGGATAGCCCATGCAAGGAGCTACCCCGATGAATCATCCTTGAACTACTTGACTTATGCTACACATAGACTTCCATGAGAATATTCTAAGTCCTTCCGTGCTGTTATAAACAAAGTCACTATATTTATCAGAAAACTGCAGTAAAGACCCAGAGAACTGCTTTTTTTTTTTTTTTTTTCCCTGGATAGAGACTGTAAAAGGCTGTGGAAGACTCTAAGGACTCCAGTAATTGTGGGGTTTGGGGTTGGTTTTGTGTGTTCTTCTCCCTTCTTTTCCCCTTGCTTCAATTTATTCACAGCCAAATAAAAAATGCTTTTATTTTTCAGCTGGCCTCACTTTAAAATATGAGACTCTAGCATGATGGTTTTGTGTGTTGTGCTGTTTTTTGGCTGGGATAAGGTTAATTTTCCTCCTAGTGGCTAGTATGGGGTTATGTTTTGGATTTATGCCGAAAACTGTTAATTCAGGTGTTTTTTCATTATTGCTCAGTAGTGCTGACATAGTATCAAGGCCTTTTCTGCTTCTCACCCCACCCCACCAGCGAGTAGGCTGGGGGTGCATAAGAAGTTGGGAGGGAACACAACTGAGACAGCTGATCCCAACTGACCAAAGGGATATTCCATACCATATGATGTCATGCTCAGCATATAAAGCTGGGGAAGAAGAAGGAAGGGGGGACACACACATTCGTAGTGATGGTGTTTGTCTTCCCAAGTAACTGCTACATGTGATGGAGCCCTGCTGTCCTGGAGATGGCTGAGCAACTGCCTGCTGATGGGAAGTGGTGAATGAATTCCTTGTTTTGCTTTGCTTGTGTGCACAGCTTTTGCTTTACTTGTTGAACTGTCTTTATCTCAACACACAAGTTTTCTCACTTTTACTCTTCTGATTCTCTCCCCCATCCCACCGCGAGGGGAGTGAGAAAGCAGCTCTGTGGTGCTTAGTTGCTGGCTGGGCTTCAACAACAACATGTGTGGAGGAGATCAAGGGTGAGACAAACATCTGAGTTTTTAGATGAATTATTCTTCTTGTAAGTAGAATTGATATCGTGTCTTCAAAAGTTACATTTTATAAGTTGAACTCTTCTTTGTCCTGGGTGTGTGGTTGTTAACACTAACACAGTTTTTTAGATGTTATAAAGAAAATCCTTTTATTGGATTCAGTGAAAGAATCGATTGTGTGTATCTTTATGTATTTGCAGAAGGGGCCTTTGTTAAACCCAGCCTCCTATCTTCAGACCTTCAAATAGTTCTGGAATTATGAGAGGCAGGTGCACAAAGCAGTGGGTAGATATCTAAATTTCTGCTTTCATCTGCTAGTGGTGGTGGGTGCCTGAGGAATTACCTGTTAGGGTTTTTATAGGCAGACTTAGGACCATAAATTTTTTTCAAACTGAAAGAGGGATCTTATTTTGTGCACATACCCTTAACAAGCATTTAATGCATCACAAGAGAATCTAAATATTCCCAGGATAATGATATTGGGGCACAAAGTACAAATAGGCATGAAGTAGGGGTTTAGAGAGTAGCCTGATTTTTTTTTTTTTTTTTTAATATTTTTTCCTGTTGCTAACTGAATTAACACATGGGGTAGTAAAGGTTTCTCAGAAAGGTACATAGTTATCTTATTGCTCAAAATGCTGAACAAGGTTTTTTCCTATCCCTGATATCAGCATCAGTGTAACTGACTATCATATGTTGTTCCTCTGCACAAACCCATGTGGAGCTGATAGTATCCAAGCACCAAGGATCTCCTGTGTATTCTCATCAGATATGCAAGACATGAAAGTGAAGCTTTTAATCTGCTTTTAACACTGGAAAGGCGCAGAGGGTATGTTTGCAGAGCACACTAATGCAGTGCCATGTGGGATAGAAGAGTTTGCCCTAGGAGAGCCTGAGAAACAGGCTGTGCAGCAACACCATGCTGCTAAACTGCCTCTAGACCCTGGCCCCAAGAGCCTCTGAGGGCACATCTGCACTTGCCAAGGTTATCTCTGTGTGGCCGTCACTTCTATTGTGGAATTCAGCCTTGCTTAGAACATCTGCATTGTTTCAGTGAGTGTAGATCACCACTTTTAATTCCGTTAGTCCAAGTTGGGTATGTGAAGAATGTGGCCAGAATTACTCTAGGCTATGGAATATTTGGATTCATGTCTCTATTTTATGGCAGCTTTTCAGGTCAGTAAATTAACTCCTAAATGTTGGCCTATTGGTGCTTCTGAAGGCTGCTGGTGATTTTAATATGTAACTTATTTTTGTTTGGGATCAGACACAGCTGAGCAGTAGAGATTTAAAAATATCTAGAGGAAAGATTTCTGATACTCGACTTCTCATATTTGTTTAATGTAGAAAACTCTAGGCTATTTTCATTAGAGTAGATGTATCTGGAATTCCCTTATTGGTACTGTAACCAACAGAATCAAAATGATTAACTTGTTTTCCGGGACTAGCATGTTGTGGTTGACTCGAAAATGAAATCAGAAGAGTTGTCCACATGCAACTGGAGCCGGCTTGGAAGAGCAATGCAACACCAATGAGCAGATGTGAGCCTCTGAACCTTGTCGGCTGGGTAGGACAGCAGACAGGGGTGATAGGAGACAAGGAGGCAGGGACAGAGTTATTGCCACTAACCAACTCTGCAGAGCAGAAGGGGAAAACTATGCTTTGCTCTTCCTGGAACAAGGTAAATCATGAGCAGAGATTTAGCACTCCGGTCAGTTAGTCCTGGTGTGTTTTGGAAAGACTGTTCTGTGGTCTGCAAACACTTGCTGAGCACACTGCTCTCAAGAAACAAGCCTTCAAAGAAGCTCTGAACACGTTTGGACTGCTGGAAGGCACACATTGATAAACAGGCTGGTGAAATCAGAATGATTAATCTTACGGTAGTTGCTTGGGGGTGGGATGGAGTGTCACAGCCTCTAACAGAGGCCAGCAGTCTCAGTTTGTCTGCACAATTAAGCTAAACAAGGCCTAAAGGATATGCTCGGGCACTGGCTCGTGATCATCTCGGCCATTTGGTGGTATGCTTCCTGGCCTAATGAGCCCGTTTGAGTAGAATCCTCCTAGACAATGACTGGGCACCGTTTGGGGGTTTTGTGGACCAGGACTGGTCCCAACAAGCAGTACATGAGGCAAAGGATTTTCAGGAAGAATTTAACTACTCACAGCCAGATAGCGGAGCCTGACCTTCATTAGTTTATTAATACAAATCTAGCCAGGGAGATTTGCTTTTAACTTGCACAATGAAAGATGCTTGCTGTGTAAATCCATGACTGGCAATGCCATAACAAACAGCCAGGAAATGCCATGCCGGTTCCTGCTTTTGTGAACTGCCATAAAACGGTGCTAGGCTCTGCTAATGGATGTGTGCTTTCTCCTGTTCACCGGGCAGAACTGGAAAGAGCAAAGAGCATTGCCGAGCATTAGAAGCTATCTAGAAGGCTGATGAGTGATTAAGGAGAGGTCAGTGTGGACAAATTAAGAACACCAGAAATCAGAAAATGCGAACTGGGGAGGGAAGCGAGGTCAAGGAATACGTTAGCAGAGAGGAAAGATCACTGAACACAGTTATAAATGAACCTGTTGCAGCCAGTTTTCTTCTAAGGGGTTATTAAGATGCCCAAAGGTGGATGGGTATCTGATAGCACTTACCAAACAACCCAAGTCCCTTAAGTCAGTGGGCACACAGCAGTAGTGCACTTTAAGTTTGGAACCTCAATGCTTCAGAATATCTCTTCTACTGCAAGTGGTTGTGTCTTGTGTTCAAACACATCAAATGCTTACTGTAACATAAAAACATACTGCAATTATGCAAATTATCCTTTACTTTCCATTTTGGTTATTGATTATTCCCAATCTTTTCTGGTTTTGATGCTTACTTATCTGTACACAGCTGCTATTAACACAGACACCTTATATTTAGGCATAGACTCAGGTTTTTTTACTGTAAATAATAATTTGGCCTTCTGGCATAGGGATTAGGTCTTTTCATAAACATCCAAGCTGTGATGAATTTCCAGCACATGTATATCCCAGTAGCTGCTTTTTCTTCATTTAAAATGTTCTGTTGATTATTCAGGAATTGTTCCTGACACCTAGATCTTAGAAGACAGCATAGGAAATTGCTCCAAGCTTGGAATCCCCTTGCATTCTTTAGTTTCCTTACACTTGGGCTTGTTCAAAAATTCCAGCTTTTTCTTTCACTTCTGTTCTCTTTCTATATCCCAGTCTTCTAATGATGTTAATGCATTTATGTGAGGGAGGAGAGGGTGTGTGGGTGGAATTCCTCAGTCAAGGCTTATTCAACCTGTTTTGTACCTTTGTGCTGCATTTCATCCAGGATAAGGGTCAACAGTCAGCCAGTGTTAAATGTCATAGTCCATTAGTCTATGGGGACAGCTTACACAGACAAGAATCTGCTATAAAACAAATCTCTTCACAGATAATTCATATTTCCCATGTGCTTTTAAAGACCATCTATGCTTTCCCAGTAGCTTAAATGGAAATACAGAAGTCGCAACAGAGGTTATACTTCTAATACATCATCAGTATGCCAGGACTAATTCCCATGCATTGGCCCCTTCATCACTGAATGAAGTATCTAGTGCAAGGTATGACTTTTCAACATGTATTAATATATAACTTTCAGCACGCATTCACGCCTGTATATTGGGATGTCATGTTCATCACTGTGTGGATTGGGAAGCAGCACCATGCAGTGGCCACAAAGTCACCCACATAGGGATGCACACATTCAGGTATGGGCTGCTACTACCTTGCTACGCAATTCAAGGCTGAACAAACTTTTCAGCATAGTTGCAAATTTTGCATAACTGGCTTGAATCGCCTACTACGTAACCTTAAAGTCATTAACCACTCAGAACTACCCAACGTTGACTTTTTTTTTCAGCTTATCTTTACCTCCCTCCCTTTCTCAATCTGTAGTTGGTATGCACTTCTGTTTTCATTGCACTTTGATACACTGTATGTAATCACTGCTCTCCCTTGTCACTTGCTGTAACACACATCTATTTACTTACTTGGTGTAAACTGCATTAATTTCAGATAATTGGGCACCTATTTTGTAAATAACCACTCCAAAATTCTTTCTTGTCTCCAATTTATTTGCTAATGATGATTCTGGACGAACTGAGGGAGAAAAATGGCTATGGCTTATACTACTTTAAGCATTACCTGTGTTGTTTAGATGGCTGGGCTTCTATGAAATGTGTACATTTTAGCTCTATACCTGTGATTTATTACTTCCTCACTCCCATCCTGACCACTTAGCACGGGCTGTAGAAACTATAAACTTCAGTGGTCTTGTTTCAATCTACAAAAAGTAATTCTTGATACAGCAACTCTTTTTTTTTTTTTTTTTTTCCTTCCCCTTCCCTTCTTGTGGATGTAGTTGAACTATGTAGCTGCTTTTCTTAACTAACCATCCCTTCTTTCTCTCCGGGAATTGTTTGATTCTCTAGGTTGTCAAATAATAGCCCCCTAGATCTTACAAGAAATGAAGGATAATAATGTAACTATTATTATTTCAGCCTTAAGTATTGCCAGTTTATTGTGAAAAGTTTCTTATCTTAACATACTTTAAATATACTTTGGTAGAACTTCTGATGTAACAGATAAAAATAAACAAAGACCTAACCATTAACTGCTGGCATCAAGAAATATATTGCAGCTTCAGCAATTGCCTTCTGAAATACAGATGTGAAATCATGTTTTTGGCAAGCCTCCTTAAATTAATTAATTACTGAAGTTGAGAACATGGGCTTACTTTGGAGAGCAAAACGGAGTCAGCCTGACTGCTAACAACTCTGACTCTACATACACAACCTAAACCACTGCTGCTTTAAGAACTCCATGATTTCCACACCTGGGTTGCAATCATACCACCAAACTCCCATAGGATTAATACTTCACTAGGAATTTCAATTTTGCTACATATGACATACATATTAAAATACATGTTGCACATGTAGCATACTACAAGCAAGATTTGCTATATGCATGTCCAAATAGCTTTTTGTGACCATCTAACTGTACATGCCATTTAGTACTTAACATCATGCCTAATTGTGACAGTTGTCTACTTGTTGTCAAAGGCTATACTTGACTTGCTGCAATTTTTGGGTTTCCTATCTAAACCTGCCCCAGTTTTAATATAAATGCACCCTGTCCTGTTTTTTTTTATTGGGTAGTAAAATTAAAGTTGAGAGAATTTTTCAAATATCCATACATTTAAATAACAAAATCTGTATTTACAAATGTATTAAGGACAAAATGTACTCTTTGCACTTTTCCTGCTTGAATAAATGAAAAACTCAGTAACATGGCACTTTCTGACTATATGGCTGGAGGGCAAGGGGTAGGGGAGAAAGCTTCAACATCTGGGTTTTTTCTGCTTGCTTATTTAATGCAAATGCTGCCTCAAAGCATCGACTCTTCTCTGAACAGTTTTGAATTTTCATTTTTCTGCAAGTGAAATATACCCTGATGGTATGTGTACACATATATATTTATAAAAATCTTTCTTGAAGGTTGGAGGTTTTTTCCTTTTAATTCATTCTTTTCTTAATAAGAACTCCTATGTCTTGACTGAAAGCAAAATAAAAAGTCTTCCAAGTCTGCTCTGTGAGAATGCTGCATTCCTCAAAGAAAGCAAGGGTTGATTGTCCCATCTGAAGCTAAGGAAACAGACACCTAAATAATGTTCTTGAGAATTTGCAACAGCTACATACTATTTTATCTGACAGGTGCTTTAAAAAAAATCCTCCACGTACAGGCTGAATTAGAAAAATATTTTTATTTACAAGAGTAAATAATGTAGTGCAAGGAGAGTGGATTTAACCCTCAATAATGCATAGATTGATGCAATTTATAGTCTGTGATCTACATAATTTTGCAGAGGTGCATGCACACCTGCTTTAAAGGTCAGACCTGTCCTACAGCCACTTCCCAGAGAGCTTTAAATCAGAAGGCATTTGCACTCCATACTTGTTATCCATATATCTCATCTAACATTTACCAAAGAAAATGTCACTTAAGTAGGTGTCTGTAAGAGTTACTGTAGAACATGAAATAAAATCCTTGCCAACATTATCTATGGAAGAATCAAAAAATAAATGGTTTATTCACTTTGTGTCACCAGTTCATACTCAAATATTATTTATTCATTAGGGAAGCTAATCAGTGACTCCTGGCAGGGTGGAAAATGTTTTGTTGTGTCCACCAGGGAACTGCTAACACCTGAGAAAATTTGACCAAGGGTTAGCCAGCAGAACTACTATGTTATAATCATATTTCAAATCTTCCTGGTATTTTTCTTTCAAAATAAAGCACTTTTAACACCAAAGAGTTAGGATGGAATATAAAACACCAAAAAACTGTTATCACTGCACATACTGAAGTCTTAGCTGGTGTGCCATGGAACTTGGAAAGTGTGGGTGGCTGGGTTTCATTTTTAAGTAATTTCCATGCTTCCAACACGGAAAACTCTGGTAGCTTCACCAGTAAAATAAGCTCAAATGCAGTAAAGGTAATAAAATATTAGGTATGTGAGTAAAACTTCTTCATCTTCTCTCATTCTTCAATTAGGCAAAGACTGCATGTTTGCTTCCAGTCCTTCAATGAAATACAGTATGATCATGTGTTGGGTATAGTGAGATAATCTGCATTATCTGTTTGTAGTGTTAAATAAATTACAGGGATGGTTTTCCTCTATAGTGGAGAAATCAGATCTGTGAATTTCCCTACAATTCTGGTGTTGGACTGCATTATTAATGCCATTAATATGGTTGGTCACTAGTTCTTAGATTTGTCATTGTTCACATCCCATCTTCTTAAAGGGATATCAACCTTAAGAAAATTACACTTCAGCTTGTAACAAGAAGATTCTGAGGGTTTGACTCCTGCTGTGCTAAATCATTTGAAAAAGTAGATTCATCTTGCTGTACTAGTCTGGTAGCATCCTCGTTGCTATTCCCTGAGGAAGAAGGTTCATCTGATGATGGTTCTGATCTTGTTCCAGGAGAATTATGGGCTTCAGAAAAAATGTCAAAAGAAATTATTAAAAAAGATCCCACTGCATCTAGAAAGTCTATTCATCAATATTTAAATATTATATGGATATAAAATCACATATAAAGGTAATACTCAAAGGTTAGGAAACACTGAGAGTATCTGTTAACTAACTATATATATACTTTGTACAGATGTAGTATGATTCCAAAGTTACATAAATTAGAGTTAGTAAGAAAAGAAAGCATGGTTTCAGAATTATTTCCATAGCCAGCATATTATTCATAGTTACATGTCTTAAATGCTATCAAGAAATTATAAAATTCAAGTATTCTTTTTATAGTTAATAGTGTTCTGTTTTACAATACTATTCCCTATAGGTATAGGTTGTCATGTGGAAAGTACTTTTTTCTGTATTTTATTACAGAAATATATCAGAAACCAGTATTTTCTGACATAGGTTTAAGCTGCCTACTGGAGTTAAACCACAACGTAAGACAATGTATTTAGTGAAAGAAATTACTTTATAACTGATAATATTAATTTCACAACTTCCTGATCAAGATCCTGTCTTGTGATTTGGAAGTGAAACACTCGGTTGAAGCTTGCAATGCTTTTAAAATGATGATTCATCATTTTTGCATGTGATGGTAGAGATTTTTTTCCCTCTCCTGAGCAATGTAGTTTTGCCTCTGATATCTTTTTCAATATGCTAAGAAAATAATGGGAGTTTTAAGACACTAAAGTCTGGCATTTGGTTTTCTGTCCCATGAGAAAAGAGAACATAGAGCAAACCTTTCTAGTTTAGGACAGCAGTAGTCTGCAAGTGCCGATTGAATGTATTTACTGATTCTGTTACCGGTCTGAGGAGGCTGAACTGCCTCCTCCTAAGTTACTGGAGTGAGTTACCAGCTCTCTGAACCTCACTTTTTCTCTCTCATGTATCTGAATGGATCCAGTCATATGAACCAGGGAACACAGTCTCAATTCATACTGCAGAGACAACATATGAAATCAAAGTCATATAATTAACAATATCACATGTTGAGAGATGGGAAATAATGTCTTATTTCCAGTCATAATCTCCTGTATTTAATGTTTTTATTAAGATTCTCCTTTATTGGAAATATCCAGAAACCAGGCTTAAACCTATGCCTCGCTTCATCCATCCCTTCTCAATGAGCAAAATATGAGTTGTGTGTCAAAGAGTTGCTGTTCAGAGGTACCTCTACCAAATCCAGAATTCCTGGTTTTATTTTTGAAGATTTTACCGAAATAAAAAGATCCCTCCTCTTTCTTTAGTTTTGCTATGACAAATACTTACCAGATAAAGACTGAAAATACTGCACTGCAAATGCAACCAGAATCGATAAAAAAAAGGTTCCCATGAAGTAGATCTGTGACAGTAAGTTTAAAAACATAATTAGAGCAGTGTAAATCCAAGGTAGCAGTCCAAATGAACTGTGCATGTACCAAAGGAGCAATACTTACCAGAGTAGATTGTAAAATATTGTTCCAGAAAACTCTCATGTAAAAATAAAGCAATGCTAATGAGCATGGACTAATTGATTCTTGGTTACTATTATTCCAGCACCTACAAGAAGAAGATTAAAACAACTGATTAGTCCTCCTCTGCAATTTTGTGGCATCTGTCATGTGGGAATGCTGCAAAATGGGTTTGCAGCAAATCTCAGTAAGACAGAAAAACAAGCAGATATTATCACCACTATCTCATGGGTGGTGAAGTAAAAATTCATAGAAATACCAGATTAACCTCATTAAGCACAAAATACGTTACCCTAGGAGCATATTTTTTTATTTTCTTATTAGTCAGCAATGGGTCTAAGCATCCAGGCTACCCTTGCCAAGGAGTCACAGTACAAGGTCATACCCAAGACACTTTGTTCTAACTAATGTGAGTCAACAGCAGTAAGACTTAAGATTAGATGTACAAAATTTAGTTGTCTAAGCAGGACACTTGTGCCTAAACCCCCTTCAGAAGCAGTGAAGGACTACACAATGCAGTCAGAGCTTGAAGAGAGCTTTAGATGACTAGCTATGAGGTATCTGGTTGTGGGGTGAGATGAGCAGCTTTCTCAGTTCCATCAGTTAGGAGTTAGGACAGCTAAATCACAGGCACCTATTTTAAGCCACAATTGATTCTACCAAGCTGAGGAGGGAGGGGTGAGTGGGGGTAGGTGTGTGTGTGTATATATATATGTATATATATATATATATATATATATATAAAATTCTTATATATATAAATATATATATTTTTTATACAAGGTTATACATGATTTATATATTTTATATATATTTTTTAAAAAGTACATGCCCTTCTGGACAAAAGTGTATGATGATGGGAAAACTCTGTAGCGCTGTCAACTCTGGAGTTACTCTCACTGCAAAGCAGATGGATTCAGCCCAAGGGAAGGCAGAACTCAGGCTTACACTCCAGATGGACCAGCTGGTCCAGAAGCCCTATTTATCCATCTGATAATTTCATGTGGAGTGGAGGTA
This sequence comes from Athene cunicularia, assembly GCF_003259725.1. Lineage (NCBI taxonomy): Eukaryota > Metazoa > Chordata > Aves > Strigiformes > Strigidae > Athene > Athene cunicularia. The sequence continues at coordinate 19,460,954 of NW_020799098.1, forward strand.
ATCTAGGGTACAGGTTCAGGCTAACTGCAGTGAAGAACAATTTCAGTGGATTGTTGGTGAATCAACAAATGAGGTTTTAAAACTGGTGATATCTCAACTTTTTTTGTGTCACACAACACTCAGTAGCAAAACAGAAGATAAACCACCCATTCTTGGTTCACAGCTCCCTGTATTAACCATTAGGCTCCTCCTCCTTTAAATATCTGAAAGGCAATTCCATAAATTCACCAAATACTGTATAAGCTTTTCATTCCCACTGTGCTTTCCAACACATGTAGCTTTAGCCAGGTAAAGGAAACTTAAGTTCTGTACTGGAACCAGAGGTTTCTAGGTGGTTTGTGCATGAACAGTGCTGGCACAGGCAGTTCAGGCAGCAGAGCTGTAACCTTCTCATCCATTTAATATTCTGTGCCACAACATCTGTGTCAGGCTGGAACATCTTTGCAGAATAAATAGGAAGGAATGCTATTATCCCAGTTACCAACTTTCAAGTTCTGCATTAAATTATGCTGTATTTATCATTAAAAGATTGTTTTGGACTGTATATAAATTGTCAGTGCCTAACTTTGGAAGTTGAATATATTGAATTGGAAAAGACCTCCTGGATCATTAAATCCAGTAGTCCCTGCCATTTCAGGCAACCACATATAACAAGGTCTCTTTAACAGGCATAAACTGAAATATATTTAGGTCATTTAAGCATTTCAAGCATGTTGACCTTAACCTGCCTTAAATCATACAAGTGAACAAAGTTAATAATTACAAGAGTTGCTGTTCTACAGAGTAAATGATACTCACGTGGAAAAACAGAAGATGCTGATTAAGGGGAAAAAAGACTCACCTGTAATAAAGTTCCTGAAGAAGTGACGTATTACTAGAATGCAATGCCTGATCAATTTCCAAGTGATCCAGAATGTAGGAAGGTATGGAGTTGCCCTCTTCTATGACAAGGGCCAAATTAAAGAAACCCTAATAATAAGAAAGTGTACACGCTTTTTAACCATTAAATTTTCATATGTATATTTAAGATCCACTGTAAGCATCAAATATCCAAATAATTCTAACTGGTTTCAATAAATTCATTTAGTATAGTGTCATCTTCACTGAAAAATGATGAGACCCTTTTCTCCTAACCACATACCCAGATAAATACTGAAAATGCAAAATAAACAGTGTTCATTTGTTGTGACACCATTTTCTTAGAAATCACCTGGACAAAGATCTGAGCTTTCTCATTTCTAAACAGCCACGATATCAAACTGTAATCTTTTATCTACTAGGGAAATACAGACTGAAAGCAGAAATGGATTCCTCTCTATTACTGTTTAATTCTAGCTCTACAGAGATCAACAGTAATCTGAATAGTGAAATTGAGAGCAGAAATTTCCTCTAGACAATTTAAGTCCTTAAACTTACAGTTTTGCCTACTTGGACAAGTCGTAGGCATCCCTATGTCTCTTCAGAGCCATGAACACACATGATATGTATTATATGATTCCCCATCAGCTTGGCTTTCATACCTCAAAGTAATTGTTCATACAGCTCTTTTTTCTGTTGGTTAGGTTAGCAGTAATGTTATGTCCCACTATCCTCAAAGCAGAATCCAACTGTGCTACCTCTAATAAATTCACATACAAGATACTGACTGGAGACATAGTCATGGGGGCAGGGAGACCAGAATATCATACCCAGAACACTTCAGTGTGGTCTGAGGGCAAGAAACTCAGTGTTGAAACACTGCATATCTTTGGTAATGTGATATAGTGTATACTTTAATTATAAGGCATTTTAAGATGAAGCTTTTATTGGTGGAGTGAATAAAATTCACTCTAGGATACACTCAGTATACCAAGGGAAATGGGTCAGTCGTCTTGTTAATATCCTAAAATAGCAGAGGATAGGACTAGAATACAACTCAGCAGTCTATTCATTCTTCCCCTTGCAGTAGCACAATACCAAGGTCACAAACAGTTGTGCCAAGGTAAGGTAGCACTGAATTAGGCCATTCACATCTAGCTTTCAAAACAGGACTAAACCAATTCTAGGACTGTTCATCTATGTTAGGCTTACCGTCCATTATCATGAAACAGCAACTACTGGCTCACATGGTATTTTGAGATAATTAGAACTTATTCTAGCAGGTTTCTTCAGTGCAGATGTAGCCAAGCAAAATAACCAGACTCAGACAAATCCTCATATTTTCTAAAGTCTGATGTTTTATAAACACATTATAACAGCAGACCCACCTGTGAATCTCCCTCTAATGCAGCTTGTGCATACATTCGCATTGAGAGCTCAAGGTCTTTAGACTGGTTCTGGTAACCATAGTAGTAGAAATCGCCCATCTTCAAATAAGCTGTGGAAGAAACCAGAAGCAGATCATTTACAGTATTTGTAGAAATAGAATTAATGTGATGGAGAAGTTAATAATAATTCTATTTAAAGCACCATATTGAAAAAAAGAAAAGGTTCTCTCTCTCTGGTTGTCTCTGTGGCTATCTTCCATTAGTCTGCCCATTGAAAATACTTCTGGTCTCCCTTTAATTAAATTTAGTGAATGATATTGCTACTTTTACAAAAAAATGAGACTTAGAGACTTTATACTGCATTCCTTCCTCACTTGCTAAATCTGTCTTTGGGCAACCTGTGGCCTTAATACTCAGGTTAGCCCTACTAACTTGATGAGACTGAAAAACTCCTATGCTACATCTACACTTATCTGATCTAACCTTTCCCCAAACGGTCTGAAACACTTCTACACCTTGCTTTGTGCATCTATGGCAGCTACCTTGAAATCCCATTGTTTTTACAGTGGACTATAGCAGAGCTACTCCAGGAAGCAAGTTGATCACTGACTCAATAGCAAAGGCAGAAAGACTACATGATGAGCTGGTACAGATGCAGAGTGGAAGGCCATGAATGCTGTAGTGAATCACCAAGAGAGTTCCCCTCAACCATACCAATTGCACCATTCTAGCCCTGGCCCAGAGAGCACCCCTGCAGTCACCCTGTGTTGAGGTCACCCTGTGTTGCACTGATAATGTAGCCTGGGAAATCTCTGCTGCTGAGGTTAAAATCTCTGTCATAGGCCCTACGCTGGAGATTTGATCCTCCACTACTGCAAAGAGGGGTCTGAGATAAAACTGCCCTTATGTTACTCATGTGAGGAAAAGATAAAATAATCCTTCCCCTGTTAGACCCAGCAAGTCTCCTCTCCTTTACTTGAATGGAATCACAGTCTCAAACCCACGAATGTGACGTTCAGAAGTGTATCTATTATAAGATGGTACCAGTGGATCTGCCAAAGGGTCTACTAAACTGCACCTTGCTGTCTACAAACGCCTCATGAAAGCTAACAGGGTTTGCCAGCTCCTGTGGCTTCAGGCTATATTAGTGTTGCATTCAGTTTCTGTGCTGCTGTGTATTTAAATGAATAGCTTGAATTATTTTTATACTCCACTTTTTCATATGCTTATTACAAAGCACTTAAACCTTCTTGTAAGACAATCAGATCAATGTTTTCAAATATTAAATAACACTTTCAAAGGCACCAAAATTACTTAGTGACTAAAGTTACAGATGTAGTAAAATTTAAGGCCAGAAGAATGTAACTTATATGTAAATAAACCTTCTTTCTAACAGAGAATCCTTCAGTTCCCCAAGGTAAGCTGTGCCAATGTTGATAAACTCTGTACCCTAACGGAAAAACTCATAATAAATTAGATAAGGAATCCTTCAGCCTTCATTAGTTTCTCATGACTCAATTATGATATGGAAGTATATTTGCTTTTGGATTTTCTCTTTGATAAACTAAACAGCGTGAGCTTCTAAAGTCTATTGCTTTTTTTTTTTTCCCCCCTTAAACCTTGAGTCAATTGCTCAGGCTCCTAAATATCTAGCCCCTTCTCAGGGCTTAGCTTTTGTACTTAATTTTATTCAAATTTTATACATTTATACATTTTATGCCACAAAAAGGCAATTCTCAGAAAAGCTGTGCTGAAACACTTAAAATACCTTTCTTCCCTCTGATATTCCTATCAAAACACTAAAAAGGAAATGTACAATAAGCAGGGATTACCCTTCCCTTAATTTGCTCACTCACATAGAAGTTGTAACAAGCATGGAGTTTGAAATTTAAAAAAAGGTAAAATTATAATTCAGAAATAGTTCCTTACACATACCAAATGATGGTGCATTGACTTGAGAAACAGAAAAATTGTAGTATCTCCAAACACAATCAGTTGCTAGGTATTTCCTTGCTAGGTCCTGCAAAGAAAATAATTGATCCATTCATAACACAGATAAGAGATTAGGATCACATTATTATTCACAATTTTCCTTTTAGGATAATGACTTGTGACATTTACTTACTGGTCTTTCTTCACAGATGTGTGCTAAATTTGACTGTGACACTTCAATCCCAGTTTCAGCTGCTAAAACATAATGCAGCAGAGCTTCATGCCTAATGTTAGATAAAATAAATCAGTGAAAAACCTAACAAAAATAACGTGCACTTTAGTTATAGTTTAAAAAAACCCACTAAATATATTGGTAAAATCACCTAAGAGCAAAATTTTGGTAAAAGGTTTAAAAGCAAGAGGCTTGCAAACCCATGCGACAGCTACATCTACTGGCAATGCTTTGTGTAACAAGCCATACTGGATCTCAAGAATTTGGTTTCCTCTCTTGCATTGAAGCTAGATTGGCTCCAGTGTGCAGTGCAAGACGGATGATAAAGTTGAACTGATATTAAACCCAATTATTTATTTAAATGTTTCACATAAAACATTCTTAAAAAGACTCCTACCTCCTCCACTTAAAAAAAATTCTGTAATTAGCTGTGTTGTCTGAGTACTTCTTTGGTGTGCTTTACCCTTTTATTTCCATGACTTGTTTGTCTTGCCTTTTTAGACTATGGGCTCTTTGAAACGGGAATTGTCTCTCATCATATTTGAATGTGCGAATAAAATAAGACTCAGTCCCTCTTTGGACTCTAGGCACCTCACTGACTGTCAGTTCTCCTGATCCTTAAGTCTCAAAGGGCAAAGAAACTACATTTAAGGCCTTTAAATCAGTCTCTGAAGATTAAACTATGATGACTAACAGGTGTGTAGAACATGTGGTTGATAACACCAATGACTGAGGAACACATATTACTTGGTTTGCTTAGCAGTGTAACAGTTTACACCTATGCAAGATACATGAAGAAATATTCAGAAGCAAAGATTTCAACATGAACATACTCCTAAAACCAGAGATGACTACAACCAGTATTTATAGGCAACTACCCATACACTCCCAGTCAGTGGCATCTCAAGTAGGACTGCAGCAGATTTTTCCTCCTGGCTGTTGAGACTAGACCTCCTGGGATCTTAATGCTCTACCCATCACATGCCTGGGACTTTCATGCAAGGGTATGCAGAGTGAGCTGGGAGTCACAGGCTTGTACATAAGAACAGGCTACAAAAATGTTAACTGAGAGTTTTTCAGGCTTGAAAAGTGAGGTCAAGTCTCAGGAGAAATGTCTCAGGAGAAAAAGAAACTTCTAGGAATAGGTTATTCCAGAACAGTCCACTGTCAGTTTCTTGTAGATGTCCTAAGCCTGAAGCACTAATTAAGTACTAGCAGGGGGAGGCTGCAGGACTAAACGTGCATTATCTTAATTACATACAAGTCTGATGCCTGCACGTACTGTATCTGATGCTCATGCCTATGTGTCACTGCAAAAACGGAGCATTAACCTGGAGGCTATTTTGAAACCTCTTGGTTGGCTCACTGGATATTGTAGCCTCTTACTATGCTTTACAGAAAATATTAACCATTTACCAAAAAAAGAACAAATCTAGTCCAGCAGCCCAAGTTTTCATAACATGGAGTTATACAGAAGAGAGAAAGCAAAGTATGGTTTTTCAAAGAGAGAGAACATTAATTAGAAGTAAAACATGTTCCTCTGGCTAATCCAATGCACATTACATGCTACAGTACTATAGGATGAAAATCACAGACAGCAGATACAACGCTATTTCACTCAATTCTGCCAGAACTTTCAAATTATGCTTCCAATCAACTCCTCCTTCCCTTTCTGTCAAAGGGTGTTTTGCTACTGATTTCAGCGGTGCTGCTATCATAGTTGTGTTTTTTTGAGGTGATGGCCCAATGTTAATATCATGCTAATAAAGTAAGTGAAAAAATAGAAAGAGAACTTGAATAGAACAGAACAAACATACCATGAAAGTTCCAGATAAGCATTGAGAGCTTTTCTAATGACATGACCTAAGTAGCCATTCTTCTCTGCAATATGTTTTGCCCAGCTGTAGAAAAGAACAATAAAAAAATGAACAGCTTTGCTCCAGTAATGTGATCCCAACTCACACTGACTCCAAGGACACAAAAGGATATGGGATCACTTTCTGACTTCTTCCATAAGACAAACTAAGGGATTTCACAGCAACTGCTATATCAGTTTTGCAACTGTTGACTGAATGCGAACATTTTGTTCATTCATCTCCATGAGCATATCAGAGACATCCTATGATTTTTATTAGCAAAATCATGTCTTCTCTTTTTTCTTTTTTTTTTTTAAAAAATAAACATAAGTTAAGTGCTAGAACTAATTAGCTACCTTTTTCTTTATTTCTTTAAAATCAGATAAACATAGCTTTGTTAGATACAACCCCTCAGAGTTATTCTGGGAAAAAAAAGTACTAAAAGTACTCAGCATCTCTCAAAATTTTCTGGCATTTAAATAATACACATGTTCATGTGGATCAAACTTTGCATCAGAAGAACCTTTTTTTCAAGAAGGTAAGCACCATCAAGGACAAGATATTTAGACTATGGGCTTAAAAATCACCAATAATCAGAATAATCCCACCAGAAATATATTCTCCTTTAACAAATGGCTTAATTCCTTACATTACAGCTTTTTCTGGATCTCTGGGGAAGTCTTCCATATTTCCTGTGATGTAGTACAGAGAGCATCGTAAAGTCCCTTCTATATGTCCTCCTTGGGCAGCTTTATAGAAATAGCGTGCAGCAACTGTCTGTGAAGAAACAAGCCACAATTAGCAACTCTGCATTATTAACGTTTATTGAGTTTTGCTTCCCAGGACTTATTTCATTAAATTAATTAAAAGAGGCAATTGGCTAGTGAGGGCAAGCCAGTTTAACTACTTTTAATGTACTCAGGTGAAATAAATTCCTTTCTTCTAATTTTTTAATAGTTTAGGCTGGAAAAAGGTTTTTAAAATCATAAATTCTGGTAATATATCGAATGTCAAATAGAAAAGCATCTAAATGTGTAACTAACACCTGGTAGCATACAAGACTTGTGTGCACTGACAAAAATAAAATTGGTAATTCACTAGTAAGGAGTTTAATAAGGGACTCTGGAGAAGAGACAGAGAACAGGACTTCTGCACTGGCAATGCCTAAGCGAAGGCTGGGGAACAGCAGCAATGCTCAGTATGTCCAGCAGTGCCCAACCACAGTGTTCAAGCTTCTGAAACTGGTTTATAAAAAAATAACACTGGCTGAGTAGACAGGGCCAGAGTCACAGAAGCGGGAGGGGTGTGTGACTCTCAATGCTTTACCCTCAGAAACACTAATCTGTTATGTAAACCAAAGCAGCATACAGCCTGAAATAATTTATATCATAAGTTTTCTAACCATCGATATATATTTTCTGTGAGTGAGCAAGGGCTTCAGAGTATCCATCACGGTCATAACAAAATACTTCTCCTTGCCCATGGCTTTGGTGAATAAAGAAACCTGGGCACTTTTCAGTATCCTCTTATAACTGGTCCACTCTGGAATGTGTGTTTTGGTCCCCAGGGAAGGAAAATGTGTTTGCCAAATGCACATGTTGGTGAGCACTGCTGCCGTTGGCAGCAGTAATGCTCACTGTCCAGAGTATATACAGATCTCAGAACTCAAAGGCCACACTGGAAACATCTTTCAGCTCCAACCACAAAGATGACTTGCATTTATTACAGCCTACCTCACTATGTTTGTGCTGCTGGTCATAAAATACCTAGTAAATGAAAAGCAGTATAACCAAAGTAGACCCTTCCTCTTGGGGGAAAATTAATTTTGCACATGTCAATGAGAAAAGTTAATAAATGGGCTGTGTCACCAGAAACCAAACCAAAACACTACAGTCTACCAGCACTGTTATTAGTTACATTTGCAAGTCTGTCTTGAAGGTCCTTCACTTCAGTTCTGAGATTCACAGAAGCTATGTGAATGCAGCACAGATGTTCACGAGTTCAGGGACAAGGTTCTGCTGCTTTCATTTATTGTGGAAAGCATCCTTTCCCTATATACTTTCTATCCTAAAACCGAGAGAAACCCAGAAGATCACACGATGTGAAAGCACCCATTATCCTGGCTGCTGTCTCAGGAAGCAGAGGCAGTCCCTGGAGTTAAACCTGCACCTGCTTTGTTTCTAAATTAAAGGAATACAAACGCACACATGTAAGTATGACTGAGACACTGGAGTAATATCTCTCTAAGCAATCTGACTGAATTCCCCAGTAACACTCTTCTTTGTGATAAAAGGTGTCAAAATCTGACTCAGAGTAAACATAGCGGTCTCAAGAACAAAGCAAAAACTTCTAGACTGGCCCCTAATGTAAGAAATAGTACTATTAAATATTTACTCACTTGATTTCTACCAGGTATTCCAGGGTAAATCCCATCTAAATAAAGGACTCCAAGGTTGTACGATGCATCTGGATTTCCCAATTCTTCAGCAATTAACCAGTGTTTGGCTGCTTTTCTGTAGTCTCTTTTAAAATTGTGGTAATACCATCCCAATCCATTCACTGCCTGGGGCAAGCCCTTAGAGAAGGAGAAGAACGTCTCAGGTTACACCTTTGATTCTGCTTTGGTCACTTTGCAATTCCAACCTGGTGCTTGACTCTGGGTGCTTTCGTGACCTTGCCTAGATTCTAGACGCCTGGCACAAGGATTTAGCCTAAATTACACCGGTCTAGGACTAAGGGATATAAAGGTTTGCTGGCTTTTTTTCTCACTATTCTTCCTTGTGGCTTCATATTGAGAGCAAGGAATAAGACTCCAGTGTCATCTTATTCTACAGAGTCTCAGCCATGTCTGCATTCAGATTTTTACTTGTTGACAAGAAGAAACTGAGACTGTTTTCACCCGTTTCCTCTGCAAAGCCAAAATGGGGCATCTATTCTTGTGAACTCCCAGAACCCGGTTGACAGGATAAGCAACCAAAAAACCCACTTCTTTTAAACTAGAATATTTCCCTAAGAATAAATAGGAAGCAATGAAAATAAAACTTTGTGATGCTGTTTTCAAAATGTCAACCAACATCATACAGATTTGCTTAAGATAGTGCTACATGCTATTACTAAGCTGCATCTTTGCATCAATAATTGTAAATCAAGAGAAGAAAATCTTCCTGGGACAGTTTTTATTTTGGCTGCAGTGAGTCACTGTCTCCTTGCATAAACTAGTGGATCATATGGTGGCTGTAGCTATGCCAGCAGTTCAAATTACTCTGTACCAATAAACATGAACATAATATTTACTCCTATTTTATACTATAAGTTTAATAGCAACCACACCAGAACAGTGAAATGAGGTAAAAACTAGCTAAAACCTCTCAGTGCACAAATACAAGTTATTTGCTTGCTGCTGTTGGCCTCTATACTGCACAGTCCCCTGTAATCTCTGTAGAAAGAACTACATACTACTGACACTTACAAAGGCTCTCTGGGAAAGGATTCCTTTTTCTTTCAGATTTAAACAGTGTTACTAACTTATCCTTTAAAATGCAAAAGCAGTTAAAACTTTTCAATAATTATGGTGTTATTTTTGTATAGAAAACGTGCCCTGGTGCATAAAAACATAAGTATCTGGAATCAAGGAGAGTAAAGAAATTGTTTTCTCTAGGATGCTTCCTGGAATCTGTTCCTCAGATCCTGAGTCAAAGGAATTCTGATCACACTGTGAAAGCCACTCAGTTTATTCAAGCCTTTCCCAAACAGGCAGTAGAACACAGTCTCTCCTGTTTTGAGAGCTGTCAATGTGAGTTTAATGGTTGGACTAGGTGATCTTCAAGGTCTTTTCCAACCTAGATGATTCCATGATTCTGTGATTCTGTTTCAAATAAATGATAGAACCAACACAATTCTTTTCTGACAGCGGTCAGCAGTGAAGTCCTATTGTCATTGTCAGTAATCTAACTAGTTCTGGTTCTAGAGCTAGGAAGGTATTCAGGGTCTAGGTACTCTTACATTTTTATACTAAGGACCAGATCATGGCCTGGGTAATCTGACTGTACTTAGATCATCAAATGGAGTGAGGCTCCTCTTCTCTGTGGTGCCTGTCAATATCTCCCCCTGCTATGGAAAAAACAGAAGGCTTTGGGACATCCAGGTCTTCTGTCTGAAGCAGAGAAGAGCTGGCCAGAGTGCATGCAGTCTTTTTCCAGTCATCAGCATCCCCTGGAGGAGTTCTAACTCTAAGCAGGAAGCCATAAACCACCACAGCTCAGGGGTGGTGGGACAGAAAGCCACCATTCTTCTGCATTCAGCTCTTGTGCTGCAGGAATGCACCATCACTCAGTGCAGACTGCAGAAGTACAATCCAGACCTTGGTCTTTAGTCTTTCTCATTCACATTACAACTTAGAGACACTCTGTTATTATAGCAAAACCTGCTGGCATGGATTTTCAAAGATGGCAGTTATCTCCCTGACTCTGGAGAGATCATGTCAAAAGCTCAAGCCTGGTAGGCACTCCTATGAAAAAAAAATACCAAGTATCATCTAGAAGAAAGTGGTTAGGAACACGAGGCAAAAACCACACTCCTGGATCAATTATCCACTCTCTAAGTCACTGAACTATCATCAAGTTTCAAAAGATTTAAGTAGAGAGAATTATTTTTCTTCCACAGAAATTTTGGCTGATTTTGAGTGGTCTAGTTTACCTTTTTGGGAAAATAAAGCTTTCACCATTCATGCTAAAGACACTGGGAGAAGCAACCAGCATTCACACAGAATTATGGTAGTATGCATTTTATATAAATGAGAAGTCATTAGTATTAGCACCTGGTATAGGACTTTTACAATAAAGTATTTACTACATTTTACCTTGGCTGCTGCTTTCTTCATCAATTCCAAAGCAAGTTTTGTATTCTTTTTCACACCTTGGCCCTAGGGAATGGATATGTGAAATAATCATTGTTTACAAACACAGAATACAGGCTGATGAAAATTCACATATACACATTCAAAATGCATTTTAATACTGATACTGTTATTTACTGGGTGTTATTTGTCTTTAAACAGCTACAACAAAAAAAGGAGCTATGTGCTCATCCTTCATTCACAGCTTTACAAAATCTCAATGATTCAGTCTCAGAAAAATTATTTCACCAGTTGATCCAAGTCATTTTTATGGGTAAGTATCACAGATCTTTAATTTTTTGCAACTAAGGAAGAATGAATAGCATTCAAGGGTGCATAGATGGTTCACAATTTGGCAAAGAGTAAAAGCTCTCAGCCTTCCTGAAGAGGATCACAGAGTGTCTTCAAAGGAAACACACAGATGTTATGCTGATGATGTCCATATGAATTAATTCCAGACATGGGTCCAACAGACTATGGGTGCCCAAAATAAACAAAAGCAAAACTTAAGGAAGCATTTTGTAGAGAACAGCCCTCCACCATCAAAGGAATGAAACAAAGACCTAACAGTTCTTCACTAATATCTCTAACCTTTAGTACTGTTGAATGTCTTATGGGTGACATGACTTAGCTGATACAACTTATTTGACTCAGGTAGGGTTACGCCCAAGTTTAGCCTCTGCTATCTACTGCTTCTAGCAAGGAAAAACTAACTGCATGCAGAGTCTAATTCCTACTAAAAAAAAAAATTCCCAAAGATCTAATAAAGGGCATTCTAAGAAAGGATCGAACTTCACCTACATCTCTACATCAGAAACTATGCCTACTAGCTGGTTAGATTTTTGAGGTGAAAATCCATTAGGAAAACTAGGATCCACAATTTAGGTGGCATTTTGATCCTGAATCTGGTTAGGAACAAAGTGACTAAACTGCTTTTAACTTGCTCTTTTAAAAATTTTTGCATGTACCTGTTAAAACTCAACATTAGCTTCATAACTATTGGCTGATTTTCAGAGTAAATCTAAAAGCACTTGTATACACTGTCACGGTGTGTCACTGCAGATATCTTACAAACACCCATGTCACAGGAATGATTTTTTTAAAGTGAAAATATGAAACATGACTTACCTTAAATAACACAATGGCATAATCATATATTAACACTGGATCTTCTGTTTCTATTGCACCCTTTGCATACCATTCTATTGCAGCTTCAGGATTTTTTGCCACTCCTTGTTGGCCCCAAAACAGCATCTGAGCCAATCGTTGCTAGAAGAAAACATAAGCACTTAAAGCTATAAATGCTAATATAAAAACTGGAATTTCAGGAGCAGACCTTTTCAGGCTTAAATGCATTTTAAATATGTGAAGGAACTAGCTATATGTCCTCACCAGTTTGAAAACAATTGGTTGTCAGGAATATTCAGACGTCTTCCCAGTGGTGAAATGTACAGTTATTAAATCTATTGCAGGGCTATTTTTTACAGTTGTCAGTACCATGAAAGTCTGGCTTGATTTAAGTGCAGAGGTAAGTGATAAAAGCAGGTTTGATGCATGCAAATGGCTCACTATTACAACATAGTGCTCCTGGTTTCAGGACAGCAGCAATAATCACACTGTGTCAAATAAGAACCCAGGAAAAATGATGAGAGAAGGCAGCTGCTAAATCTTGACAACTCTTCCCTTTGTCCTGCATCATTGTTACAGCTTTTCACATGGTCACTGGATATTATCAGACAGAAACATGGGAAATAATTCAAGCTCATACAAAAGAAGCAGTTCTGGGTAGAAAGAGAAAACATCTGTCCCACTTCACTCTCCTCCACAACTTTCCTGCGTAGTCTATAGATGTACATACATGACGTGTATAAAACCAAGAAAGGGGAAATATATTACTTTATACCTGTGCAGCTGCATTTCCTCTTGTTGCTTCATGTTTTAACCACATAAAGACATCACCATTTTCTTTTGTCTGAGCTTTCAGAAGTTCATCATCCATTAGCCTTATAGTTTCAACAAATGCCTGAAGAGTTGAACAGGAAAGAATTATTACACAATTAATTCACAGATCTGCCACCAAAATGAAAACATTGCCCATTTCCTGTTTATCTCTAAAAATTGGTGATCAATTCTGGGGTTTAAAATTCTCATCAACCCTCTGCTGGCCAGTGCATTAAGAACCATCCTCATATACAGTGTAAAAACCATTTACTGATTTGTTATAGTACAAAACTGTAAGTCTACTCTGCACTGGAAAGATATGCAAGAAGTCAACAACTGAAAAAAACTCTCTCCCTTTGTAGTTTTAAATGCACTTAATAATGGCAAAGAAGTGCTTTTAAGCCTTTTAAGGCTCTTTAGTTTCTACAGAAATCTCTCTTAAGAGATAAAAATAAGGATGGCAAAATGCTTGACGAAGACCTGCCCTAGAGCACTTTTATCTAGGTGGCTGATTTTTAGTTCTTCAGCAATCAAAGCCTCATTATTTGTTGCACAATAATCATTCTTTCTGATAAGCCAGGATCCTAGTAATGCCTACCTGGAGTACTCTTTACAGATCAAGTTGTGCAACCTCCTGTTTAGGAGCTCACTCTAAAAATCATTGTGCTGTAAATTTATGTCATCAGATAGCTATTTAATAGCCAAATCTTTACATGTGATTACAGAAAAGGTACAAGCAGGGAGAAGACAATAAATTTTCTGCTGAACTTCATGATGTTTGGCTATTTATTAAGCAACTGATCTGTTTCAATTAACAGTTAAAAATCTGAGCGAGGAATTAGGGCCCAAGAATAAGACTTTGACTTCACTGAAAGACAGGTGTGCGAACAATTGCTGCTGGTCTCAGATCAGCAGCAGTGACTGCACTGTGTCAAATACAAACCTTGCTAAGAACTGGACTAATGATACCTACATGTAATTTGGGGGATTTTGAAACAATCAGAATGGTTCGGGTTAGAAGACACCTTTAACGATCATTTAGTTCAACACCCCTGCCATGGGCAGGGACATCAATCACATCAGCTAACATGTGTAAATCAAGACAAAAATGTTCTGGCCACATAATTAATATTAATATATGAAAAGTCATTTGCACAGAAAACATATTCAGATACTTGTGACTTTTTTACCTGTTCCCCTTTTATAGTGTGTTGATCCAATGATGTCTTTATTGCAATATTACTGTAATAAGCATACGACAGCTCCAAATCAAGTGGATAGTTATTAACGCCTTGGTAATGTTTATAGCCAAGATTCATCACAGCAAGTCTCTCATTCCCCTGAGCGCCAACCAAACTATACAGCAGTCCCTGGCAAAAATCAACAGACATAAGCAAGAGTGAATTCACTGCACATCTCACAAGTTTAGCACTTTGGTTGAGATTTATAGGGAACAGTGTTCATATTGGTAGCTGATATAATAGCTATACCATGCAAACAGAGTTACAGAATCAAGCACAGCCCTAAAGTAGTTAAAATGTCTTCTACATGTACAGAAAGGTTTGAAAGAAAAATAGACTCTCTAAATACTTTTAAAGTACTGCACTTATTCACCATTAAGTGTGCAGCATTTTTTTAATGCCACTTTATTATAGTGTTAATTATACTCTGACACTTTTTATGCTCAGCAGTGACTTAACGAGTCTCACTGATGTCAACTGAAGTTTTCACACTGAATTTAGTGGAAACATATGGAAGTTAACAAACAGCACTTGAAAATCTTACCCTAAGGACCTGACATGACTAGAAGGATGGGACTGGTGGCTGACGGTTTCAGCAAAAAACTCCCTTGAGATACATGTTAATTGGTACTAGAAATAGTCTAGGTACCACATATTTGCCAAAACCATTTTCAGCAATACTATTATTTTTCACCTGCACAATAATAAAAACACTGGTGTTCCATCTCCACTGGATATTAAATTATTTCCTACACTATATGGAGTAGATTCAATAATGAAATTATTTAGCCTCCATAATTAGCAGCATGTATACTCTATAATTAGGATATAAAAAAGGCTCCTGTCTAAAGTTTGTTGTGTTTGAGAAACTGGAGTGAGCTTGGTCTCAGGCTGGCCTCTCAGGGGATCTTCTGATCTAGTATCCTGTAACCATATTAGGCAGATCTGCTATTCTTTATAAGCATTTTATATTACACTATTATATCACAATTAAATATCCATTGGCAACTTCAGCATATCCCTCTTTCAGTGATATATAAACATCTCCCCTTTATTTGACCTTGCAATGGAATCGCATGGAATCATTTCAGTTATTTGCAACCTGCCTAAAAGGTCAGGAGTTCACATGCTCTGCAGTTGCTCAGCTGAAGCATGGTCGGGTTTTTTTTCCAAAAGAAAACTGTTGTACTTTGGTTACCTTTAATCATTTGACCATAATATACTCAGTACCATGGTTTTGCAGGCTGTAAAATGGGACTTCTTTCCTGACTGTACTATGCAGCCTTTCCACATTAGGAGATTTGCCTGACATGACACTTGCTTCATACCCATCTACAAATGACAGTGGGTGACTTGACGGTTATTACGTCATCCTACCTCCACAGTGACTGGGAAGAGAAGCATGTTCCATGCTGTTCACTTTACCACCATTTTTAGGTCTTATTAAATCACTGATTTCCTTGTTCTAGATGAGCAGGATAGATTTCCACCATCAGGACTTCATAAAGACTTCACTGCCATCAGGCTATTTAGGAGTAGCTGTATTGGGGAATCCCTTCAACCACAGCCTAGATCTGGAGGCCGTTTCTCATTATTTAATTCAATTGATCATAAATTCATTTCTAAACTGCCTTTAAAAGTAATAAATTTCACAGACATAACCAAACATATTAAACATACTACCTTTGTACGATCCACAGACACACCGAGCCCTGTTTCAAATATAACTGCAAGGAAATAGGAAGCCTTATGGTATCCACAACAACTGGAATCAACCAAGAGAGGGACAGAGGAGCCCATATCGCTGAGGCCATCGGCACTGGACAGACCTTTTGCGACCTTCTCAAATATCCTCCGGCCAACTTCTAGAACTGTATCACTTCCATCTTCTGACACGAAAAATAAAACATAGGACGCATAGTTATTGCAAGAGTTAAATCAGGAACTGATTTCCCCTCCTTATTTTAATGGAACTGAGACAGATTCTGTTATTTCTCATGCTGAATAGTATTCTCAATGCAAACAACCAAAATTCCTAGAGATACAAGGTCCTATTGAATAGGAAGGGCAAATAAAAATCCAAAAGACCCTCTCAAAGTAACTAACCACTAAAAATGTAAGGATATCCTTATTTCTTCCTAAATAATAAGCCATCCTCCATTTGCAGCACAACATGTAAGCCACATGACATTCCTTCTCTAAGTTAGCTTATATGAAAATAAATGTATAAAACATGAACTGAAGTCAAAGCATACTAACTTACATGACGTATTGTGGAGTTATTTAATAACAATAAAATAAAATATGATTACCATCTGGAGCACTGAAATCCATCTCTTTTAACAGTTTGAATAAAATGTGGTACTTTTCCCTGAGCTCTCTGCCCCACATGAAGGCATCACATTTGGATTTTTCTCCATATTTGTTAATCAGCTCCAAATAATAGTTTTCATAGTAACCTAGAGAATACAACACATTTAAGACATAAAAGCTGATTTGGCTGGTCTTTAAAACAAGCTTCTGGTAGAAAAAGCCCACATTTCTATGGTAAACTAAAAAATCATGGACAAGATGAACACATCTCTTACACAAAGTAGTACTAAAAACTCATACAGCTAGCACAGACCACTTACATAAGATTTCTTCTACTCTCTTCTGTACTCTGGTCATAATGCTTGCAATTGAATTCTAATTGGAAACATAAGCTAGTTTTCAGCACACATTTAAGCTATGTTACTCTTCTTTCACTGAAGTGGTTGCTTTGCTATAAACCTGTCAATTACTGCACATTAGGCAACTGTGGCAGAGACATTCTAGCAAAAACCATCCATTTTTGGGAAATGGCTTAGAATGCATGTGCCTTTAGGGCCATTTGGGAATGAAAGGCAATTGAATAGCTTGAAAGTATTTCTTTGTCCCTTTATGCACTTGTCTTATAAGAGAAGAAATATCAAGAACATGATGTAAGTTTGTATTCCATGGCACAACAGTCTTCACAGGGACAAAAATACCAGTTTTAGCTACCATTAACAAGGCTAAACTCTTCAAATTGCCTTTATTCTTGTTATGGCTAAATTTAAGTTTACTTTTGATAACTGTTATCCAGATTCTGGTAAAAGGAAAGAAAACAGGTGTCCAAAGATGACAGTTTAAAATTCATATCTCACAGATCAACACTTACAACTTCTTTGTGCTTTTTCACCTTGCCTTACAGTGTATCTGTACTCATAAACTATTTCTTGAACGTCCATACATCTCTCATAGTAGAGTTCAATTTCTTCCACTGTTTCTTTGTCATGAAGAGGGTTAGAAATCTATAAAAAGGCAAATGATGGATAAATGGCATCTACAGTATCAATATTGTCTATGTTTGGCTAGTAAGCAAATACCAAAAGGAAACAGATCGTTTACTACAATCAGCTTATCTGGCACATCATGTTAATGTGCCAGACAACCTGATGCTGGCCACAGTAGACTAGGACTTTAAACAGTCAGCATAATCCAAGAAACCATGTATGAACTTCCAAAACTGACCAAGACTATGTGACTTTTACCATTGATTTCAACAAAACCATAAATTAATCAAATGTGTTCAATACTGGATCATCAAAATCTCTGGGAAACAAAGCAATACTGAAAATAAGTCCTTACTTAAATACAGATTTAGGAACATTACTTTACATACTCTCTTCTGAAGTCTTATCTTTAAGCATCTGAAGTGGTAACTAAACATTCCTACATTTCAACAGAAAATGATCATATTTAGGTTATACATTCCCAAGTACTATTATGCTTCACAGCAAATTTATCACTTGGTAAGAGCTTCAGTTAAAAAAAATAAAACAGCCATAGCTGGCTGCTAATATTTAAACATTTGCAAATACTGCTTTTGTTTACCTGTTCTGTTTCCAACACATTGAGACGATAGTATTTCACAGGTCCAAAAAATCCTTCAATACCATTTACATATCCACTGCCTCCAAGAACAAAGTATCCAGCAGTGTCATCATAATAGAAATCTTCCCTAAAACTTAAGAACATGAAAGAGAAGCTGTTTATCAAGAGGTACTATGAAAGAAAAAGAAGAAATCTGTATCTCAGAATTTCCATAACTGACAGCTTTAAACTCATTGCCAGTATCTTTCTTTTCTCATCTGTTTACTCTCAAAATCTAGTCTGCAATTTAATGTGATAAATTCTGGAGTAAATTTAACAAGCCCCATGTCTACAAACATATTTAATCAGCAGGGTGTTTGATTTTTCTGACCTGTAGGTATCTTCTGCTGTTTTATATATCATTACACAAGCTCAAAGATTTCAGTTCCACCTCTCCCTTGCACTTTTGTAAAATTGGCATGTGAAAACTTAAGTCGTCTGTCTTCTAGAACCTAATGTCTACAAATTTACCTTTTCTGGTTTGTAAAAAATAGCAGAGAAGGAACAACACTGAAGTCTGCCATGCAATTTACTGTTACATAGTTTCCACATTAAAAGGGATTTTTTTTCAATTATTTCACAAGAAAGAGTCACTCTTAAATTACAGTGAAAAAGAACAATTAAAGATCCATTAAAAAAATATTCAGTTGCTTACATTAAAAGGATAGAATAGAGCAAGAACATTTTTGGTAAAAATTTTCCTCTCTACCTAAGCAAAGCAGATAACAATTTCACCAGTGAAATCCTGGCTCTCTCACAGCAACAGCAAAACCTCCCTTGACTTCAGTAACACCAAGACTTCATTTGAAGACTGATCCTAATGTCACTGACCTTCCAATCAGTTTTTAGTGAAGGTTATCGGATTCTAGTACTAGATCACGTAGCATGTTAACTCAACTAGTTCATGGCATTAACAAAGTTATTCAGCTCATGCTCACTGTAAGCGCAGTAATGCAAACTGGTTTTGAAAGTGTTGAGTGGAAAAAGACCACAGACATTTTGAAAATTGTTTGGAAGTTCAGTTACAAACTTGTGCTCTCCTTCTCCCATTTTCCATAACTGAACACACACACACATATTACTTAACAAAGAGGAAAATGCTGCTTACGTAAAAGACTGATGATGATGTCTTTTCAAATTCTTCCCAACACTACTAACTTCGATCTAAAAGAACACAAAATATTAATCATAATAAAGAAAACATTACAAGGTACAATTATTAATCCATTTCAACTCACAGTTCAGATTACAGGTGCAGCTTGTTGCACTTCCTCTGCACTAAAGATGGTGTCATGTATTTGATATGTGTCAGAAGAGTTTCATAGAAAGCGTTGGCACTGGTCTGTCCTGATCAACCATGAGCATAAAAAATTGCAAAAATAGCACAGATGTTGCCTACTTCAGCTATTTCATTCCTGTGTTCAGTTACAATCTGTACTTTGCTGAAGCTTTTATTCTTTTCCGAAGTGTGAAAGGCTGTTTTGCTTTTATATAGAAGATATGCTAAATGAACCTTAATATCTTAATAGCTGGAGGTTCAGACAAGAACTTGGGCAGGAAGTTTCTGTTTTCAGAGCTGCATTTGGAAGGTTTTGTGAAAAAAACCCTGTGATTTGTTAAAACATAAATTATGTATTTTATCTACTACAAAGGGATACTACAATATCTTTTAGTTTTTTAATGCTAGTCGGTCTCATGCCACTTTGGCAAAACTCGGAAACTGCACGTGCCTCCTGTTAGCTAACACATCTATGCAAGAGGCATTCTACTGTACCGAAGACCAGACACTTAAATTTTCACATGAGAATGGTAAAAACACCTAAGCCTCCAAGTGCAAAGTCTCTCAGAGCTATTCACACCATGTAACTTAAAGTATCTAGATAAGGTATCTAAGCCAGGAATCCTGGTTGCCTGTACAGTCAGTAAAGTCTCTGGAAAACAACCATGAACCAAGATAACCACTGAATACGCAGTAATTCTAGGCACTTATCTTAACTATCTAAGTTGATTTCCCAAAGTTGGAGGAGGGTATGAATGTCCCTGAACAATTTCTACTTTTAGATATTTCATCCTTTTGCTATGTGAGTATGTACAATTTACAGTATTTCTCTCAGCCTCAGCTATTAAGGGGTTTGTGAGAGGCACAATCAAATTATACAAATCTCAGCCTTGATCCTGTAATTCAGTAGCACGCGTACCTGTCCACCCTTAAAAGAGAGATCGAGTCGAAACCACTGCTTCAGAGGAAGGCTGAAGCTAGTTTTCACTGCAAGGTCATCTCCTCTCATGAGGTGCATCTGAATATGCACATAACCTGACAGAGCAACAAAGGAAGAAAAAGGAAATAAACACCACAGAAATAACAACATTAAGAATGGGTTTCCTAATATATTATTGACAGTGATTCTGCCTTCTTTATCCTCTTCCTCACCAGAGATCTGGACATTTGCCAAGACATACATCAGCTCTCACAGAATCCCAGGGAAACATGCTCCGCATTTCACTTACACATGTCAGATGCTAATGCCCAGGCTCCAGCATGAAACCACAGATTCAAAATCACACACTAAACATAAGGCAAACAGGGAGGGTGCTACAGTTGATTTCAAGCACCAGAAAGCAGATGTGACTTGTAGCAAACAGCTGAGGGGAACAGCAGACAACAGTATCTACTTAACACTCAACTACTTGCATGTGAAAGAGCAACAACCAAGTACAAGATGACTGCCCTCCACTACTTGGACCTGCAGAAGTTTTGGTGGTTACTCATGGTCTGAGCTCTTAAAACCAGAGCAGACCATTATGATAATCTAGTCTAACACTCAGAATAAAACTGGGCCTAAAACTTCTCCAAGCACACCTCTTATCAAGCTGATAATTTCCAGTTGAGCTGACATTTCTGTTTGTTCTTCAAAGAAAAGCATACAGTTCACAATGGATAGATTAATTATCTAGATTGGTTACAAGACAGAGAAAATAGAAATAGCAAAAATAACAGAGAGGAAACTATTAGTTGTGAAACTTGCAAAGGGGAAAAAATGTAATGTCTTATGAGAAAGCCAGGTGTGCACTTCTAAAACTCTGCACATTTGTTTCTTCTGTGAGCCTGCCAGTCAGCCCCCAGCTGCTAAATTTCATTCTCTACCAGAGGCTGAAGAGCCAGCCATCTCCTGGTAGGGATGTTCCTCTACTGCAAGTGTTGCCAGACTAAGACAGTGCTACCTCTTAACTTTTTTCTGAATCAAGGAAATAGACTGTACTTCTTGAACACTGTAATGCAGGTACAACCTTGAATCATTTGGACTTCTTCTGAGGCTATTCCAACTTGCAAAAATTTTCATGTATAGTATGTATATAAGAATTGAGAATAATATTAAAATAATACTTCAATAATAATAACAAAGGTTCTTCACTAAAATAAGACTGTTTCATCCCAGTGTATACATGTTCCTCACTTGCAAGATTCAGTCTATTCTCCGGACAAAGCAGACATTTTCTGAAGTTAGCCAAGACTACATGCTATCCAACTATTTCTCAGTTTTATCCTATTAATTTACTAGCTACTTTCCTTCTGAGGCACTATGGTCAAAAAGAATTTTACAAGGCATCAGTTTCACCAAATAGGTCTGATACTATATTTATAAATGTTATTCCTAGGCACAGATCTGTAAAGACTAATCTGAAGGCTGTTAATACCCCTTACCTTCCTCATTTAGAAATACAGCAGGAGTACTATACATTTCTTTTGGATCAATAAAATAGAGTATACCACACAGATCCTTTTCACAGTGGTGGAGTAAATACAGCCAGATTGAAACGGTGAACCTGCATGAGCAAAAATAAACAAAAAATCCACGCCTGATGAGAAATCTCCCTACGTAATTTGGAAAGCATGCATTTCACTGTAATGTAGCAAACCTGTTTCATACTTGTAATCTTTAGAACAGAACACACACCCTCTACAGTGAAAACCTTCAGAGCGACAGTACTTAAGACTCTAGGATCTGTGATGTCCTTTTAATCACCCACTTTTGTGGTAACAACACAAGAGGAGAGTAAGGGAGTGTTATCAGAATCAATTCCAGAATGCTGGGTCAGAGCTACTGCCAGATCCCACATCAATAGGGAACTGAAAACATGACTGAGACAGCTTGGAGCCGACTTCCCACATATGGGCTACAGTACAAAATCCTAAAATGCATGGTCTTATAATCTTGATTGCGGAAGCCAGTAAAAACTAAGCTGTGTCTCCTATACTAAATGCCAACTGTGAAAATGTGCTTGGGAGAAGCAGTTAAAAATAAATCCAGCCTTTGGGTAGTACAGATAGGTATGAATAGCTGTCACAGAACTATCACAGGATAAATAAAGGTGGAGACTGTGCAAACCATGGAGCAGAGTACATTAAAAAAACGAAGACCTGACAACACTATCTACTTAGAAATTTGTGTACAAAGCCAGCTGAGGCGCTAAATGCAGAATTTGTACCACAGCATCTAATTTTAAGGAGTTCCTCTATGCTAGGCTTGATCTGCTTCAGTGCTCTTAACAGAAACTTGGCCACTTCTACTTCCACAGAAGTTAGGCCAATGCCGAACGCCTTTGAAAACTGTACCTCCTATGTACAACCCAGCAAAGCATTACAATTATCATAATCTCTGATGAAGAAGTTCTCTTTCCTTAGTGACTTTCAGAAGGAGATACTATTCGGGTTTTGTATTTCTACAATTAAGAAAAAAAAAAATCAACATTTGTTTATAACACTTTGGAATGGGGTCAGTTTGCCTTACTTCTCTCTCAAATTGCTGAACACGGAGTACCTTGTATCTTCTCCTAAATTAAACCAATATAGGTCTGAAAGCCTAACACCTGCTCTCCTGCTTAAAAAAAAATTCCAGGGGTGGTGAAGTTTCCCCCAGTATAGTCTACAACTTAAATAGCTAATGAAACCATATCCTCCAGATATGGTACATGGGTGAGATAAAAGGGTCTGTAAATCACGATCACTTGTATATTGATTATTATGACCTACAGGCAAACACTGTGCTTCCAGAAATACTGATTATTCTTATATATCGCTCTTTTCATCTTTCATCTCTGGCACTACAGCAAACTTAAACGCCGCAGTCTCCATTTAATCCTTGATTGCCAATCTGAGCATGTTAACTGTTCAGGACAAATTACTTGGGACAGAGTTTGGGACAATGCTGACTCACTTCACATCCCCCATCGCTGCAGAATGCCGTAAACATGGGTAATCCCTGACAGTCCCAGCCTATCCTTGCTGCAGGATGTCCACTGGTAGCTAACACAAATGACAGTTGTCTATCTCCAGTCCTCTTTCTTTATAAATCCCAGACTGAAGTCAAGCAAGTAACTTCAGTTAGATCCATCTGCTTCTGTTGACCTTTTGGTGCAGCAGGGAACCACCACTCACATAGAGAGGGCTGAAGGAAAACTCTCTTCCTCTTCTTAACAGAGCTGCCCCAGGCTGTCACACAACCGCAACACAGAGGCAATGCTTTGCTTTAACACTGGAGACACCATCTGAAGGCAAGAGAGGGTGGGACTCTGTGGAACAGGTAAAGAGCTGCATAAATTCATGCCATATATTCTCAACCAGAACTTGAGTGCCTCAGCACCAGAAGAATGCAGCTGGGCTGGTGAGCAAAAGGCAGCAGGCTGTGCAATCCAGGTAGTCACTCATCCTGAAGAGGCCAGGAGCTAAGAATTGCTCTGTACCTGTGACTTCAGAGCCATAGTTCGAGGGCTAGTAATTTGTATGCAACCTGTGCTATCTGGCAAGTCTCCTTTGGCACTCTTCTTGTGGTCACAGACCAAACGCAAACCAGCAGGCAAGTTCCAGTTCCTGTGACCATTTCCTATTTCTGTAATAATGTTGCTGGGGTAACAGCATCTGGTGGAAGGGAGATATATTTATATATCTCTATATACACTTTTTCCTCTAAAGTTGCAAAATATGACTGAAGAGTTGTGACAGTTTTGGGAAGGGGTAGAAGAGTAGAGAGAGATGATCTTCCCAGAGCAATTCCTCTGTAACTGAATAATGTGCAGGGGCTAAGGGGTTTTACTCCTGTGCAACTAGGAATTTACACAGCAGTGGTGGAAGGAAACAGTGTAAACTCAAGCTGGAAGACATGACTTTATCACTAGTGGCTGATCAGCTGCAAAATAGAGCATGAATTTATAGGGAAAAAGTTGCTCCACGCTGCTTGCCCTTGCAAGAAACCCTACTCTGCACTTGGTCTGAAAGTTATGTTTGAAATGCGGATCTCCTTGTAATGCAGAAAACCCCAGGCTAGCTAGTCATGAGACAGCAGTCTGATTATGACAGCATGTAACAGCTAACTTGCCTCAACTGTGCTTAACCAGCTTAGTTATACCTACTATTGGTATCTCTTACACAGCACTGCACTAACATGCACTGTAAATATCTTTCTGAGGTTCACCTTAATCCTCTCCAAAACTGAAATCAGAGAACAGGAGGAATTGCTAACTAGTTTCCTTTTGAGCCTTTTCTCAAATTAGTAGGCAGTATTCCTTTAATCTGTGGTATAGCCTAAGAATACATTTTATAGACTTCAGTAATGGCTTACAGCCCACTTCAATTATTTGCCTATACTTACATAGGATAATCAATCTGATGTCGTCTGACTGTCTCAAGTTCTCTGTTTTCAAATTGTTCAAATTTCTTCACGATTCCTGTTTTCTCCCCACTGGAAGCGTATATAAAGTTGAGAAACTGGACACCATCTGCAAAATACAATCTTTCTTAATCTGCCCGACAACAAGTACTGATAACTAATTAATTAGCTCACAGTCGTGCAGTCAAACATTTGAATCACACAACAGTTTAAAAATTAACGCAAACCTTCAGGAAGTCCTTAAACACAAGTTCACTCCCTTTTATTAAATATGCTACAGACTTGGACTGAATATCCCACGAAAAATGGAGTCCATTTCCAGCTGGTATTAGAAGCAGGGAAAGAACAGGCTAATTTAAATCTAAGATACTTAAAGAACCAGTTAGTAAAGAAGAAATCTTCATTTATATTATTCACTTATATCTCATCCTATCTTTGGTTGTGCCTATGTGACATTACTCCTCAGCTCTTGGACTTCCTCTGCACTTTCAGCTCTCCAGTTTACACTGTATGTATGGATAGATACCAATTCTCTTCTTAATTGATATGCCTAATCCTGTAATAAATCTGACAAAGCTGCCCCTGCTAAGAAACAGGAAAAAGATCTTCAAGGCCATGACATATCATCAGCTTTCCTAGAAAGCCCCACAAAACAAAGGAAACCCAAAAATCCAAATCCCGAGCAATTTTTTTTTAAAAAAGCTTGTGACAATAAATTTGAATAAAATGCTATTTTCTCCTATTTGTTGTTGATTTAATCTATAAGTAGATTATACGTAAGATGCTTCACACTGTTGTCAGATATCACATGCTGTTTCCAATAAGTATTTTAGAAAGCCCCTGAATGAAGCAACATCATTGCTTGCCTGTTTGTCTTCAGAGCACTTACATGCCAGTGTAGTGAAAATAAATGACAACAATACCATTATAGGATTTTCTAGGACAGAACCCTTTAAAAGCAAATAACAATTTTCCTTTTAGGTCCTGCTCTGAATATATATTGAGGACAAAAAGAATTATCAACAGGTGCAAAACTACAGACAGCAGATGGAAAAAAGAAAATCACAACTCAAAGGAAATCTAAAAAGCAGAGTTGTGAGTTTCAGTAATTTATACAATTGGCAAGACACCTTTTTTAATTTAAAACTATTTATTTTTAAAACAAAAGTGCTTGCCCATGATGTACTATAAAGTTTATTTCACTACAAAGACTTAAATAACTTTCTGAGTGTGTAGCCATCATCTTAAGGAGAAGTAGACCACCTGTGTGAGAATTATGTGTGCAAGAACTGCAGGACTGACCCTCATACAACACAGAAAGGAACTGAACAACTCTCTCTGAAAATAAAGTAATGATGTCCACAGACATCAGTGGGTTTTAAATAAAGTTGATTGAACACACTTAGAAAATAGAAGGCCACATTGCTACAAATCTCCAGGCTGGCTGTGATGAAACAATCCAGCTCTGAAGGACATGATGGCTTCAGTCATTTGCAACTGTAACCCTACAGTTATGAACCTTACATGTTCAACAATGTTTGTCAAGTAAATCATTCTACACAACATTTACTACAGGTATGAACTTTTTAACAGCTCACCAAAGATGCTATTTGGTTTCCTTGGGGAAAAAAGTGACTTACCACTTTCATGAGGGCATTGAGGTATCCTGTTTGCCTGGAGCATCCACAAATAGTCAGCACCCCATTGAAGACAAACTTTGTGGTCCTTATATGGGCGTTCAAAAGGTGGAACTGCTTCTAAAAAAGTGTAATTCTTGGCAACTGCATCCTGGTAGTCTTCATTCTGCTCAACATTATAGCTGCTAACTGATTTGTGGCTAATCCATGCATATAATATCACACTGTGAACTATTATTGAATTTCTGATGATATAATCATCTCTGTAAACCATGATGCTTGGAAATTTCAAATGTACTTGTCGAGTTCTGCTAACATAAAGGTTCTTCTCATCCTTCCATCTCCTTCTATACACTGGTACACCAGTCCTGAACTCGGAGGAAGCTACTGCTTCCAAGTTGATGATACAAGGCTTAGAACATAAATATTGAACTGAAACCTCAGAACTGTTAAGAACTTTCTTTTCTAAAATGTTTAAATGAATAAAGTCCACATAATCCATGTTTTGCTCAAGCTGTGAAGTAACCGTCGTTGTCCGTAATGTCTCCTTTCCAAAGGATGGCACAAAGTTCTGGAAAAAAACCCAAAACCCAAACAATGTTAACCAGAGAGTCTAAGTTTACGTGACTACTAATATACTTGCAGCAGTAACAGAACACTGCAGAAGCAGAAGGTTTATATACCATACTCCAAAATACTGGGATTCTTTCACACAGCAAGTACATGTGGATTACTGAAGAGCTACCATTAACATTATAATGGTAATAACTCCTCTATATCAAGTTCTCAAAGTTACACATGGTTCTACAAACAAACTGTATTTACAGGGTGTACCTTTCAGTCCTTCCGCAAGCGGTATCCGGTCTAAGATACTGACTTACACGTCATGCTATTTACACATGCTTCAGGGATCTGGCCTAAAGAGTATATACTAAAACGTACTGGCATTTATTCACCATATTGTTGTTCACTAGTACTGCTGCAGACTTATGTTTCTGTATCTTTTTAGAAAGTTAGCTGATTTTGCTACCTTCATGCAAGTACCTGAAGGGCAGAATAACAACTAAGGCAGCTCACAGTGGTTTCCTGAAAATGAATTAAATAAAGTTCATGAGGTGTTTAGGAATTTATTATTGAAATGTTCCTATCCTGAAGACAGACATACAAATCTGAGCAGAAGGACCAGCAGGCACCATTCGTTCAACTTTTGCTCTCTGCAGCTATGTACATTATAATATACTTCGAGTGCTTGGACATACACCAGGATTATCCTCCATGCGGAAGTTCTTGTCTCCAAGGCTTCAACCAGCTTCTTTTCCTTCTGCTCTGCAGTCAGTGTCCGGCTTGATGCACTGCCAAGTATACTGAGGATTACTCAGCTCAGAGGGCTGGCCACCAGCACAGCACTTCTGCCAGATCCCCTGATCCGTCTAAAATATTCAGAACTGGCACTTAGGATTACCAGGGAAGGTAGTTGTTAAGATTGCTTAAAATGAGAAGATCTGTCTTGGGTGACTTTTAACTTTGCTAAGCTTAAAAAAAATCAAACTGAAATTTATCTTGGATATCTACCTTGGATTGACGGCTTTTTCAATGGGAGTCTCAAGTTTTTTAAAAGCTTCAGTCAGTTCGTTAGTACATTTCTAATTATCAGAACTATGTGCTGCACACCTGGAGGACAAGACCTTGCTCATGATTAATATGGGGATCATTAAAAATCCCTAATGATGAACTAATTTGCTTTTTATTTCTTCACAATATATTGACAGTCCTTGAGAGCTATACCGAAAAAACATCAAGTCAGCAAAACCTGTGAAGGTATAAACATTAGGAAAAGTCAGAACTAAGTTTATCTGTACTACTTCCTTGTTACTATGAGGATTTTGGATTTAACTATGTGATCAAATGATATTTTTCCCCTGGATCCCTGCCTTCTTAAAGGCCCAAAAGAGCTCTAGAGTCCCAACTAGAACACAACTGTGCATGAAGGAGATTATTTACCCCTAGACCCTGAATTTATTTAAGGCAGAAGCCGGAAGACATAACTTTTGGATAAGAAAGCTGGGTATCATTGCTAGCAGCTAGGTAACTCTAGATCACTAGATTTATTTAGTGGTCTTTCTGAACGTGTCACTTAAACCACTTTCCACAAGAACAACTGAGTGCTCTTTATCTTCTTGTGTCCAACAGGAGACATTGGAAGCCAGATGTGCAGAACACTCAAACGTGCGTAAGCACCAAGATACATGCTATAAAAACGCAAAACACTCCAGTGTCAGTATCTAAGCTTTCTACAATAAGTAGTCTCTTCAGAGTGACAGCCTTCCTCTCTGCCTCGTTTCCCATTCTATAGTAAATTGATATAGATATTGTAAAAATGATGTGTACTGAATAGCAATAGGAGGCTACTGTCCATTGGAAAGGTTACCACCACATCATGTAGTAACACATTCACAAATACTGATATAAAATTTGATGAACCTTAATACTAATTTAATTAGCCTTTAGAGTTTGACTTGACAAAGATACTATTCTTTTGTTTCCTACATTATTATTCTTTGGTTATAGATACCTCTAAAAGCATTAAAAGCACATAGCAGCAACCACAAATTTTTCTAATCCTCTTGTACTTGATGGTTATCATTCATATTTCTTACTTTTTTTTTTTTATCTCACAACAAAGAGCACTTGAAAACAGTTTAATCCTTGTGATACGGGGACTGTATCATCAGGAAGATGATAATATATTCTGGAAGTAATGCCATGTGGTTGTCACAAAATGTAGAAGTCTACCAGGTAGACACTACAAACCCTTGTGGTATCACTGTGTGCTTACCACATACACACATTTACTGTCAAAACGCACACAGCCAGCTCTCAAATTTTTTCAGGGCTTTATTCAATACAGAGATATGGAAGCTGGCCTCCAGCAAAGACAGTGTGGGTCTGGCTCAGTTTATTAACAAAGATGCAGCAGTGTATGAATGTAGCTGAAATTCTGTGGTGGGGATCCCAAGGTAGTAAGCTCTGCAACCCAAATCCAGTTTTGTAGAACAAGCTCCGTGATGTTTCCTAGATCACTTAAGCACGATGTACCATCACTGCTGATGCATGAAGGTAGCTTCAGCCATGCTGGTGTTACTGCATTTCCCTTAGTGCCTGTTCTGCTAACTGGGTCCCACAGAGCTACCCAGGAAACTTCTATCCTTTGGTGCATAGGTATTAGTTGAGACACATGCTGCAAAAATGCATGAAGCACGTTTGGGTCTGCTGTTACACCACACCTAACAAACCCTTCAGGGGGCTCATTCGCTAAGGAGAACAGTGCAAAGACTCCTGAGCAACCTTGCACCGATGCTCACAGCTGTGGCAGAGACTGCAGACCATAAACTCTTCCAGACCATGGCCAAGTCTCTATTACCACTTAGTTGCCTGTACACAGTGCTCCCCAGCACACTGCATAGCATATGTATTATCTAAATGTCCCTACTCAGTGAGGAACACTAGTTCTTCCCTCTCCAATATTTCTGACAAGGCAGCGTTAATTGTACAACTCTTGACTACAGAGAGTGAGGATGAAAGGATTACACAATGACCGTGATAATGAGATTTAAATATACATGTTTCCCAGCAAAGAGGCCAGCTACGATGGATTCAAAATGTTACCATAAACTAGGCAGAGTTCAACAAGAAAGACATAGAGGCTTTGTTGTGTGGAGCAACTTAACCACAAAAGCTGTAAAAGTTTTTTTCTTAATCTTTTCCTTAAAACCTGCTGAATCTGAATGAATTCATCCAAGACATCCCATCAAATGTTGTGATAAAAATCACTATGGGAGGCAATCACAACAACCGGTAGGAAAGTAAAAATTTCAATAGTGTAATATTACAGAATGATGAGAAACCGTTCTTCCACTTGCTGGAACAAGATCGCAGCATTACCCTCCCTGAGTTCACCACTGCAGAAATGCCACTTAACCCTATGAAAGCGCTCCCGTTTGCACGGAGTCTGAAGATAACAGTGGTCCTTTACCTGTGAACACCTGCCACATCATGATAGATTTTAAGATCCATGAAAAGGAAAAACAACAAAAAGGGTGCTGAACTGCTCCCAGTCATTATCAATATCGTACAGGCATAAAAGACTGTAACCAGAGTTTGTGTTGAGCAGCATAAAAGAGGAAAAAGTAGTTTAGTAGATGCCCCTAAAATGCAGTTGTTTCCGTAAGCCAGTGCAGCACCATACTCACACGTGCACCTGTAAGCAGATGTCAGAAGCTCCCCCTTCTTTCAAACCCAGAAATTCAACGTCACCTGGCACGAAAGCTTTTTGACACTTTGATTTAACGACCTGACGTTCCCTAACTCGCTAAAGCAGGGTAACCCTGGGGGCTGCTGCCGGGGAAGCGGGGTCAGCCCGCACAACCGCCGGGCTGGCT